>NW_018745533.1:2136849-2569200 GCF_001683475.1 Chenopodium quinoa | reverse complement strand
TATGATGATTTTGCACAATGTAGCATGGCTAGACAACGAGGCTCAGGTTCACGGTCCCGAAACACTAGACGGGAGCATGAGCCCGTGGAAGACGACACTACACCGTCCACTTCGCTTGGTCAGTTCCCAGAGTGGGATGAGCAGACCTTGTTCTTTGCCCCTGTCCACCACATTTCTGAGAGGGTGAGACGGGGAACCGAGCCTGGGAGGACACGACATCACGGCTCTGGCTGTGATGGTCTAGGCGATTTGTATAGGATGCATATCGCCAGAGATCGAGAGACGAGACTCCTATGGGAGTCTTGCGGATTGGTTGCCCTTCGAGACCTCCGAGGCTATGGTGCCTCCAGGGGGTCACCACGTAGTACGCGCTCTGGTGGAGTTCTTCTGGGACACCACCAACACTTTTCATTTTCCATGGGGTGAGATGATGGTCACTCCTACAGACTTCAGTCTCATCACAGGACTGGAGTTCTCTTTCTGTGCCGCTGCCATTCGACGGCGGTATCGACGTCTTTTCTCCAGAGGTCGAGGAACTGTTGGGCGATTTTTGTTCGGGCCCGAGCTGAGGTCGAGACGACTCAGTTCAGTGCTAGGGGGATTCGCCGCTCAACGCTGGCAGCGGCTCTTGATGACGATGCGACCACCGAGAGCAGCGGGTGCGCATCTTTGTGCTGATGTTGTTGTCAGGGACACTCTCCCTGACAGGGGTAGTAGGGCGTTGCTTTACTACCTCCCTGCTGTTCGCGATCTCCGGCGGATCGGACTTATGACTGGGCCAGCTTGGCCTATACTGACTTCGTTCGCGCACTGAGGGACTCGTGTCGCCATCGGTCCTTTAGGACGAACGTTGCTTTGTCTGCTTTCTGGAAAGTCGTAGAGGTAAACATTATTCCCTATAAAGTTTAGCCCTATATGTTAGGCAGCATTTACTCATGCTTTAGCTTTTTGTAGATCTGGTTCTATGAGTACTTTCCTTCCATTGCGCCGGCGAGACCATCGCCGAGGGGTATCCGGTGAGCGCCTCTTGGGGCGGCCACCATGTGGACCTGTCTACGCGTCCGGAGTCGGATCATCTCGGTACGACTTTTAGTGTTTATCTTGCTCTTCTGCGATGTTTTAGACATGTTCTTACCTGATTGGTATTTTTATAGGGACCTGAGGTAGTATACCGACCATGGGGTGGTTGGACAGTCCCTGGATTAGCCGCACAGTACTCTGCTGAGCGCCGCTACTTTCTGGGGACCTACGGAGCGGTTGCGTACTTAGGAGAGAGAGTTGCTAGACAACACTCTTCCGATATTTTTGTTGTTCCTGCTCCTCCACCACGTCACATGTTCGACGAGAGAGAGTTGTCGAGCATGGCTGAGGAATCTGGTTCCTCTCTGGCGGTCCCATGTGATCCTTGGATGGAGTTATGCTGAGGAGCTACTTCCTTTGTTGGCTCCAGCCCCTGTACCGGCCGAGGATGTGAGGGTAAGATCCTTAACTTTTGTTTTTCGCTGAATAGCCCCCAAGTAATACCTTGCTGATTTTTTTCTGTTTTATCAGGATGGTCCTACTGAGTTTGTGCCATCCCGTATGTCCATCCACTACTAGGGGATGTACGGGCCGATCGAGGAGATGATTTCTCCGGCTCCTGAGGGCGAGCGCTTCGTGGAGCGGTCGATTCCTCGTCATCGGACTAGGGTAAGCCTAGTTTTTAATACAGAATCTTATATTCGGTTATCATGCATTTTACTGACTTAACTTTCCTTGACAGTTCTCACGCGAGGTGGTTTCGGCTATGGCACGATGCATAGATGCCTTCCGGAGCCAACTCGTCCGGATGAGGAACGCGGCTACCTGTCGTCGAGACGACACTGTCCGAGAGGTAACTTTTCTTCACTTATTATTTCTGCATTATGCTTCAGTTTTACCTTGTTTCTGATTTAATTCTTTTTTCAGGGTCAGCCGATTGTTTCTCACACTTGTACGAGGCCTGAGGGGCGGAGAGAGCCGGCGAGGTCTAGCTCGAGACGTCGTCGCACTTCGTCCGGAGGTAGAGGTGGTCGTTCCGAGGCTGCTCGAGCCGACGTTGCTGAGGGCTCAGGATCTTCTTCTGAGGGTGCTCCTGCTGCACCTGTAGGAGAGGCTACCTCGGCTTTCAGAGGTGGTGGGATGCACGAGGTTGGCTCGTCATCGCAGCAGTCTCCGCGATCTCAGCCTCAGGTTGACTTTGGCTGGAGCGGTCATGTCTTTAGTTTCCCTCCTCCTACGGAGACTGGAGCTGGTGCTGAGGCCGGAGCTGGTGAAGAGGTGACTCCTCGGACGGCGCAGTTTTATGGCATGATGGGCCTACGTCCTCCGGCGCCGTAGTTCATTTCTGTTTATGTATTTTATTTTGACTTTTTATAGAACTTTGCCTTTGACTTATTATCTAGACACTTTGTTCTTTATGTTATTGTATGTTAGTGTGTGAATTTTGCGCAAAAATTCCGTCATTTTCATTATTGATGGAGGGTATTATCCGACTCTCTCCTCCAAAAGGAAAAATAAAAAGGAGAGAAAGGCTGATTTTTGAATTTTAATATAAAATCCAAAAAAGGAAATAATAATTGTTATATTTAATTAATTAAGAAAAGGATAGAAAGATATTTAGAAGAAATTAAAACGGGGCCATAAAGTCATTAACCGACTCCAATTTAATATCAAAATGCAAACTGAGCACGCGCGGCTGTCCTGCTGACTTGGCGCGAGCTGGCGCCAGCCTGTGGCGCGTGGCGCCAGGCGCTATTTCTAGCGTGTGGCGCCGAAAGCTGATGGGTGACGCCAATTATCGGTGTGTGACGCCAATTGACGCTGACTCCGTATTCCAGTCAGATTGAAATTCCTCGCAATTTGTGCATAAATAGCCCCCTGCTCAGCCGATTCTTCACATAATTCCAGCGAAAAAAATTGTTCTTCTCTTTAGAAAAAATAATAATCATCATGTCTTTAGCCACTAAAACCTTCACCCAATATTCTCATGAATGGTGTCGATCTCTCAGTGCTAGAGAAAGAAAAGAATTAGATTTATTTCACTTGGGGGAATATATGGCATTAAAGGGGTAGATCTAGACATAGACTTCATACATACCGCTTTAGAATATTGGAACATTGATACACATTGTTTTAGAATAGGGTATGATGAAATTAGCCCTTTGCCAGAGGAATTTGGTGCTATTTTAGGCTTCCCTGCAATAGACCTGGTAGTAATCCCTAGAGTAGATGCATATTACTATAAGGATTTTGAGCGCTTTTTTAACTTGAAGGAAAGGGATTTATCAAAGATAGTAGATGGCAACGTAGTGAACTTAAAAGAATTCGCACGCTATTATTTTGATAGACCGCTTTCTGAATCTTTTCACATATATAGAAGAAGGGCGTTTTTATTCTGCATGCTTAATCAATATTGTCTTAGTAGTGGTAAAATTAACGAGGGTTAATCAATTATAACCACTGTACTAGAACAAATTGAATCAGGGAGAAATCCAATGCCATTGATAGTTGGAGAGACTATGATTAGTCTAGATGAGTTGAAAAGGGACCCAAAAGCACCTCTTCGCGACTCTCCAATTTTATCACAGGTAGAAAAATAATATTTTTAATTACAGAAATCCAAAAAATATATTTTTGTATTGTAATATTAATTTATTTGCATTGGAATTTTTTTACAGATGTGGCTAATGGAGAGGCTAGGATTAATTAGCCCTCCGGACGACATCGAAAATTATACGCCCACTTGCTTTGTGAGGAGAAAGAAGCGCATCCCTAAAATTGGGCGCCATGGGTGGAAGAAAGTCTTTGAATCACGTGATTTCGCTATCAAGTGGGTCATCCCATGGTGGAAAATAAAAAGGATGGTTGGTATTAACAAGCAACCTTTCTACCGTCTTCCAAGCTTGTCTCGCATGACATATTATTACCCCTGCAGAGTAAAGAGACAATATGGCTTGCTTCAAAATATTCCTTCCGGGGATCTTCGTCCTCCCTATGAGTATCCCATATCTCAAGAAGTAGATAAATTTGACACTTACTGGAGCGCTAGACCTTTATGGGAAGTGATTACCCAAAAGGTTCCCCCTTCTTTACCTAATGATGTAAAGAAGTGGTTGCTGAAGAAGTCTTCAATTGATTAGGGTAGAACTGATGTGAAGAATCGTCTAGGTGACAGGGTGACACCGGCCAAGGAACGCTTAGGTGCAAGAATTGAGTTCAGGACACCTACAATGCCTAAGAAGAAAAATACTAATAAAGACAAGGAGAAAAGGAAAGCTACAGACAAGAAGGCTTGGGTGGAAAAGAAGCATGGGGTGCTAGCTGAAGGAGAAACAATCTATTCTAAGATTGAATGTAGGTCCTCTAAAGGATGCCTACTGGCTAAAGTAATGGATGAAGAGGAGGAGGCGGAAAAGAATTGGAAAAGAGAAAGAAGGAGAAGAAAGACTAGAACATTGCTTAGCTTTAGATTTATTAGATTCTTAATTTTTATTTAAAGTTAATTTATTTCAGCCTTATTTAAATTCCATTAACAATGCAATTTTATTTCATTAATGAAATTTCAACTTTCAATTAAATTGTTACTTTAAATTTATTTTATTAAAGCAATGAAAAACCGAAAAAAATAATTTTCGGAAATCTTTCGAGTACGGAAGTCGAAAATTTTCCGAAAAACACCGAAATTCCCCAGATTTTATGACTGAATTGGCGTCAGTAATTGCAGATTGGCGCCAGCTATTGAGGTCTGGCGCCAGGCGCCAATTCCATCGTCTGGCGCTAATGGCTTTTGGCTGGCGCCAGACTCTGTTCTGTGACGCCAGTTTCTTTTCCGACTTTTGTTGACATTTTGTTGATTCTGGAACGCGGAGATGTCGAAAAATAAAGTGGCCGCACCCGTAATGGGTTGCCTACGTATCCTTTCCTAAGGAATCAGGCCGAACGTAGCTCTCTTGAGTGTCCTACTCAAGTAATTATGGGTAGTATTTTTTAAGTTGGTCAAGATTGGTCATGTTTGAGAATTCATTGCCATCCATGTCAGTTAATTTTGCTGCACCACCTGAAAGGATTGTTTTGACAATGTAGGGGCCAGACCAATTAGGTCTAAACTTTCCCCTTGGATCTAAAACATTTTTTCTTAGCGCTTTTAATACCAAATCTCCTACTTTGATATTTCTTGTCTTGACCTTCTTATTAAAATGTCTAGCCATACGAGTTTGATAGCACTGAGTGTGCTGTAGAGCTTCTAGTCGTTTTTCGTCGAGTAGGATCAATTCTTCATATCATGCCCTAGTCCATTCGACTACATCTAGTTTACTTTCTAGCGCAATACGTAGAGATGGTATTTCTATTTCGACAGGTTGTATGGCATCCATTCCATATACCAAAGAAAATGGTGTATTTCCTGTTGACGTACGGATTGACGTGCGATAACCCTACAATGCAAAGTGAAGTTTGTCAGGCCAATCCTTATAATTTTCTGTCATTTTCTCGATGATAGTCTTTAAATTCTTATTAGCTGCCTCGACTGCTCCGTTTGCTTGAGGTCTATAAGGGGATGAATGCTGATGTTGGATACCATATTTATGTAGCAATTCTTCACATTCGGCTTGAAAGTGAGTTCCATTGTCACTTATCATTTCATGTGGGACTCCATATCGACAAATGATATTTCTCTCGATAAAAAGTGCTACATGTTTTGCGGTGAGTTTAGCATATGATTGTGCTTCAACCCACTTCGTAAAGTAATGAATTGCTACTAGAATAAATTCATGGCCTCCTGTCCCTGGAGGAGCGATCTTGCCAATTATGTTAATTCCCCATGTAGAGAATGGCCATGGTGATGTGTAGGTGTAGAGCAAAGATGGGGGAACGTGTTGTAAATTGGCATAAATTTGACACTTAGGGCATCTTTTAACATATTGATGGCAGTCCCTATTCATGGTAGTCCAATAATACCCTTCTCGCATTATTTTCTGGACTAACATTTTGCCATTTATATGAGTTCCACAGATTCCTTCGTGGACCATTCTCATTATTCTTTGTGCATCCACCCTCCCTACACATAGGAGGGCTCGACCTTTAGGTACCCTTTTATGTAGCTCGTTGTCTATGAGTACATATTGAGAAGCCAAAAGTCTCAAGGCTCGTTTTGCTCTTTTGTCAGCATGAGGAGGGTATTCTCCATTGGTGACATAGTTGAGAATGTCTGTGTACCATGGTTCTTCTTCTTATTCTTCATCTTTGTCTTGGACTGGGTCGTCGTCTTCTATAGCCTGTATATATGCCGGTTTGTGCCTTTTTCGATAGTTAGAGGCATTTGCTCGATATCCGTGGGAATCCTTACCATTGAGGCTAATCTTGCCAAGGCATCAACAAATTGATTTTCTTCTCTAGGTAGATATGTGTATTCCACCTTCTCTAACTGATCGGTAAGAGTTTCCAGATAAGTTTGGTAAGGGGCTAGGCTTTCGCTCCTTACTTTCCACCTTTTAGATATTTGATTGATGATTAGAGAGGAATCTCCGAACATCCTTAACTTCTTTACTCCCAATGCCAGAGCTGTTTCAAGGCCTACTACACATGCTTCATATTCAGCAGCATTATTGGTAACGTCGAAATCGAGTTTTATTGAGATTGGGACGTGTTCTTCTTTAGGTGATACTAGTAGCACTCCGACACCACATCCCTTTTGGTTTGAGGCTCCGGAAAAATACAAGGTCCAAGTATCATCTTCGGTGACCATCAAATCTTCATCTGGAAATTTGTTGTCCTGTATTGGTGTCGAGTCTTCTATTGGAAAGTCTGCCAGAAAGTCTGACACCACAGATCCTTTAATAGCTTTTTTGTGGCATAAACCGCACATCGAACTGGGCTAAGTTGACTATCCATCTTGAAATACGTCCATTGAGCGTTGATTTCTCGAACAAGTATTTGAGTGGATCCAATCGAGATACCACGAAAACGGTATGCACCAACATGTAATGTCTCAACTTAGTTGTGGCCCACACCAAAGCGAGGCACAATTTCTCGAGTGGTGTATAGCGTGTTTCGTATTCGAGCATCTTCCTACTTAAGTAATAGATTGCATTCTCTTTGTTTTCTACCTCTTGTGCTAGCATGGCTCCATTGTCTCTTTGGTAACCGTCAAATATAACCTAAGAGGTATTCCGGGAAGTGCTGGCGCTAATACGGGAGGATTTGCAAGATAGGCTTTGATCTGATCAAAGGCTTTTTGACACTCGCCATCCCATATTACTGGTACATTCTTCTTGAGCTTTTTGAAGATTGGTTCACATATCGTTGTTAGTTTTGATATGAACCTACTTATGTATTGCAACCGGCCAATGAATCCTCGAATCTGTTTCTCAGTCTTGGGTGGTGGCATTGACATGATTGCTTTAATCTTGGTTGGATCTATCTCTATTCCTCTAGAGCTTATGACGTACCCCAAGAGCTTGCCTGAGGTGACTCCAAAAGCAAATTTTGATGGATTCAACCTCATATTGTATTTTCTTAACCTTTCGAAAAATTTCCTTAAGGCTACTTGATGGCCTGGACGGTCCTTTGATTTCACAATCATGTCGTCGACATATACTTCAACTTCTTTGTGCATCATGTCATGAAGCAAGGCAGTTGCTGCACGTTGGTAAGTAGCACCTGCGTTTTTCAACCCAAATGGCATTACCGTGTAACAGTAAGTGCCCCATGGTGTGATGAAAGTTGTCTTCTCCATGTCTTCTTCCGCCATGAGAATCTGATTGTACCCTGCGTATCCGTCCATGAATGAGAGAAGCGCGTGATTTGCTGTGTTGTCTACCAGAATATCGATGTGTGGCAAAGGGAAGTCGTCCTTTGTACTTGCCTTATTTAGATCTCGATAGTCGACACACATCCTTACCCTTCCGTCTTTCTTTGGAACTGGGACGACGTTGGCGACCCATTCGGGGTATTTGGATACCTTGATGAAACCTGCAGTTATTTGTTTTTGAACTTCTTCTTTTATTTTAAGTGCTACGTCGGGTTTCATTTGACGTAACTTTTGTTTTACAGGTTTCATTCCTGGGATTAATGGTATAGTGTGTTGAGCTATTTCTCTGTTAATGCCTGGCATATCTTCATATGACCAAGAAAATACATCGATAAATTCTTTAAGCAAGTTAATTAAATCGGTTCTTTCTTGTTTATTCAATGTTAGTCCGATTTTAACTTCTCTTTTATGAGTTGAATCATTTGAGATGTCAACTGTTTCAGTCTCTTCAAATATCGGTGTTTTCTTTTCAAGTGTTTCCATTGCTTTAATAAATTCTTTATCTTTTTCATCGTTAGCTAAGCAATGTTCGTCATCTTGGGTTAGGGAAGAACACGAGAAGTAAGGAGAATGAGCGATATTATTATACTCTGAGATCATTACATCAAAGAGCGATATGTCCTCAGGGACTGGATGACTAACTATCCTAGGAGAGGAAATAAGAAGGGGAGGCGTTATAGCTAAAGACCCAGAAGATTCTATAGGGAAAGACTCCGACTTTGACTCTGACTCTGACGATGCTTCAAACATTGGCCCTTGTCCTGTCGTGATTGATATCTTCCTCCCACTCGGAGTGGTCACCTTGATAGTCTTGCGCCACCCTTGCGGTGATCCTTCAGCTGGAGTAATTAGCTTTGAGGGGTCGAAGTTTTCTCTTTGTAGGACCGTTTGAACGAGTGAGGAGTTATCTTCCTCATAAACTAGCTCATTCTTTTCTTGCCCAAACAGTAATCCCATGACGTTAAAGTCAAAGCATGGGGGTATTTTCTCCTTATGGACACGAGTTGGGATTTCGTCAGTGAAATAGCAATCCAAGAAAATCTCGAATCCTTGTTGTCGTATGCCATTTACAAAAAATGGTTCGGGAAATTCATGGCATGGATTGTCCTCTCCTTCTTTTATAAACTGACCATAGCGTAAGGGGGTACTGATCCATTGGAATTGCTTTCTTTTGAATGCGAGCGTCTCTACGTGCTTTCAATTTGTCCTGGGCTCGCTTGCGATCTTTCCGAGTCGGTTCAAAACCAAGTCCGAAAGTATCTAGTTTAGGGAGGCCAGGTGACTCTATCGATTTTGCTATCCCCTTCTTCTTTCCTAAGTCATCCCAAGGAAGTGTCCTTGTTTCTTTAGCATAGTGTTGATAATCATGTTGGAATGGGGGTCGTGGCAAAGAGATGTCCTTTCATCCTCTTGGATTAAGGAGACTTCTTCGTTAAAGCCCCATAGGTCTTCATCATCTTCGTCATGCTCCACATTGATGATTGGATTCTCTATTGATTTGATCCTCATTGGCGAAGCATCAATAGTGATGGGTATTCCTCCAACTATGGCTTTCACTTGTTGGTGGAGAGATGAAGGGACGGCCTTTAGATCATGGAGCCAAGGGCGTCCTAACAACAG
This sequence comes from Chenopodium quinoa, assembly GCF_001683475.1. Taxonomy (NCBI): domain Eukaryota; kingdom Viridiplantae; phylum Streptophyta; class Magnoliopsida; order Caryophyllales; family Amaranthaceae; genus Chenopodium; species Chenopodium quinoa. The sequence continues at coordinate 2,559,752 of NW_018745533.1, read as the reverse complement.
ATTGAATGAGGCTTTGATGTCTACCACTTGAAAAGTAGTAGCATGTTCTAATGCTATTGCCGTCACATTTAGGGTTATTTTGCCAAGAGCTTGATGTCGAGTATTATCGTAAGCTCTTATTCCTTGTGTGGACGGAGTTAAATCCTCATCCTTTATGCCGAGCATCCTCGCAGTCCTAAGTGGACAGATATTAATAGCCGATCCATTGTCTACAAGAGTCATGGGAACATTCATTCTTTTGCAGACTAATGTAAGGTTTAACACCTTGTAGTGTTTGTCACCTTCCGGGGGTAAATCTTTATCAGAGAAGGTGATTAGATTAATTGGACTAGGAAGATCACTCATGAGGAAGTTAGCTAGTCCCTCAGGAGTGGTGTCAGAATCTATCCCGATTTTATCCAAGGCATTCATCACAGCTAACCTACGTTCTCGAGATGTTGCCAGAAGCTTCCATACATTCATCTCCACTTTTGTCTTCTTGAATTGTTTAACGATGTCATTGTCTTCGATGACAGGTATGGGAACTTGTTGTACAGTAGGCATAGGTTGTGTTGAAACGGGAGGTTGTATTCTTCCGGATCTTGTGAGGACGTCTATTGATAAATCTTCTTCAGCCCAAATGTCGACCGTGGTGAATGATACAGAAAGTGAAGGTCCTAATATGTCTTTTAGATAGACATCTTCTTCATCACTGTCCCATACTCCATTAACATTTATGTCCTCTTCTTGTTGAACTTGGACTAATTCCTTTCTATCAATCATTTTCTGCACCAAATCCTTGAACTTGAAGCAGTTTTCTAGGGTGTGTCCTCCTGACTGATGGTATTGACAGTAATATCTATCTGTCCTTTTTAATGATTCAAATGGTATCGGTTCGAGAGGTTTGATCTTGCCATTCTCGGAGAGCATTTCAAACATTTGTGTATACGGGATCCCAATTGGAGTATAAACTTTATTGCTCTTCTTGGGTCTTTCGGTGACTTGTAAGGGAAAGTGTTTTGCCTCATAAGTCGTTTTTACTGGTGTGAATTCTCTCTTAGGTTCTTCATCATATTCCTTGTGAAGTTCATTCAAAATTTTGAGAGTTTCATGTAACAGTTGCGATGTCTCCCTCAGATACAGTGTGAGTATTCGTATCTCTACCTCATTTGCTGGTTCTGGAGGATTATCTTCGACATCGAAAAAGGTCTCTTCTTCTTCCTCTTCGACGTTGGTTGTTTTGACAGGTTTAAAGAGGCATGAGGGGTCAACTTCGCTTTCTTCGTCGGAGATAGCCAATGTGTGAGCTAGAGGTGCATTGTCAATACTTGGTTTCTTACTAGCAGGAGGCAACGACAGCTTGTTACTGTCAATTAGGTCTTGGATAGCTTCCTTAAGCTTCCAACGGCTTTCAGTAGAATGGCCCCTACCTTGATGATATTTGCAATGCGCATTGGGATTCCAATTAGGCAACCTCTTCTCGACTGGTGAATCTCCAAATGGTTCAATGGGAGTTATAAGACCTTTTGCATTTAGCCGATCAAACGCGGTGTCATAACTCATGCCAATAGGAGTGAAGTTTCTCCTAAACGGTTTCTTTTGTCCTTGGTTGTTCATGGCGAGGACTTCTCCCAGATTAAGGCGCTAACATTATTTGAGTGGGCGGTTTTGGAAGAAGAAGGATTGTCGTTCTTCTTTCCTTTCCAGCCACTGTTGGAGTTATTTTTGGCAGCTTTAGATTTAGCTAAGTCATCTTCAATATTAATCCCAATATCATAAATAGCCTTAAAGGTATGAAGGTTATTTTGATATTTAAGATGTTTTGAATATTTTTCTTGGAGATTTTTAATGAACAATCTCACAGACTCTTTTTCACTTGGTACCTCAATCATTTTAGCTGAGATTTCTCTCCACTTGTTAAAGAAAGATGTGAAGCCTTCATTCTCCTTCTGTTTGAGGATTTCAAGTTCTCTATGGTCAGTTTCGACTTGAACGTTACACTTGTACCTATCGACGAAAGCGTTTGCTATGGATTCCCAGGTAGAGGTCTTTTCTTTTTCAAGAGAAAAGAACCATTGCTGGCAAACGGTCTCGAGAGATAGCGAGAACAGAGAAGGGAAAACTTTCTTATCGATACCCTTGATACTCATTATTGTTTCAAACGCTCTTAGATGGAAGTATGGGTTGTCGATTGCCCTAAACTTTGGGATGTCGTTGGCACTGAACTTCTGCGGAAGAAGATCTTTATCCACCGAGACCCCTTGGGATGTGAGTTCTTGAAATTTGTAGTCGCTGGACAACTTGCTTAGGCTTTCTTGCATGAGGTCCATTTGTTGTTGCTTCGCGGGATCCTCGATCTTAAGTGCGAGAAGCTTCAGTGTCTCAGTTACAGTAGCCAGTTGGTTCTTGAGATCATTAACTTCTTCCTGAATTGCCATTATAACTCTTGCTTTCCTCTTGCGAGCTATAGGTTTTTCGAAAAGTTGGACTTGTACGAAGAGGTTATCTTTGATTAATCGTCCTTCCTTTCTTGACCACGCGCTGTAAATTAAGCCAGTTTGCGTTTTAATTACTTGACTCGAATCAGTTTGACTTTATGGCTTTTAAAAAAAAGGGTATGCAAAAAGTATGCATATTTTTAGGGAATAATAATGTACATGTGTTTAGGGAACTTAAGTATTATTATTTATTGGAGGATTAATATCCGAGTTACCCCCCTAAAAAAAATGACAAAAAATAACGCGCGCACACAAGACTCCCTTAATCATGGTCAAGACATGTGTATTGGTGTGTGTATTGAGTGTAAGTGACATGCTTGGACTCTTGTGTAAGACCATGGGACTTAGTGCCTAAACTCGAATATTGATTCAATTAAGCATTATTGCCAGCAAAATTAACCGAATTAAACAGGAAACTGATTAATTAGACATTAGGTGATGACTCGACAAATGATCCGAACTGTCGGCCAAGCGACAGGACTGGCGTCACAATATGGTGGTTGGCGCAAGACTTTTTAGTAAATGTCTGGCGCTACACACCATACAGTGGCGCTACAGCTCATATTTTGGCACCAATATTGGAGCCTCGATCTGGGACTTTTTTCGATATTATTAGTCAACTGGGGTATACCTAAAGTCGTACTAGGTCAATTCCGATTAAAAGAAGAAAAAACTTTATTGACTCGAATTAATTAATTAATTAATTAATTAGGCAAAGTTCTTTAAGTCATTAATTATAATCTCAACACAAATCAACAAACGGTTAAGAAGAGCATAGGATATATATGCACAACAAATAATGCACAATTAGGCAAGTAGGCACAATATGATGCAATGAGTTCGCAACCTAACCATGGCTCTAGTTCTCTAAAGTTCGGGATATGGTTTAGTCAAATAGGGTCCATGGTTAATTTTCCAGATGCACCGCGTAGAAGCCTAACCGTGAAGGGTTAACGCGTGTGGATAGAACACCGCGAGTTTTTTTTTTTTAGAAAAACTCACTTCCATGGTTTGGTGAATTCAACCTCTCAGATGTACCCTTTGTTGCCAGGAGCGTTGAATCGGGTAGATAGAGCATGAATTCCCAGAGGGTTATGTCCATATGTAGAACACATATGGGTTTCAGAAAAGTGAGAAAAAATTCAATCAGGAAGTAGGATCGAGCAAACAATACGAAAAACCGGTCGAAATTAGAACGCATATTTCTGGCTCGGTATTGGGGGAAATTGGCGCCAGCAAACGGAGACTGGCGCCAACTTTTAACTGTAGTGCCTAGCGCCAATACTAGCGTCTGGCGCTACGGCAAAAAGTGTGGCTCCAAGCTCTGGCCCCTGACGCTACTTCCCATATGCCTCAGCAGCTTTCTGTGCTCAATAAAATCATCCAGTTTCGCGCGGAGTTATTTCAGTCCTAGTTGTGAAAGACATTTCTTAAATTTCCTACGTGTAAAATCATTATGTTTTTTACTCATTACGGATGGTCTTTCCAATGAGAACCTTTTTATGCATATGACAATAATGTTAATCAAAATTACGCACATGAAATACTTAGAACTTTTCGAGTCTCATCCACTCATTCTAAATCATTGCCGAAACAAATTCAGGAATTAAAATAGAAATCCTCCCCAGTGGAGTCGCCAAAAACTGTAGGGAATAATTTCAAGCCTTTTAAAATCCCACTACCTTGAACCCCACTGTGATCATACACTAAAGTACGGTGGCGTCCAAAAGGGAAGAAGATAGAGCAAAAGAGTCACCAACAAGTTTTTAAGGAACTTGTAAACCGTTCACGAGGTGAAGGTTACACCCCTTAACGATCCAAGAGATCGTCAACTCCATAAGGTCATGAACCAAATAAGGGTCCGAGGATGATGGTACAAATCCAACCTAAAAGAGATTGAACCTGCCCTAATAATAGGCCTCTACTTTATTCTGCTCGTGTTCATGTTCGCTTTCTGACTAACATGCAATCAATAGGATTAACCCTAAACCTGTTTAATCTATGTTGGTTGAATTTTAATGCACAAATAAACTATTATTGGCGATCACTTGAATTTATAATCACAATTAACCTAACAAGATTTTAATTATCTTATTAAGCGTGTTTGCAAATACCAATTCCCTTTAAACATGCAATAAAAGGTGATCAAGCAATAACAATAAATAATCAAGCAACATAATAATAATCATAATCATAATAATCATAAATATTAGGGAGAATATAGGAAGCATCATACTTTTAATCATACTTAATATTAAAAATACCCTAGACATGATATTAGGAATCAAAATAACAATCTAAGCATGATATCTACATCATAATATCAATTAATCTTTAAAGTACTTACTTGGATGCCTCGTACCTCTTTCTAATTACAAAATACACGCGTTAGTAACTTCAAGGAAAATAATAATCAAAGCAATTAAATTAAATAATTGAAAGAGAGATTTGGGACCAAACCCTCAGAAATTAAAACCTTTCACGTCTAGGGCGAAGGCAACTTCGAATATGGCTAGGTGTTTCTGGATCTTGTGAATGCGGAATTTTGTATTAAAAAGCAAAGAAGAAAGAATGCATGAATTAATGTTATTGAAAATTGATGAATGAATGATGTAGATGATGAAAAGAATTGATGAACGGTAATTGATGAATAATTTTGTGAATGAAGAGAGTTGATTATTAGTAATTGATGATGAAAACGGTGTTTTTGATACGATATTTATAGAGAAAATCATCCAAAAAAAGATAATTTATCAAAACAGAGTCTGAAGACCACAAAAACACATTGGCGCCAGGACCAGTGGCTAGCGCCAGGCGCCAATGGCTGGCGTCTGGCGCCAATCCTGATTCCAGGCGCCAAGGCCTGGGGTTGGACGCCAAATTGGATTTCAACGCGTTTTCGAAAATCTGATAAATTTCCCGTACTGGAAGATAAAATAATATAATTTCAGTCAAAAATGCTATTTGATCTTGATTAAAACTCTGAAAAATCCTAATTGAATTAAAAATGATAAGACCTTCAAGAATGTTCTAGAAGACTAAAACCATTCCTAATTACATTAGGAATGATAAATCATATTAGGCCCTCCCCTAGATCATTGGGCCTACTTAAAGCTCAAACCGGGCCCAGTTTAGTAAATTGGCCATAACTTCCTCAATATTCATCGGAATTGGGCTTATAATATATCGTTGGAAAGGTCTTTGCAAACCCCATCCAACTACACCACTATTGGACCCATATCATGGACCAACCAAAGTGGATTATCTGTTTTCTTAAAATAAAGTTTTCAAAAACAGAGAGAAGAGAAAAGAAGAGAAATAAAAACTTTCCGCAACACTAGACCTTTCCACACTTTTGTTTCATTCGATTATGATTCGACGTGAAAGGTACTCATCACCGGGTTTGGTTTTGGGGAGACACGAATGGGTGTCTACAGTCTTCTAGATTCTTCTAGAAGGTTCTTTTCACTCCTAATTCAATTAGCATTGATAAATTGACTTTTGTTGACTTTTTAGAGTTTTAATCAGAATAAAAGAACGTTTTATAGGAAAATACAATTTCATCCTCCCGTACGGTCAATTTCTATCTGATTTTATAAAACGCATCAAAAACTTAGTCAGCGCCAAACGCCAACAGTAGCGCCTGATGCTACGCTTGGCGCTTGCCGTTAGCGTTAGCGCTAATGTCAGCGTCTGGCGCTAACCTTAGTTTTACGCGTCAGAACTCTATTTTGATTTTCTATCTTTTTGGTTGATTTTCTCTATAAATGGCGTTCTAAAAACTCCATTTTTATTCACCAACTCTCATCAAGAATTTCTTGATTCTCTCTCTCTCTTTTCTAAACTACCTTTTTATAAACACAATTCCTCATACATTAGCACTAGAAACATCTACCATTGTTCGAAGTTGCCTTCGCCCTAGACGTGAAAGAAAGATGTACGAGGCATCCAAGTAAGTGCTTTAATTGTTTACATTGTTATTATGATATAGAAATCATGCCTAGATTGTTATTTTGATTCCTAGTATCATGTTAGGATGTTTTATTGCTTCCTAGTATCATGTTTAGGGTAAAGAATATAATGTCAATTATGATTTCTATGATGCCTTTTATTGCCTTTCCTAATATTCATGTTAGTATCATGTTAGGGTTAAAGCTTTGATTTTTATTGTTTAGTGACATGCTAGGGTTTGTTATTAATCTTGTTAGTATCATGCGTAGGATCTTGCTATTATTATGCTTTAACATGATTATGATTATTTTAAATATTATTATTATTATGATTATTATTATGTTGCTTGATATATTTATTATTTATTGCTTGATCACGCCTTTTATGCATGTTTAAAGGGAATTTGTATTTGTAATCACGCTTAATAAGATAATTAATAATCTTGTTTAGGGTTAATTTGATTATAATTCAAGTGATCGCCAATAATAGTTTATTTGTGCATTAATATTCAACCAACATAGATAAACAGGTTTAGGGTAAACCTATTGATTGCATGTTAGTCAGAAAGCGCACATGAATACGATCTGAATAAAGTAGAGGCCTATTATTAGGGCAGGTTCAATCTCTTTTAGGTTGGATTTGTACCTTCATCCCCGAACCCTATTTGGTTAAAGACCTTATGGAGTTGACGTTCTCTTGGATCGTTAAGGGGTGTAACCTTCACCTCGTGAACGGTTTACAAGTTCCTAAAACTTGTTGGCGACTCTTTTGCTCTATCTTCTTTCCCTTTGGACGCCACCGTACTTTAGTGTATGATCACAGTGGGGTTCGAGCTAGGGGTTGATGCTTGAAATATTCCCTACAAGTACCATTTGGATTTATGTTTCAAAAAGATTTATGTTTCAAAACTATTTCTATTATCCATTAATTAATGAAAGCTAAGACGTATTTCTTCCGTTGCAAGTCTCTGTTTTTAAAAGCCTTACGTTATCACGTGGCAGTAATACTCCTAAGCTACTCTCTTAATCATGTTTTGTATTATCATTATTGGAGAGTAATTTGGGGGTGTTACAGTAAGCCTCGGAAAAAAAAAAAAAAAAAAAAAAGAGAAATTAACGGGGGTAGAACGGGGAAACGCTACTCCTACTACATCATCATATAAAATACGACCAAACCCTAAGGTCAGGAAATCGAAACAACTCTACTCAGTTGTTCTGGGATACTCATTGGTTAGCTAACCAATCAGCTGTGTGTGCACGATTCCCTTCTCGGTACAAATGTTTCACCTCTACTTACCATCTTAGAGCTTGTTCTCTTCAGCTTAATTTTAGTTCAATTCAATTCAGTTCATTTCAGTTCCTAATTTCCTTCTCTCATAAACAATTCAACACAGCTCAGTTTAGCTTACTTCAGTAAATCAGAACAAACCCTTATGTCTTCTATAGCTTTCCTACAACAGTTAATAATTGATATGAACAAACCCACCCTCTTATTCCTCATCACTAACAACACCTTGCGCCACTATTTGGTGGTCAAGGTAGTTAGAAAAGGGATTAAGGTAATAATTGAATCCCTTTATTATCGTTTGATAAGCAAATTCAATTATTACCTTGACCACTCACCCCTTATATTACCCATTTCCCTCTATTTTAATCCCCCCCACCCCCCTAAGGATTCACTCTATACCCCAAATACCTCTTCACCCAATTACCTTGACCACTTCTCTAACTACCTTGACTATTTTTTAAAACACCAACCGATCGCCTAGTATTTTCTCTGTTTCTTATATTTTTTAACACAGAACGAAGAACTTATATTGTTGGCATTATAGACTTAAAGTATATATTACAACAAAATCCAATATCCTTCCAGCCCAAACTACTTGAGTCCAAAATACTAAGCTGGAAAAGAGTACTGGCCTGGTACTGAGAACTAGTACAATATCGAAAAGTTGCACCATTATAAGGATAGGAACTATATAACATCCTAAAAGCATGATTATAATAAAAACAAAATTAGAAATATATAGGGGTGATGCAGAACAAAATAACTAGATAAATAACAACAGCAGCAAAAGAGGACATCCACACCGACGAAACCCAGCTTGAAAAAGGACTATCCAGATGAAGAAGAGGCTCCCAAATCAGCATCATAGATATTCTTAGCAAAGGGAGGAACCAGGAAATGATCCTTGTGCCCAAGGTGCGTCTCTAAACCATAGGCAACAAGGCTATGAGCCAAAGTATTTCTATCTCTAGGGACATGACGAATGAGAATGTTGCCATTGGTCCTGAAGATTTCTGCAACATCATTGATTACAACATACAATTCATGATGGAGAACATGATCCACAAAGTTGAAAAGCTTCCCAAGATATTCAAAGCCAGTTTCCAGTTTTATCTTCTTAACTCTGAATTCTATAGCAATGTTAAGACCTTCACGCATAGCAAATAATTCAGCTGCAGGAGGAGTGACAACATTATACCTGCTTGAAAATCCAAAAAACCAATTTCCATTGCTCCTTCTAATTACTCCACCACCAGCAACAAGTTCAGAATGTTTCTAAGCCCCGTCAGTATTTAACTTCATGAAACCCTACCTTGGTGGATTCTAGCAGGAGCTTGTTAAATATTTCTCTGCCAATTTTCCTTTTCCCTGCAGTATATGAGCAAAGGTTTGACAATCAACAAAGAATTTGTTGAAAGTATGCATAGAACGGAACATTTTTAGCTCAAAACAACAACATTTCGATCTCTCTAGATATGCCAAATACAAGTGGAAAAGATCATCTTCCACTTCTCAGATTGAGCTAAATTAAAAGATATCCCAATCCAAATTTTTGAGGGAAATATAATCGAAATTTTTAGGAATGGGATGCCTTTAGAAGATAAAATTCCACAAGATAGAGGAGGAAAAACAATATCTGAAGAGATATAAATGAGTTTCTTCAAACAAATTACATCTGCAGCAAGTAGAAGAGATGGCAAGAATAAGGGAAAAAAGGGAGGCAACAACTGGAAAAAAAGAATGAGCACAATGTCAAAGAAGCATATTGTATTTATGAGGAGTTTTGATTTTCCAAATATTTTTCCAGTTGGTATTCTGAGAAGTTAAGGGGGTATATGACTAGAGAGTGGGAGCATTGAAGATGATAGGCTGATTTGATTGTGAAATTTCCATCTTTAGAGGGAGCCTACCTTATAAAATTTTCCAAATTTGAGTTTGTAGAGATAGGAGTAGAGAGAATGAACTTGAGGATTTTATCAGGTAAGAGGTGCTTAATATTATCAAGAAACCAAGCTTTATTCCTAATAATATTTGACACTGCCCAATGAGCTTTATAAAGAGGAACATCACCATTTAGATAGTGATAAAGGGGTTTGGTACTAATCCAACGGTGATACCAAAGGGAGGTTGATTCACCATTTCCTATTCCAATAATCATATCCGAAGATAAAAGATTTCTCCCATAGGTCTCTCCGAATTAGTGAATGGAAAACTTTTGGTTCACAGTCTAAAAGAGAAAAACGATGAAGATATATTTCATTAAAGATTTTAACCCAAAGCTTAGAATGATCAGTAAGCATAGTCCACCCCAATTTAGCCATGAAAGCTAAGTTTCACTCTCTTAATCTCCTAATACCCAAACCTCCAAGAGCCATAGGTTTAGTCACAGTGGACCAACTAGTCCGAGGCATGTACCTTGATCTATCCACTTTATTCCATAAAAATTTCCTACAATTTTTCTCAAGAGAATGAATCGTGGAAATAGGATGCATGTTGGTTTGCATAGCATAAATTGGATAGGAATTAAGGACTTATTTGATTAAGGTTTTTCTTCCAGTTATATTGATAAGCTTTGCTTTCCATCCTTTAATTCTATCAAGGGATTTTTGGAGAAGGTCAAAATAGTAAAAGATTTTCAGTTTGTTTAGGCTTATTTCAACTCCAAGATATATGCCAAAACTGGTAGAAATTTTGAGGGGGAAAGAACAGGATATCTAATGTTTGACTTCGTAGGCTATGGAGGGAGGGAAAATAATAAAATACTTGACCATATTGACTTTTAAACCCGAAAGACTGCCAAACTGATTCATTATGCTCATGATACTCTCTAGATTTAAAGTAGAAGCATGACCAAAGGAATACATCATTGGCATAAAAAGAGATGTGAGAGGGAAATATTCCTAGAAATTTTGAGAGGCTTTCAATTTTTTGATTGAACAGCATGTCCAATCATCAAAGATAATCTTTCTAAACAAAGAACAAATATGTAAGAAGAAATTGGATCCCCTTGCCTTATACCCCAAGAAGGAGAAAATTCATTGGTTATTTGACCATTCCACAAGACAAAAATTTAGGAGTGGTAATGCAAGCCATAATGAGATCAACCAATCTATAAGGAATTCCAAAATCCCTCAGAGTGACATCGATGAAACTCCATTCTTAACTATCATAACCTTTAGCTAAATCAAGCTTTAAAGCCATGATTTGTTTTCCTTTCTTAGCCTTTTTAATAAGATGGGAAACTTCTTTAATCACAATGATATTGTTCTCTATTTCTCTTCCTTGAATGAAACTTGATTGTAATGGATTGATGAGAGAAGAAAGGAGAGGGCGAATTCCAGCAGATATAACCTTTGTAATTAATTTATATATTGAATTGCAAAGACCAATTGGCCTAAAATCACTAATGTAATCTGGTTGAGCTTTTTTGGGAATGAGGGATATGAAGGATGAATTTATTTGTGAAGGGCTCCTGATGAAATATTATACACAAAATTTATGAAGAACATCCCCTAAATCATCCTAATAAAAACTGAAAAAACCTAGGTTGAATGCCATCAGGGCCAGGGCAATTCATAGGTTGCATACTAAATAAACACTTTCTAACTTCCTCCAATGATGGAATGGTAGCAAGCTGGGAAGCATCGGTAGCATCAATTTTAGGAGAAGGACTAAAACGAGGCTGGATAAAAGAGCTGGGAATGGTAGATGTAAATAAATATTGAAAGTGAGTTGTGGTCATATCTTTTAACAAAGATCGATCCATAACCTAATTATCTTGCTTATTTTTAAACAGGCAATTTTTCCACAAGATTTTTTAATACAAGCTACAACATGGATATATTTAGTATATAAATCTCCAAACTTCCTCCCATAAATTCTAGCCTTTTGAGCCCAAATTATTTTTTCCTTTTTAAAAAATATCATGAAGATCCTTTAAAAGCTCTTTTTCCAAATTAACAAGAAAAGAGGAATTATGATAAGCCAAAGAGATTTGGATGCCATCAATTCTTGCCAACAAATTCTTTTTTCTTTTTTGCAGATTACCAAACACATTCGAATTCCAATTTTTAATATTACCTAAAAAAATTTGCTCACCTAGTAAAAAATTATCATTCGGGTTTTTCCAAATTAGAAATAAAGAAATTTTTAAAATTAGGGTGTTCAAGCCAAACTTTACATCTAAAGGGAAAATTGCCATCAGCAAAAGAATTATTTAAGCAAACTAAAATTGGAGAATGATCAGAATGAGTTTTCTGAAGATGGATTACCTTTGTGTTGGGGAAAGATTCCAGCCACTTAGCATTACCAAGCGCATGATCCAGCCTTTCACGAATATGATCAATGCTCTCCCTAGCATTATTCCAAGTGAAAGGATTGCCATTGAAGCCAATATTGACTAATCCCGCTATGTCCATGAAATTGTTCAAATCACGACATTGAGAAGGACAGAAGCTACGACCTCCAGATTTCTCAGATTGAGAGGTGAATTCGTTCAAATCTCCCAACATTAACCTAGGAGTAGAAGAAGGGGGAACATCCTCATCCATTTCCTTCCAATAATTGTGCCTTTTAAAAGGATTGCTCGTTGCAGGCATCCCGATAATGAGTGCTTTTGAGGCTCCGTTCTTAAAATGAAATAAGGCATGAAATCTATGCAGTTCATATGAGTAAGAGGGAATCAACAATGTTTTTCCAAAATAACCATATTCATCCTCGCCTAGCAGTAGGTTGAATTGCCAAGTTATGAAACCCTAATTGGAGCATGACTTGACGAGCACGTATATCATCATTTTTTGTTTCCAAAAAGATGAAGATAGTTGGCTTATGATTAGTAACAATTTTCCAAGCAGTAGGAAGAAAATCATTTTTATTTACACCCCAAACATTCCACAGAATAACTTTCATCTTTAAATTTGGAAAGGGCCTTGGGACGTCAGTTGTTTAATTTCGGATTGAGGGGGAGATAATACTCACCCCAATCCCTCCATGCATTGCAACACAACTTCTTGACAGGATTCTAAGGAAGTGATTCGAAAAGATAAACTGACAAATTAGGCTACAATTTCTTGACACGATTTTAAGGAAGTGATTAGAAAAGATAAATTGACAAATTACGCTTAAATATTTAAACCGTAAAAATTTAACAACACTATTTGTTATCGATGGTAAAATTATTTCAATTAATTTCTTTGATTGCTTATTCTACTACTTCCTCTGTTCTTTTTTACTTGACCTGGTTCTATTATCACGTTTGTCAATGCAAAAGTTTAGCAATCAATAATTTTAATTCTCTATAAGTAAAAATTATAAAAGTTGTATATTATAAGTCTGTTATCCTCAGCTTAATTTCAGTTCAATTCAGTTCCTAATTTAATTTCCTTCTCTCATAAACAATTTATTTCAGTTCAGTTTTATTCAGTTCATTTCAATTTAGTTCAGCTCAGTTCAATTCAGTTCAGTAAAGTAAATAAGAACAGTCCCTATAATAGTACTTATTGAGACAAATTAAAAAAATCTCACATGAATATATTTTTTCTTACATATCATTCATAAAGGACGGTAATAAAAAAAAGGTGGTGAATAGTGTAAAAGTCAAAGCTGATCAAGAAAAAAAACGGAGGAAGTTTCAGTTAGCTCTATCGACAAGTCAACAGATGCACACCTCCAATTTTGAGACACGTACATAGTTACCAACTCCGTAAGGTTCATGGCTTTAATAAAATACAACCCCACCACATGAAAAATACAATATTTATCTAACAAATAAACAAACACGTACTGTTGTCAAATATGGTAGACAAAAATCTCAAAATGAATAATGCATTGGACTTACCACCGACCCAAAAAACAATGATATAAATTAAAAAATTCATCAAAACTAAAAGTAGAATAACAAGATTGATATTAAAATATAATGATTGCATATTCATACAATCCATTACATATATATCAAATTATCAATCAAGTAATGTTAAGCTCAATCATGGAGATTTCTTGGTTATGCTTAGCACTTTTCATAAGTTCTCTAATTATATTATTTAATCTTTTGAAAAAACAAACACATAACAATTTACCACCAGGACCAACAAAGTTACCCTTGATTGGCAACTTACACCAACTAGCATGGGGTAACACCCTCCCACACCGTCGCCTCGCCGAGCTGGCGACGGTGTATGGGCCTATCATGCACCTCCGGCTAGGGGAAGTCCCTACCGTAGTCGTGTCATCGGCTGACACGGCGAGGGAGGTTATGAAGACTCATGATGCGGTGTTTTGTAGTAGGCCAACTCTTATGGTTGGAAAAGAGATTTTTTATGGTTCCTCGGATATTGGATTGGCCCCGTACGGTGAGTATTGGCGGCAGGTGCGGAAGATCTCGGTGCTCGAGCTGTTTACGATGAAACGGGTCGAGTCGTTTCGGGTTATTAGGGAGGAGGAGGTTGCGGAGTTTGTAGAGTTGCTAAGGGCGGAGGCAGGGTCTGTGGTTAATCTAAGCAAGAAACTCTTTGGCCTTAGTTTTGATATTACATCAAGGTAAATTGCGTTTACTTTTGAATTTTAACTTTATTCGATTTTGGGTTAGATTTATCTAATTTAGTTGGTAAAAATATACAACATACATCTAAAAATTAATTTGTATATCTATTGATAACGTCAAAATTAAATTTTTATATACATCATCAAATGAGTATCTCAATATTTAATCTCTAAATTTTTAGAATAGAAGGTAGAAAGCGTGTCACTATTCCACCACCTTATCTTAAAGGGAGAGCCAATTGATATGAACGCAAATTTAGAAAATCCTGATTCTCGAAGTAGGAATTTTTTTGACTTAAACCACAATTCCAATACTCATTTTCTTTCATATGACCGAGACACCGCCTAACCGACTAAGATACGAAGTATAATATTGTTACATGTTGTCATGTTGATTACAAATACTCCTTCCGTCCTTAAATTACATTCTTATTTTTAGCATTTATTCCTCAAATAATAGAGGAAAGTAGAATGTAATTTAGGAACAGGGAAGTATAAGATTTGTGTTTACATATACTAAAAAATTAACGTTTTTTAAGTACTTGCGTTATTAATTTGTTATTTATCGCTTCATCATTTTTTATTTTTACTATCTCAACAATGGTTTAAACACTTCTATATTGTTTTGATTTCATTTTGGTTTAAAGACTATAAAAAGTTAAATAAACAAAATAATTTGAGATAGAGAGAGTACAGTGCTAGACGTAATTTTAAGAACTTGTTCATCCTTTATTTCACAATTAAATTAACGGAATCGATCATAATGTGTAAAAGTAATTCAAAATTTTAATGAATTTATGGCCCAATAAATCAGGATAGCCTTCACTAAGAAAGGTAAAGAGCAAGAGGAATTTCAAGCTCTAGCCGTAGCTGTTACAAAGATTGCCTCAGGTTTCTCCATAGTAGACCTCTACCCGTCGCTTGATTTTCTTCAATCGATTAGTGGGATGAAGAAGAAACTCAAGGAGCTTGTTCAAGAATCAAATAGAATACTTGATCCTATAATTGATGAACACAAGTCGAAGATGAGAGATCAGGGTAAAGTAGAGGAGGACTTGGTGGATGTTTTGCTCAACTTTCACAAGGATAGTGTCGCAAATTCTCATAACTTCTGCTTGAGTACAGATAACATTAAGGCTGTTGTATTGGTAAGTTGCCGAAATTCCTTTTTTTTTTTTTTTTTTTTTTTTTTTTTTTTTTTTTTTTTTTTGCACTATTTACATGTTCTACGACTGATAATGTTTTTTTTAAAAAAAAAATTACATAATCACGTAAGTACTTGTTGAAATTATCTTAATTTATCTATATACAGAGTATATAATTTGAATATCAACTTTTTATAATATACTTGTTGATAATTAAAGATATTTTATTAATTTAAGTTTCATATCATATAACTAATATATAAAGCTAAACTTTTAGCCAGGCGACGAGACAACGACACTTGGCGTTTCAACTTTTCGCCAAATGTCGCGCCACGTAGGATAAAGTTATATATTTAATTTGTAGGATAAAAAAAATAGTTTATAATTCTATTTTCAATCAAATTTTGATAGAATTTTAGGATAAAATTGTTAATTTAGAGTTTTATTTTCGATAAAGTACCAATATTTCATGTGTACAAATTGAATTATTATTTTATTCAAAAAATAATTAGATTATAACTCTCATAAATTATCATATAAATTTATTTTTTGTATCATAATACTTTTTAGAGATAAGGAATTAAATCAAAATGCACCACATCCATTATTTATAATATATTCTAATCAATTTAAATAATATATACTTCACAAGTCATTGTCAATCGGATCTGGTCACAAGTCATTTTAAACAGGTTCATTATTTCAGGTTATGGGTCAAGAAATATTTTTCACCAATATTAAAATTTGACATATAGATTAAAATTTTATCTTAAAATTCAATAAACAACCCGGACATCGCACGGGCACAAAACTAGTTAACATATATTTCCAATCAAACTAGGGTACTTATTAAAACAAAGGGAATACAAATTTCTTACATGGTACGGAGTATTAGTATTGTACATCCGTATAGTATTATTGTAACATATAACATTAATGTGTCATGGTGTTTGTTTATTGTTAGCGTTTAGGTTGTTTTTTTTTTATTATTTTTTTTATTTAGTTCTAGGTTGTAATTTGTCTTTGTTATTTATTTATGAGTTCTCTTTGTCAAAAAAAAATATTATTGTGTCATGTGTATGATAGTATGTTACTCTTCTCTAGCTCATGCGCTAAGGGTTTTATTAACTCGTAATGGCGTAACCTTTTACTTGAAATGTAGAGACTTACATACCAACTAATTAATGTATATAATTTTTTATTGTTTTGCTTATTTGAACATAAAATAATGAAACACCACCTTAGTTTGTAAAAGTATATATTTGACATTAATTTCTTAACATATATACATTGTATGTGAATAATAGTATGGCAAAATTTCCAATTTGCTTGTGCTTATATTGGATAGGAGCTTTTTGGTGCCGGAAGTGAGACATCATCAACGGCAATGGAATGGGCAATGTCTGAATTGCTTAAAAACCCAAAAGCAATGGAGAAGGCACAAGCTGAGGTACGGCGAGTATATCAAAGGGAAGTTGTAGTTAATGAGACGAAGCTACACAAACTAACGTACTTGAAACAAGTGATCAAAGAAACCTTACGCCTCCATCCCCCACTTCCTCTCTTGGTTCCTAGAGAATCCGTCGAAAGATGCCAAATCCAATCTTGTGACATACCTATCAAATCTCGAGTAGTTATCAATGCATGGGCTATAGGAAGAGATCCTAAATCTTGGTCGGATCCTGAAAGATTTAATCCTGAAAGGTTTGACAATTGTTCATCGGATTACAAAGTAGATGATTTCGAGTTACTTCCATTTGGTGCAGGGAGAAGAAAGTGTCCGGGCATGGCACTTGGTATAGCTAATGTTGAGCTACCGTTAGCAATGTTACTCTACCATTTTGATTGGAAACTACCTAAAAATTTAGATATGGATGAATCTTTCGGCATCACAATGCGGAGGAAAAATGAATTGCATGTAATTCCAATCCCTTGCCCTTATTAACCATGAGTAAGCATGATTTTTTCTTTTATTGAAATTTGATTTTTCATGTGTTGAACAAGTTATATTGGGAGACTTTGTGGTTTAATTTTGTTTAGAAAGCAAATTAGATGAAGATCCACGTTTGTTTGTTCATATTGTGCTGTTGTTACACCTATTTCTAGGTGCATGAGTGTGCACCTAAGAATATGCACCTCCATTCATATTAGAAATCCATTTGTAATGGGTTGACGTTAACGTCTATGCAGCTGCGGCCCTACAAGTGTAGTTTTGAGATTTTGAAATCCATCTACTACCTCCGTTAATTTTGTGCAATTTTGGGGTATTATTTATGAGATATAAAATATACCAAAGTTGCACATAAAAATTAACGAAGGTAGTATTTTTATTCTAAAGTCCTTGACACTTCCCTCGGCTCCTTTCAGGTGTCTTAAATTGAATTGAATTAACTAGGGTGGCAATTTAATCTAAGTTCGATCGATTCAAATCCGATCCGAAGAAAAAAATCTAATTTGAATCCGTTTAAAATTAGGTCGAATCCGATAAAATAGATCCGAATCCGAATAGGAGGTGGATCGGACTTGGACCCTAGCAAAGTCCGACAGGGTCCGATCCGAGTCCGAATCCGAGAGTATAAGCATATGCTCTATAACTTGGGACAATTATTTGCTTGTTTTGTAACAAAATTTTGTTACGTAACTTAGTTTGTAATTTAAATATGTTATGTTTATACTTTAATTGGTATGATAATACAAGCAATTATAGGTATATGACATTACAAAAAATAAAAATAAAAAAATATTCGGATCATTTCGGAGTTCTGTATAAACGGACCTAATTCAGATCCGAAAATTACGAGTCGGATCGGATTCGGACTCGGATTTTTCGGATTCGGACTCGAATTCGAGTCCAGGGTCCGTTTACTAAACGGATCGGATTCGGATTTAGCCACATCCAACCCGAATCCAATCCGTTGCCATTCCTATAATTAACACATCATCTACACTCTACAGTCTACAGCAATTGTCATAGATTATGGATTATGTCTTAATAAAGACTCCAAAACAATGCCAAACTTTTCAAATTAACTTCACTGTTACTTAAAAAGTAAAATGAAAAATTCAAATATTAAAGGATAGTCGTAGACTTTGTGGGACTTTCATACAAAAAATGTCTACATATATAATAGGGAATACGATTTTAAGCTTTGTTTTATAGATATTGTATGGCTATTTATTAGTAATAATATTTTTCTTCTTGAAAAAAAAATTCAATAATAAAAATAAGGATATATATATATATATATATTTTTTGGGTTTTTCTACATTATAACCCTCTAATTTTCCGTTTTCTATGATGTGCCTCCCCCCCCCCTTTTGAGAAATCTACATTGTAACCTCAAAATACATTTAGCTTCTATACGGTAACCTTGTCGTTACATATATTGTCGTTAACAAATTCCGTTAGTACATGTATTTTGAGGTTACAATGTAGATTTCTCAAAAAGGGGGGCACATCGTAGAAAACGGAAAGTTAGAGGGTTATAAGGTAGAAAAACCCATTTTTATTATTATTTTTAGGTAAGATGAATGACACTACAGACTCGACATCTTTTACAAATTAAGTTAGTCAACTCGAAGTTTGTTGCTCGCTTCTTCATGACGGCTGCTTCCTGTGGTGAATAAGGGAGTATGTCGTCTTCTAAATATGCCCGGATGCCATCCATCCAGGTAGAGCTTCGGTCTAAGATTCCAATGGACTCTTCATGTATGCTTCTCTTTTCAAGAACTTCCCAAAAGACCGACCGGGGCGTATCACAGCACACTAGTAGAAAAATTGAAAATGCCACCGCTTAAAGGCCACCGGTATTTATAAACCGGTGGTTTAAAAAATGGGCGGGCATAGGGCAACAATTATTTCCACCGGTTCAAACCGAACCCGTGGCAAAAATGCTTAAGGCCACCGGTTTTGAACCGGTGGTGTAGGGAATAGTTTCAAGCCTTTAAAATCCCACTAGCTTGAACCCCACTGTGATCATACACTAAAGTACGGTGGCGTCTAAAAGGGAAGAAGATAGAGCAAAAGAGTCGCCAACAAGTTTTTAAGGAACTTGTAAACCGTTCACGAGGTGAAGGTTACACCCCTTAACGATCCAAGAGGTCGTCAACTCCATAAGGTCATGAACCAAATAAGGGTCCGGGGATGAAGGTACAAATCCAACCTAAAAGAGATTGAACCTGCCCTAATAATAATAGGCCTCTACTTTATTCTGCTAGTATTCATGTGCGCTTTCTGACTAACATACAATCAATAGGATTAACCCTAAACCTGTTTAATCTATGTTGGTTGAATTTAATGCACAAACAAACTATTATTGGCAATCACTTGAATTATAATCATAATTAACCCTAAACAAGATTATTAATTATCTTATTAAGCGTGATTACAAGTACCAATTCCCTTTAAACATGCAATAAAAGGTGATCAAGCAATAAATAATATATAATGATATGCATATCAAGCAACATAATAAATAATCAATAATAATAATCATAATCATGAATAATAATTATAAATATTAGGAAGAATATAGGAAGCATCGCAGGAATCATATTTGATATTAAAGTTACCCTAGACATGATACTAGGAATCAAAATAACAATCTAAGTATGATATCTACATCATAATATCAATTAATCTTTAAAGTGCTTACTTGGATGCCTCGTACCTCTTTCTAATTACAAAATACACACGTTAGTAACTTCAAGGAAAATAATAATCAAAACAATTAAATTAAATAATTGAAATAGAGATTTGGGACCAAACCCTCAGAAATTAGAACCTTTCACGTCTAGGGCGAAGGCAACTTCGAATATGGCTAGGTGTTTCTAGATCTTGTGAATGCGGAATTTTGTATGAAAACCAAAGTTTAGAAAAAGAAAGAATGGATGTATGATGAAAGTTTGATGAAAAGAGATGAATGCTAATTGATGAATAAATTGAATGAAGAGAGTTGATAAAAACTTAAGAATAAAGAGAATTGGTGAACGATAGATGTAGATGATGATTGAAAACGGAGTTTTTTGATACGATATTTATTGTAAAAATCATCCAAAAAAGATAATTTATCAAAACAGAGTCTGAAGACCACAAAAACACATTGGCGCCAGCCCTAGCTCATTGGTGCCAGGACCAGTGGCTAGCACTAGGCGCCAATGGCTGGTGTCTGGCACCAATCCTGATTCCAGGCACCAAGGCCTGGGGTTGGACGCCAAATTGGATTTCAACGCGTTTTTGAAAATCTGATAAATTTCCCGTACTGGAAGATAAAATAATATAATTTCAGTCGAAAATGCTATTTGATCTAATTAAAACTATGAAGAATCCTAATTGAATTAAGAATGATAAGACCTTCTAGAATGTTCTAGAATACCAAAACCATTCCTAATTGCATTAGGAATGATAAATCATATTAGGCCCTCCCTTAGATCATTGGGCCGTACTTAAAACTCAAACCGGGCCCAGTTTAGTAAATTGGCCATAACTTCCTCAATATTCATCGAAATTGGGCTTATAATATATCGTTGGAAAGGTCTTTGCAAGCCCCATCCAAATACACCACTATTGGACCCATATCATGGACCAAACAAACTGGATTGGCTGTTTTCTTAAAATAAAGTTTTTAAAAACAGGAAGAAGAGAAAAGAAATAAAACTTTCCGCAACACTAGACCTTTCCACACTTCGTTTCATTCGATTATGATTCGACGTGAAAGGTACTCATCACTGGGTTTGGTTTAGGGGAGACAAAAATGGGTGTCTACAGGTGGCAATATTTGAATAAAAAAAAACGCGCCTCTTCTACTACTTCTTCTCTTTCGCCCAGATTCTCTATTTCACTCTAAAAAAAACCCTCTTTCAATCGAGCAAAACGCCAGGCACGACTCCTCTTCATCTCCCTTCCACCACACACTCCACCAGTGACGCCACAGCAGCCACCGCACCACCATCCACCACCTCCGCACTCCGTCCACCACATCCGCTCACCTCCAAACTCCTTCCAACATCGAGCACAAGCAGCGCAGCACGCAAGTTAAGGGAACCGTGCGTGGTCCTCCACCACCTGTCACCACAGCCACCACACCACCATCCCACAGCCACCGCACCACCATCCCACAGCCATTAGGTGAGATTTCGGGTTTTAGCCCTAATTTACGAATTTTGAATCAATTTTTTGGTTTATTTTTCGGAATTTTCTGGCTGGTTTTTGTTGTTGGTAGGGTTTAAATTTGAGTGATTTTATTGTGTGTTTTAAGTATCAATATTTAATCAATAATCTCCTCATTTGTGTGTATCTTTAGAATGCAAGAAATTGATTAATTGTTCATGCATGAATTAACAGTATTTTCGAAAATTTATTTTGAATAATTTTTTTATTTCTTTCACTGTATTATTATTATTA
This sequence comes from Chenopodium quinoa, assembly GCF_001683475.1. Lineage (NCBI taxonomy): Eukaryota > Viridiplantae > Streptophyta > Magnoliopsida > Caryophyllales > Amaranthaceae > Chenopodium > Chenopodium quinoa. The sequence goes on along the minus strand of NW_018745533.1, from coordinate 2,537,949 downwards.
TTATTATCGATCAATTTGTTGTTGCTTAATTTTTGGTTAATTATAGTATGAATTGATTTATTTTGGAGTTAGATTGAGGAGTAATCCGTTTTAGATTACATTACATAATGAGTTTCCTAATGCTTTTAGGAAATATATGGATTATGGAAAGAGTGGTGTTAAATTGATTCTTAGGTTTTATTTGGAAATTTTGAATAAATTAGAGATTATTAGTAACCTTGTTACTTAATTAGTTGAATTTGGTAGTATATTGTTGTTTTAATTTCTTTAATATTATTATTATTATTATTATTATTACTATTAATTTGTTGTTGTTGCTTACTTTTTGGTTAATTATAGTATGAATTGAATTATTTTGGAGTTAGATTGAGGTGTAATCCGTTTTGGGATTACATTACATAATGATTTTCCTAATGCTTTTAGGAAATATATGGATTATAGAGTATAATTTGATATGTTGGAGTGGTGTTAAATTGATTGATAGGTTTTATTAGGAAATTTTGAATAAATTAGAGATTATTAATAACCTTGTTACTTAATAAGTTGAATTTGGTAGTATGTTTTAATGTGTAATTTTAGGTTGTTTTATAGTTCTTGACAAAATTACTAACTTTTATTTTTTTGTTATATTTTTTATTTTTGTAGATTCATATTATGTAGTGAAGCACAAGCTTATAAACTATTCAAGTGGGAAGTTCGAGACATTACATCCATTATACTTGCTATATTGGTATGAACTATAAACTTTATGGAGCTATATTTCTTTCTATTTATCCATTTGATAAAAGTTTGTTCATGATATTACAAGTTATGTCTTGTTTAATTATAAATAATTACAATAATATGTTGAATGTTTGCATCACATATTCCTAGATACCCGTTCAAGGCTTTCTCATTAGGAGAAAGTCTTGAATAGTCCCCGGTTGGGACTGTTCTTGAATGTTTACTCTCACTTAGGTGGTGAATGTATGTAATTTTTCCGATTTTAAGGAACATCTTGGCTCTCCATTTCTTCTCCATGTTCTCTAGGTACATATGCGGGTAAGTAATTATCTACATCTTGTACTTGGAGAACTGGGGGGAAGTGCTGCCGGATTTTCCTTAAAATTGGAAAGTTGACATACATTCACTAGTGAGAGTAGACATTCAAGGATGGGTTAGGTTGGAGTGATAAGGACACTTTGAAAACATGCATTTTTTTCACTATATGAATGGTATATTCACGGTGTGTACTTGAAGTTGATTTACACAAGATATGTAGCAATTGTACATTATTGATAATATGTTGCTATATATGTTTAGAGACACTTTACTAAATGGGGAAGGATCGTGGTTGGATGTATGGTAGACGTGATACAATGGATTTTTGGAATGGGGTTCAAGAGTTTTGTGAGACGGTTTTATCTTATCAACGCAAAATTGGTGAGGAAGGCCTATACTGTCCTTGTGTTTATTGTAATAATGTGAAGGTGGTCAATAGTGTTGAAATCATTAGAGATCATGTACTTTGTCGTGGGTTTAGACTTAAATACCATGTGTGGATTTGGCATGGTGAAAGTGGAGAGTATAGTGAGGATCTTGATGGGAATAATGTGCATGATAAAAGCAATGAGATTCATGTGGATGAGGAATACGAGAATGATGAATATGTTATTGATAGTGGTGAGGATGGAGATAAGGATCATCTAGTGGATGAGGTCGAGGATAAGGACGTGGATGAGATGTTGCATAATGTCGAAGGTGATGTGTTTGAATTACTATCGGAGGCTTCCAAAAAGCCTTTGTACCCTGGGTGCAAAAAATACTCCAAACTTTCTGCCGTGCTAACACTTTTTAACATTAAGTCGAAGCATGGGTGGACGGACGTTAGTTTTACTTCTTTGTTGACCGCATTAAGTGAGATGTTGCCTGATGGGAATGAAATTCCTACGTCTTACTATTATGAAAAGAAGCTTATGTGTCCATTTGGTTTAGAGTATAAGAAGATACATGCCTGTCCTAATGATTGTAATTTGTATCGTAATGAGATGAACAGTTGGAGGAGTGTCCACGATGCAATCAATCGCGCTACAAGCACATGAGTTGCAATCCTTGTACGAAGGGACCTCCTGCTAAGGTGTTGTGGTATCTTCCTATTATTCCAAGGTTTAAGCGTCTATTCTCAACACCAAAAGACGCTAAAAACTTGAGGTGGCATGCCGAGGGAAGGAAGAAAAACAGAATGCTGAAGCATCCGGCTGACTCCCCGCAATGGAAGAACATTGATTTGAAGTTTCTGGAGTTTGGTAATGAAGTCAAAAATTTAAGACTTGGGTTGTGCACAGACGGGATGAATCCATTTGGCACTCTTAGTACCCAACACAACACTTGGCCGGTTCTTTTAGTGATCTACAATTTGCCTCCTAGGTTATGTATGAAACGGAAGTATATAATGCTTTCATTGCTAATAACGGGGCCTAGGAAACCTGGAAATGACATAGATGGTTACTTGCGCCACTAATTGGCGATTTGAGAAAGATGTGGGACGAAGGGGTTTCTTGTTTTGATGCTCATAAGAACGAGGTGTTCACATTGCGTGCAGCCCTTATGTGGACCATGAATGACTTCCCTGCATATGGCAACCTGTGTGGGTACAAGGTTAAAGGGAAAAAAGCATGCCCCATATGTATTGATGAAACATCAAGCATATACCTTAAGAATTCTCACAAAGATGTGTATATAAGGACTCGAAGGTTCTTTAGGCGTGATCACCCGTACCGTAGGCAAAAAAAGGCTTTCGATGGGACAGTGGAAGAGGAGACTGCGCCTAGGCCAATGACCGGTGTTGAGTTTTATGCTCAAGTTAAGGGTATACGAACAGTGTTTGGAAAATCTGAAAAAGCTCCGGTCTCAACAGCTCTTTTCAAAAAAGAATCAATTTTGTGGAAGCTTCCATACTGGAAAGAACATGATGTTAGGCACTGTTTTGATGTGATGCATATAGATAAGAATGTGTGTGATGCTCTTGTGGGAACACTTTTTAATATTTCAGGCAAAACAAAGGAGTGTACGGTTAGATTTGCAAGAGATCGGGGTTCGTCCAGAATTGTGGCCTCAAGACAAGGTTACAAAGGGGAAGGACAGAAAGGGAAAAAAACCGGAACAAGAAACTGTAAATGTTTCGAAAAAAGGAAAGGGGAAGATCAAGGGAAAGGTCGTGGATGCTTCAAAGAGTAGAGATGAGGGTAAAGGCAAGGTTGAGAAGAAGTATTTAACACCGGCTTGCTACACATTGTCAAGGGTAGAAAAGCGGATGTTTTGTGCATGTCTTTGGCATTAAGGTTCCATCTAGGTACGCATCTAACATGAAAAGATTTGTATCCTTAAGTGGAGAACTGAAGCTGAAAAGTATGAAATTCCATGATTGTCACATGTTGATGCAAGTATTTCTACCGATTGTAATACGTGGTATTTTACCGAAGCACGTGAGGGAAGCTATTACAAGCCTATCTTCGTTTTTCAATACAATATGCAGCAAAGTGCTTGATCCTTGTACACTTGATGCTTTGCAAGCGGATGTGGTTGTGACTTTGTGCAAATTTGAGATGTATTTCCCACCCTCATTTTTTGACATAATGGTGCATCTCATTCTTCATTTGGTGCGTGAGATTAAGTTGTGCGGTCCAGTTTTCTTGAGGTGGTGCTATCCTTTTGAAAGACACATGGGCATATTGCAAGATAAAGTAAGGAATCCGGCTCATCCGGAAGGAAGCATGATTCAAGAGACCGTGAGTGAGGAGATTGGTAATTTTGTGGCCGACTATTTAGCCGTTGCTGAACCTATTGGTCTTCCTGCTTCTCGACATGAAGGGAGACTGGATGGTCATGGAACAATCGGGTCAAAACGAATGTCACCGGATCGAGATCAGTTCTTACAAGCACACCTTTATGTGTTGCACCATGTTGCAGATGTTCACCCATATTTAGATGAGCACATGGCTAGTTTGCGTGATGAATTTCCATCGAAAGGTGAAAGGGCACTAATGCAGTTGCATAATAAGAGGTTTGTGAGTTGGTTTAGTGAACGAGTGATGAGTCGCTTGGATGATAGTGTCACTGATACAGTAAGGTGGCTTGCTTATGGTCCTAGGGATGATGTTCACTCATTTGAGGGATATGACATCAATGGGTACACTTTTTGGACAGAGGGTCGGGATCTGAAATCTTCGTCGACCCAAAACAGTGGAGTAACGCTTGTGGCATCGTCAAGGGAGTTTGCAAGTGCTGAGGATAAATAACATGTCGATGCAAAATTGTCATACTACGGTCGAATTCAAGAAATATGGGAGCTTGATTATTGTAACTTCACGGTTGCTCTTTTCAAATGTAAGTGGGTTGATAATATCAGGCGTAATATCAAGTATGATGACTTTACTCTTGTAGATCTTGGGCACTTGAATGATAGTGCGGAACCGTTCATCCTAGCTTCTTAAGCTAAGCAAGTGTTCTATGTAACTGGCCCAGTCGATTAAAAATGGTCCATTGTGCTAGCTGGGAAAAGAAGAATCCTAGGCATTGGAGATGTTGAAGATGAGGAAGAATACGATGTGTTTGATGATTCAGCACCTTTCACTGTTCCTAGACCTATTTCATCAAATAACATAGACGACCAGACATGTTATATGCGGTCAGACCACAACGAAGGAATATTAGAATGAGGTACTATAACAGTTAATTTGAAATTGTAAGCAATTAAAAGTATTATTAAATTTAATTAGAAGTTAGGTAATTTTATGAATATTTTGAGGGAAAATGTATGATATTGTTATCTTAGTTGCATGCTAAATTTTCAAAAATTCTTGTTAATGAATGAAGTATATCTCAAAATTGACATATTATGATAGAATTTAATTTTTTTAGTATTAACGGTACTAGAAAATAACAAGTTACGTCAAAATGCATCAAAAATGATAGAATTTAATATTTTATATGCTAACATGTATTATGACCTATATGTCAACATTTTTATCTCTTATGGACCTAATATCGTGTTATGTTTGTAATGACATGTGTTTATAACTCATGGAGGACGATTATGACCCACTAGTAGTTGATTTGGAGGATGATGATGATGGCTATGAGGATGAGGATGAGGATGAGGACAAGGAAGAGCCATATGATGTCAACAAGGAAACTGATTTGGGTGAGCCAGAAGATCGGGAACAAGATGCTTTTGAGCGCAAGCTTGATGAATTTGAAATTTCAGTTGAATGTGCGCCTCCTATTGATTCTACAATTGTTGAGATTGTTGGTGAGAACACTACTCCTCAAACTCAAAGCCAAGGACAGGAGCAATTGAACACAGGTGGTGGAGAGGGGGTAAAGGCACTAGCTAAGAGAAAGGGTAGAGGTCCGACAACAAGTTTTAAGAAGCCAACCGGTCCCATGGTGTTGGAGTATGACAAAAGAGGCCGACCTATTGGCAAATGGATTCGGAAATATGCAAACCAAGTTGGCATATGTTCGCGAAAAATCCCCATTACACTTTGTTGGAAGCAAGTACCTCCAGGCTTGATTCAAACATTTTGGGATGATACCAGGGCAAGTGTTTTGTTCAAATGCACATTTACACAATTACAAATAATTTCACCTAATGGTTGTCTGTAAATGGAAAATAATAATTGCTTGTATTTGTGATTGCAGAAGCTTTTTAATATTCCTAATGATCCCCAGAAGAGAAGGGTGTTTGATTCTTTACTAGCGGAGAGATTCAGAGGCTTCAAGACCCACTTGACCAGTGGATGGATCTAAAGAAAAAGAAACACAAGAAGAAAGCTTCCAAGGGAAATGATGGTGAAGGTGGAAATGAGGAAGATGTTGAGGAACAAGACCCACCGTGGAAAAAATGGCCAAGCGTGACGGAGGACGAGTGGAAAGACTTTATTATTCAAAAAACTTGACCCAAAGCAATTGTAAGAACTACTAAATTTAATGAGAATTGTATAATATATTGACTCTTTTTGCAGTAATGATGCTAACATTACTATTTATGTAGGAAATTCGAGAGCAAAACAAGGCAAATGCATTGCAGAAGGAGTACCGCCATCGTACGGGGGCCAAGACATTTGGTGAATGGAGGCAAACTTGGAAGAAGGAGGGTATATACCCCACTTTGACTCAAGGGTCATCTGAAGAACCCTCCAACTCCACGATCACTACGTTGGTTAGTCGTGCTGGCGATTTCATTTGTTCTCTACATTCCTTTGATAAGGACACCGGAAAATGGGTCATCAAGGAACCGGAAAAAAAAGTGGCTGATAAACTTGTAAGCTATTTGAAACTTTAGCATAAATTTACCATACAAAAACATTATATGTATCCATGTTTATATTTTTTTCTTATGCTACAGCTTGAGTACACTACAGAAGTTGTTGAAGGCAAGCTGGTCCCGACTATAGAGAAAGACCCTTTCACCTTGGCTTTGGGAAAGCCCTACCATCCAGGCCGGGTAGTAGGTATGGGAGGGACGTTGCTAGGATGGGAGAAGGTGATGGGTTCAGAATACACAAAAACGGGAAGATCTCGAGCAAGTGTTAACTCACCGGAAGAATTGGATGCCAAGGTGGCATCCATCAAGGAACAAGTTCGCAATGAGTTAATAGGTGAATTCAATGCTTGGGCGAAGCAAATGAACTTACCCTTGCCGTTACCCCCGACTACACCGGTTGACTCAAGTAGTCACCCAAAAGGACAAGGAGAAGATGAGAGACATGGAGAAGAGGAGATACATGAGGTAGTTTACTATCTATTAGTTTTGGCCTAGCTAGTGAGTTACGTGAGATCTAATGTGGCATTATTGATTAATTATTGCATGTTGTTACTCCAACACATGCGGACTCGAGGGAGGTTGATAATCCAACACCCTATGAATTTCCAGATTTAGAGGTGAATTTAGGATTCGAGGGAGCGTGTTTGGTTTTAACATAGTGAATTTAGTTACATGATCAATTGTGTAGGAAAAGACCCTTTTTGATAATTTCAGTTTTTACAAGTGAATTTCGTTACTGGTGTAGGTAGAGACCGAGTGTACACTTCTAGACCTGGGGCTATCAAATGGAGGAGAGTTGCAGTTGGTGGCGTATGGTAGTGCAAGAGCGACAACTGGTGATACGGTCCATTTCCAATCGCTTAGGCCACAACATTACTCGGTCTGGATCAATTCTTACATTGCTAGGTTCGAAAACATCCTACTACCGGTTCCTATAGTGGATGATGGGATTACTCTTCTTTGGGAAGCAAAGGGTAGTGTAGGCGTCGCTCGAAGTGCGCCTACGTTAAAGCATGTTGTGAATATGCTTGGCACTCATAGGAAGTGGGAATTTACATAATACGATTAGGGACAAGGAAAGTAGGGAGCCACCAACAAGTTTTTAAGGAACTTGTAAACCGTTCACGGATCATAAAAAGGCAACCACGATAAGGGACAACGATAGGCAACAACGATTGACCCGTGAAGGTTACACCCCATTCATAATCCATGAGATTACTAACTCCATATGGTTCGGAACCACGAAAGGAGGATCGAGGATGATGGTACGAAGTGAGTCATGGAGTCACATTCTCCCGTATTGGCCTCTACTCGATTCTTATAGTGAAAAGTGATTCCTGCGATCTCAAAGGCATACAAACAAAATATTTAATTTCCTCCAAACTATTATTAAGCTAAATTGGTTGAATATTAATGCAACACATAATTCTAAAATATTAGTGATCACTTGATTAAACAACAAGATTAAAAAGGAACCTAAATCGGTCGTCCAAATTATCTTATTATGCGTGATTTTCAATTACATAATCCCTTTAAACATGCAATATGGTGATCATAAATAATAATAGAATAAACATTAATATCAGAAGCAATTTAACAATAATTCCAACAATATAAAATCGTTAGAAAAATAATAGAAATAAGAGGAACATAATTCTTACTTTGATTCTGTTTGTTTGCAACTACAAAATAATAATCGAGTTAGTAACTTCAATAAAATAATAATAAAACAACAATTAAATTAAATTAAACAAAGTAGAGTTGATTTAGGGTCAAACCCTCAAACAGTTCTACCTTTCACTCCTTGGCTTAAGGACAGAACCACGAGTAAAGTATGGACTCCTTGGAGTACTTGAAGAAGGAATTTTGAAATAAGAAGGGTAGGCTAGTGTTTAGGCTAAAGCATAAAAAAGAGAAAAATAGAGAATTAATTCTTGCCCCGTACATCAGAAATGAGGGGGTATTTATAGAGAAAATGTGCTGAGGGAGCACACGGAACCCTAAAATGATAAAAACCCTAAAAAAGTATCCCGCGACACGGAAAACTGTACCGTGACACGGGAAGTCCCATCGTCAGACGGGAAACATTCCCGTGACACGGTGCATTTTTAGTGTGACGCGGAAAATTTTCAGTAAATAGGGAAGAAAACACGTTAAGGGTCACGGGAAATCCCACCGTCAGACGGGAATGATTCCCGTGACACGGTGGGTACCTGCCGTGGCGCGGGAATTCCCAACCCGCTTTTCCGTCTAAATACATTTTTAACCCTAATTTCATTCAGCATTTTAAGTGTCGATTGACAATTTCGGGCCTTTTCTGATTTATTATCATTTGGGCTAAAATATGAAAATAATTAAATAAAATAAAAAAAAGGTTTGGGCCAAAAATAAATAATACATTAATAAATAAAAAAAAGGTTTGGGCTAAAATTAAATAATAAATTTGGGCTGAAATTAAAACTATGCTTTTATCAAACATCAAGACTAATCCATGGACTGTTCAAAAATATGAATTTAATCAAATAGGATTTTTTAAGCACTCTCGGGATTAAATACTGAACCCGACCAATAGTGGCGGTGAAAGGTTGTTCATCATCGGGTTTGGTTTTGGGGAGACATTTTTAGGTGTCTACAGGTAGCTATGTGCAATGGCCACGTGCTTGGGAGAGGTTGATCAACGAGGTAATATTTATTTTGATGTTGTGCAAAATAACAAATCTGCATGCGTACTTACTAGCTTAACCCCCGGCCAAAAATTTTTGAACTCTAATTATCTTTGTTTGATCAGATTTCGAAAAAAAGTCAACCATCAAAGAGAAGGAAGGTGGAGAAGCCTAAAAGCGTTGATCAACCTACAAAGAAGATGAGTGAACAAGGGTCGAAGAGTGAACAAGTGTCGAAAAAGAATTCTTAAAAAGGTTCAGCCATGCAACCTACTCCACTTGTTGGAGACAATGTCCTTCAATCGCTCATTAAGGATTTAACTTTTCTACACAATCGTTTTAGTCATTTGCCTAGTGACGATCCCATTGAAATTGCACTTCCTAAGGCAATGTTCCATTATGATGAGGATGCAAGTGCATGGTTAAACAAACAAGATGTGAAGGAATTTTTAAGAGGTTCAATGCTTAACATTTCTCTCATTCAAATATTCATGAGGTACGGGCACATGCCACTTAAATTAATTATGTTATTCACATTAGTGTTGTTTATCCTTCATATATATGTCAATTAATTTTTCATTGTCCATGCACACAGAGCACTACGAGAGCACTTACGTGACACTGATTCCCCTAGTAAAGTTGGGTGGTTTACCCCGAACAGATATCCGAGACTAGAATCTTACACAACTCCCCCGAGGTGATGTATTATGTTAATCATAGTATTAAGGAATCAATGCGTGCGGGAGACAAGTTCATATTCGCCCCATGTTATGAAGAGTACGTTTAACCATGTGTAATTCAATTATTTCTACATTTGAATTATATGTTGTACCCTAATTATTGATTTGTTTGTGTATTGTGAATTTATGTAGGTTTCATTGGTTCCTCATGGTGATTTGTCCTGCTAATAACACAATCTTTCACCTTGATTCAGCTCGATCAACAAAGAAGTACCTCGTGATGTCTATACTACAAAAGTAAATATAGCTACCTAGTGTTGATTATCTTAACCTAACTCATTTAGTAGTCAAACTAATAAAATTTGAATTTACTTTCCTATAGTATTATGAAAAAGATACATGGCCGTGCTCCACGTGGTCCTACATGGAAATCACCTATGGTAATGCCACATCATATTGTGATTATCTTAATAAACATTGCTAAAACAATTGTGGATTTTATGTGAAGTTTGATTCATTTGATTTTTTCCTATGCAAGTGCCCACAACAAATAATGGAGTTGATTGTTGATTAGGGGATTTTTCCCCACCAACCACCATCTGACAAGTGGACCAATCAGGTTCCGCCATGTGTCCGTCACATGGGCCAATAGGAGCCTGCCACGTGTCAAGCAGTGATCCGTCCACTATGGACCAATTACGACACGACACATGTCCTTCCCATGACACCTGGGATAACCGGTCACCTAGGCCCAACTTCCGAGGGAAGCCCAATCAGCCCAAGGTTAACCAAAACCTAGATTGACACGTTTCTCGAGGTTATAAATACCTCCCTTAATCCTCATTAAGGGGGATAACACGCTAAAAACGCAGATTACACACATTAAATACTCTCACCTAGAGAGACCCAATCACTTTAATTTCCGCATTAATTACTCCTTAATCAAGTACTAACTTGACCGTCGGAGGCGGATCTCCAATCATCCGGAGCATCCGTTTGTTTTGCAGGTACAGGCGTCCGGTCCCAGTCTCGGAATTGTAACTCTCCCGCAGGACATCAGAAAACCCCGAAACATCTTGGCGCCATCTGTGGGGAGAGTACTTCTGAGATGGCATCCACGTTTGTACCGACTCCTGAAGAGAGACGTCCCCTGGACGACCCTCTAGTTCAGTCGGCCCACGATACTGAGAATGAATTTGAAGTTGAAGCTCACACAGCTTCAGACGGGACCCTAAGGGCCCGACGTACCCGTCATACCGAAAGGAGGGAACGGGAACATCTTCAAACTGGAAGCGAGCCAGCAGGCGCACCGCCTGTTCGGCAGCAGCCGACTGATGGGTCTGCTCCCATCACAAGGAACGAACTCATGACCTTCATGAGGGACTTCAAGGGAGAAATTCAAGAGTTGATCAACAAGAAGCCGCCTGCTCTAGACAAGGAGCAGTCGGCTAAGAAACCCTCCACTTCACTGAAGAGGAAACCAGTTCAAGGGCGAGAGGCGACCCCTCATCCTAAATCTAGGAAGTGGGAGCCACCTGCCCTTGATTTCACAAAATACCGTTTTCCTACTCCAGGAAATAGGAAACCTGTTCGTCAAATTCAGGCGGACGGGTCGAGGAAAACATACACAGACGCTCGGCTACTGCTAGAGCAGAAGAAGAGTGACCGATTGTCAGAGTCGGCCTCTACTTCAAACTTCCAAGACAGTCTGCAAAATACCTCGATGAGGCATACTCAGTCGTATCATGAGAGTCAGTCAGGCGGCACCTCCCGTCAGTCTGGCTTTCATAGCGACCAGGCGGTACCAAACTTATCGTTTGTACCGCAACAACAGTATTTTTTACAGCCACCTCCGTTTGGTGGACATGCAGCAAAAAATGTCCAACCTATGGACTGGCAGCTACGGTTGCTTAGACTTGGTGAACAGCCGTCGGCCTTCTCCAAGGAAATTACTGAAGCCGCTCAGCCGGCCAAAGTGAAAAATGTATTAGTAGGCGCCTATGACGGCACTACTAACCCAGAAGACCATCTGATGGCATTCACTAACCTGATGTATCTTCAAGGGTTGGATGATCCCACTTGGTGCAAGTGTTTCCCAGTGACTCTCAAAGGAATTGCACAACAATGGTTCGGCAACCTGCCGACTGGTTGTGTAAATAACTTCAAGACGCTTGCTTACTTATTCACCTCCAACTTCGCCATGAACATCCCTGCGAAGAAGACGACCCTTGATTTAGGAACAATTCAGCAGGGCGAGGAGGGGCTTCGTTCTTACATCAGGCGGTTTAACCTGATGAGAATACAGATTCAAGGGTTACCGGATGAAGTAGCCTATACTGACTTTTTCAGAGGTCTCAAAGACGGGTCGACCTTCAAATTTGATTTGGTCCGAAAGAGGGTGGCGACTCTTCAAGAGGCGTTGATTGAAGCGGAAGCCTATATACAGGCGACTGATCTTTGTGGTACGGTAAAACAGTCAGACGGGAAAAGGTCCGACAAAAGAGAAGGACGACAGAAACAGTCGTCAAACAAAGACAAGAAGAGAAAATAGGTCTGGGCGGCTGATTCCTCTAAACAGCCGGCCCAGAAAAAGAAAAAAGAATTCAAACCATACTCCCCAAAGTATGTGTTTAACAAGGATAGCCAATTTATCCTAAAGGAAATCAAGGGACGGATCTCAATTGAGAAGCCGGTCCCCATGAAGGGTTCTGCAAACAACCGGAACCAAGAAAAATTCTGTGATTATCATGAAGATGTTGGTCATCACACCAATGAATGCATCAGTCTCATGCGGTATCTGGACCGCCTGGCTGAGCAAGGTGATCTTGACACTTATGTCAAGAAATCTACGGGGAACACTTCCTCAAAAAAGCAGTCGACCAAAAAGAATCAACAGGCCGACAGCTCCGATACAGATGATGCAGTCGTCTACACCATTGCAGGCGGCTTCTCAGGAGGCGGCCCCACTATTAGGGGCAACAAAGACAATATCAGGCGACTAGACGTAAATTCCGTTCACCAAATATTCATTTCCTGAGATTGTCATCACTGAAGAAGATCTAGGAGGGGTAAGAGGGCCGCATGACGACCCTATCGTTATTGAATGTAAAGTGGCCAACCAGAGAGTTGGCTGAATCCTCACAGATACCGGAAGCTCCTCAGATCTCATCAGTAGCAAATGTCTGTCGAAACTAATATATCAGACTGATTGCATACATCCGGCATCCCACACTTTAGTAGGGTTTGGAGGAGGAGTCGTCCACCCAGTGGGACGAGTGGATTTACCCATCCGCCTGGACAAAAAAGGGGAAGGACGACACATGGTAGTCCGGTTCCTGGTAGTAAAAGAACTATCGGCCTACAACATGATTCTGGGACGACCAACCCTGAATAATTCCAAGGCTGTTATAATCCCATCTCTTATGTTGCTCAAGTTTGAGAGGGATAATGGAACAGTCGGGTCCCTAAGGGGAGATCAGAGGATGGCCCGAGAGTGCTATCTCTCGGATGTCAAGCCCACTGTTATGGCCACTGGGTCGAGTGGTGGAAAAATAAACCTTGACAATGTCAAGGAGAGTGCGCCTGTTCAAGAAGCAGGCGGCAAGAAGAGAAAGGCATCCCAGACAGGGGCCGCAAGAAAAGACAGTAAATAGCAATCATTGGAAGAGGAGCGGTCGGATGAATTCCGCCCTCAACCGGCTGGTGAGCATACGGACTTGATCTTAGACGATTCACGTCCTGAGCAAACAGTCAAAGTTGGGACGACTGCTCTGAGAGTCCTGGGTGACGACTTTCACAAACTATTGAAAGAATACAAGGACATCTTTGCATTCGAAGTCCATGAAATGCCAGGCATTAGTCCTGATCTGGCGGTACATAAACTGGCCGTGGATCCGAAAAAGAAGCCGGTACGGCAGAAGAAGCGGAACCATGGCAAAGAAAGAAGTCAGGCGGCAGCCGCCGAAGTTAAAAAATTACTTGATGCAGGGTTCATTCGACAATGTTACTTCCCAGACTGGGTTGCAAATGTGGTGCTTGTTAAAAAGCCGAATGGCACCTGGCGAATGTGTATAGACTACACTGACTTAAACAAGACGTGCCCCAAAGACAGTTACCCTCTGCCTAAAATTGATAACCTGGTCGACTCAACAGCCGGCCATGCTTTGATGAGCTTTATGGACGCCTACTCTGATTTCCATCAAATTCCTTTATGGAAGAAAGATCAGGAGAAGACGGTCTTCGTCACTGATTAGGGGTTATACTGTTACACGGTCATGCCGTTTGGTCTTAAGAATGCCCCGGCCACTTTCCAGCGAATGATAAACACTGTGTTCTTTGATCAAATTGGGAGAAATGTCGAGGCATATATTGATGATATGATTGTCAAGTCTAAACTTCAGAAAGATCATCTGTCGGACCTCCGAGAAACTTTCGCCACACTCAGGCGGCACCATGTCATGCTCAATCCCAAGAAATGTGTCTTTGGAGTTGAGTTTGGGAAATTTCTCGGATTCCTTATCAATCAGAGAGGAATAGAGGCGAACCCTGAGAAGGTGCAGGCGGTCATTGACATGCAGTCGCCTCGTGACAAGCTCACATTAGGGCGCGCTTTAAGGCATATAAATGGGTGATTTTGGATGTATTTAGGCCCGTTTTGGTCGTTTATTGCCTTGTTACACTCGTTTCCTTCATATTACGTGCTTCACGGGTTTCGGTCTGTTTTTGGTGTGTTAACAGGTATAGTTGACCAAGTTATGTCGAGTCCCGAACCATTGGTGCGTAATCAGGCTATTATCGATCCTAGTCCACCAAGCTAAGGCTTTGTTGCGGTTCTCAAGGCCTTGAAAGGCAAGTTAAGTAGCAGGCAAGGCAGAACAATTCACAAATATGACACCTGTGCACTATTTTGCTCACAACTTTCGATATACAAATGATAATGGAGTGATTCAAATTGCATTGGAAAGTAGACTTGAAGAGCTTTCCAACGATATATTGCACGCCTCAAACGAAGCTCTGGATAAGAAGTTGTGACTGTTTTAAGAAGACCAAAGTGCCTGCAACCTTCCTGCCTATGCTGCACGGCCGTGCCACTTTTAGCACGGCCGTGCCAGGCATTAGCACGGCCGTGCCAAGCCAATTTCCATGCCCGTGCCAGTGCCAGATTCAGCACGGCCGTGCCAGATTCAGCACGGCCGTGCCAGGCATTAGCACGGCCGTGCCAGATTCAGCACGGCCGTGCCAGGCATTAGCACGGCCGTGCCAGATTCAGCACGGCCGTGCCAGATTCAGCACGGCCGTGCCAGGCATTAGCACGGCCGTGCCAAATTCAGCACGGCCGTGCCATAATTGAAGATATTGCGGATCATCTACTGCCATGCTTGCACGGCCGTGCCACTTCCAGCACGGCCGTGCCGATTCACGAAGGGCAGCCTGCGATTTACTTTCCGATTTAAAACATATATATATAGCCCGATTGTAAGGGTTAACAGACAGTTTTTTAGAGATAGTTTTTGAGAGCCTTTGTAGAGAGTTATTGGAGAACGTTCTTAGTTTTAGATATTCATTAGTTTTCTTAGAGATTATTCTAGCGATTTTAGTTTTCTTGGATTGATTTGAAGCAAGATTTGTGAAGATTCTTTGTATTATTCATTGACGATGGACATCAAAGTTCTGAACTTTTCCATTGATTCGCATCAATACAATTGGTATTATTCATTCTTGTTTATTAATCAAGCTTTATTATTCCTTAATCAGAATTCATGTTTATATCTATTATGCTTTTGGAATTCATTATTGCTTTGATTATGAATATGTGTGAGTAGTCTCCTAGCTAGGGTTTCGGGATGAAACCCGGCCTAGGTAATCTATATAATTGAGGATTGATTTTGATAAACGGATTGTGATTAAATTGATTATATGCGATTGCATGTTAATTCATTATAATAGGAGTAGCTAACCTAGAATCTTGAATTTGATTGCATGATATCCTTGATTTGAACAAGAGATTGTGAATTGAGTATTTCATTATTGAATGTGGTTTGATTATGTATCGAGTAATGTTAAGTGCATGAGAACTCCAAGCTTAGTATTGCCCGTTGTCTTCCTATCACATGATATTGATCAGACATATAGTCTTTGCATATCCCGTTTGTCTCTGTAATTCCTTGTTGCGTAGTTACCGATGGTTTGGTGAATTCCCGTTCTCTCTAGTGTCTTAGTTTATTGATTTATTCCATCTTATTAGTAGTATTTTAGAACATCATTTTCCATTGATTTCGAACTAGCTTAGGTTTAAGATTGATTTGCAATTACTCTCGTTCCTCGTGGACCGAACCTTTATTTGCCATTGTACTTGGTTATAGGGTGTTCGTATAAGTATTGTTTGATTGAGAGTAAGATTGTAGCGACCGATTTAACCCTCGTCACCTCGTACCATCCGAGAGGTTCAGAAGTTAACAGGTTGTCTGGAGGCCTTGGGAAGATTTCTAAGCCGATCAGGCGACAAATGCCTATACTTTTTCCAGGCAATTAAGAAAAAGGCAAGGTTTGAATGGGGGCCGGATGCTGAGGCGGCCTTCCAGAAATTGAAAGTTCACTCGCATTCCTTGCCGAGGCTGGTCAGCCCTTTGCCCAAAGAAGTACTCTACATGTACCTGGCCGTCTCTGATCATGTGTTAAGCGTTGTTCTCCTTGCTGAAAGAGATGGCTGTCAGCTCCCGGTCTACTTTGTCAGTCATGTACTGAAAAATGCCGAGTTGAGGTATCCCTTAGTGGAGAAATTTGGTCTTGCACTCTTCATGGCTGTTAAAAAATTGAAGCCCTACTTTTTGGCACATGCAATCGTCGTGTATACAGACCAACCTATCAAGCGGCCACTGACCACTCATGGAGTCGTCAGGCCGAATGATCAAATGGGCCATAGAAATACAGAGCCTCAAAGTTACTTTCGAGCCTAGAAAAGCAGTGAAGGGGAAAGCCTTTGCTGACTTTATTGTTGAGATGACTCGTCCTCCTGACTCTCAAGTTACAGACCAAGTCTGGAAGGTATATGTGGACGGAAGCTCTACTTCAAATGGTTGTGGAGCAGGCGTCATATGTCAGTCGCCAGAGGGCGACAGGTACGATTATGCTCTACGCTTCAGTTTTCAGGCCTCAAACAATGAGGCAGAATATGAAGCTTTACTAGCCGGAATCCGCATGTGCAAGGCGGCAGGAGCAAGAAAAATAGACGCCTGTTCCGATTCACAATTGATAGTGAGTCAGTACAATGGCGAATACGAAGCAACCCATCCAGCCATGATCAAGTATTTACAGGCGGTCCGACAAGCAGTCGGCTCCCTTGAGGATTTCCATCTGACCCAAGTGCCGAGATCAGAAAACAACCAGGCGGATGCACTTTCAAAATTAGCATCATCCGCCTCCTGTGATACTCCTCGAACTGTTTTTTGGGAAGTAATGGAGAAGAGAAGCATCGAGGAAGACCCTATTGGAATCCTAGACAGAAGCTCAACCTGGATGGATCCTATCAAGGCATATCTGACAAATGGTACCCTGCCGGATGATCATCAACAGGCGGCAGCACTGAAAAAACCAGCAACCAGTTTTGAAATAATAAAGGGAGAACTTCACAAAAGGGGGTACCTTCAACCCTTCTTAAAGTGTGTTACTCCAGAAAAGGGACGAGAGATACTAGACGATCTTCACTCTGGTTATTGTGCTTCCCATATAGGCGGTAGGACGCTTGCTCAACGGGCAAGGCGGCAGGGCTACTTTTGGCCTACTTTAGAAGAAGATGCGATGGTGATGGTGAAAAAATGTGACAAGTGCCAAAGGTTTGGCAAACTAATTCACCGTCCGGCTACTGACCTCACTACCATTCATAGCCCACTACCGTTTGCTAAGTGGGGCATGGATATTCTGGGTCCATATACGCCTGCTACAGGCGGAAGGAGGTTCATACTTGTTGCCGTCGACTACTTCACTAAATGGGTAGAGGCGGAGGCTGTAAAGGGAATCAAGACGAAGGATGTAATTTCATTCATTTGGAAAAATGTCATCACTCGGTTCGGGGTTCCCATGTCTATGGTTTTTGATAATGGTCCCCAATTTGAGACGCTTGTTCTCAAAAGCTGGTTGGGTGACCAAGGAATTGCACACTACTTTGCATCAGTCGGCCGTCCACAAGCAAACGGCCAGGTAGAAGCTTTCAATAAAATCATCTCTGACGGTCTCAAGAAAAAGATTGAACGAGCAGGCGGCCTATGGGCGGATGAATTACCACATGTTCTCTGGGCCATTAGGACGACTGAAAAATGAGCGACTGGAGAAACTCCATTCCTCCTAACTTATGGTGCGGAAGCTGTTCTTCCAATAGAACACTACGAACCGACTCTTCGAGTAATGCTATATGACGAAGAGGCAAACTGGGAAGCCATGCGCCTTGCATTAGACTCACTTCCTGAAAGGAGGGGCAATGATGTCTTGCGCCATGAAATTTACCGCCTGAGAATGACTAGATCATACAACAAAAAAGTACACAGGCGTCCTCTCAAAGTGGGGGACTTTGTACTTAGAAAAATGGAAGCAGTTGGTAGGGCTAATGAGTCTGGCAAACTAACTCCCAACTGGGAAGGACCCTACCGAATCTGTGAAGAGGTCAGGGACGGTACCTACCGTCTGGGAACACCAGACGGACAACCGTTGCCTCGAACTTGGAATGTAGATAATCTTAAGAAATATTTCTTTTGAATGATGTAAATAGTCAAGGGCTACTTAATAAAAGTTTGCATACTTAATATTCAATTTTGTACTAAGAGGGGCACGCCTACTAACAAACAGTCGGCTACTCTCCATGTTTAATTTTTATTCTTACTTAAGAGGGGCAGGCCGCCTATACATTTATAGTCGGCTACTCTCCATTGAGTATTTTACTCTTATCTTCAGAGGGGCATGCCGTCTGTACCTTTACAGTCAGCTACTCTCCATTGAGTATTTTACTCTATCTTCAGAGGGGCATGCCGTCTGTACCTTTACAGTCGGCTACTCTCCATTGAATATTTTACTCTATCTTCAGAGGGGCATGCCGCCTGTACCTTTACAGTCGGCTACTCTCCATTGAATATTTTACTCTATCACCATAGGGGCATGCCGTCTGGACATATAGTCGGCTACTCTCCATAGAAGAGGGCTGACTGGTTCCAAACACACAGCCACCCCCCTTATACTTAACTAAAAATGATCAGGGCCTGGCCGACCCTGTGCCTAAACAGGCGGCTACCCTCCTTTTACTTAGCACCTACGTTCACCAAGAACTAACCAAGGCCACAGGCCGAATGATCAGACCAGGCGCCAAGCCAACTGATCCAATCTTCAAAACTAATACGACCTGTCCCAACATCATAGCAGGCGTCCGGCGGCATCCTTCCGGATGAAATTCGTCGCAGAGAGCAGCTCCCTTTTGGGTGGAACATTGCTCTATAAACTAATTACACGGCACCTATACGACTGTCCCCAAGGGCAACCACGTAGCCGTTTTTGAGACAAGGATAACTCTATCACTAACCAAACCAGTGGTAGCAGTTGACATCTGAGTCAGATGACCGCCTGTATTACTTGGGATAAATGCAGGGGGTACCTCTTGAGTTAATAGCCAACAAACATTGGCGAATCAAAAGGTTCAGCCGGCCTCCGCCGCCTGGTACCTTTACTACTCAAGCAGGAGTAACGGCGACTGAGTAACACCAAAGTTAACTCATAGTCACTCTCTCAAACTTAGTATGGAGCCTAAAAGGTATGAGTCGTCCGCCTGCTTTTAGCAAACAGGGGCTCTCAACCACTACTCCTGCTAGGTTAACAACCTATGAGTTAAAAGCCAACAAACATTGGCGAATAAAGGGGAACAACCGGTACCCACCGCTTGATACCTCTACTACTCAGTTACTTGGCGACTAGGTAACAATCATGTTTACTTGGTCACTCCTTAAAAATTTAGTATGAAACTAAAAAGGTGTTCATACAGCACCGACTCACACTAGATTAAATATGGCGGGGAACAGTCGGCCTAGACGGCCTAAAGTCTCTAGCCTAAAAGCATGACAAGTAGGAAACAACTTTCCTACTTGGTTAATTTTACAAATGACAGGACCGCCTGCCTAAAGGGGATCCAGTCTTTAAAATGGTTCGAATACCGATTGGATAAATAGCCGACTGGTCGTCTAGCCTGGAAACAGACGACCAGTCGTCCAGGGGCATAGGCGGCGTGACTAACTATATGTACCTGTCTGCAACTATCGGCCATGTAAAACAGTCGGTATAGTGTACAATTGGATATCAGAATATTCAATACTTGAACAAGTTTGAAGCAAAACAAAAATATTCATTAAAAGGAAGCCGGTCATTAAAGACCGGCAAAATATTCAGAGCCCCGGCCCCCTGGCCTGGTAAACACAAACAAACGGCACGCAGGCCGTGGGAAGAAGACATAAAGCTTAAGAAGGGGGCAGATCTTCAATATCAGCAGTTGCCGCCTGGTCAACACTCTTCTTGCTGGACTCGGCTTCAGCTGCATCCTTCTTTGATGCATTACCCCCAAGCGGCACAAGCGCCACTACCGGCTCCTCCTCCTCCTCCAACGCCTCTTCCTCAGCAGCCGCCAGGATCTCTTGATTATATCTATCAAAACACTGGCGGTACGTTTTTTTCCCATGAGGCAAAGACGGCATTGGGGAAGAGGCGGCCCCAAGTCATGCGCTGGATTTGAGCAGAGTCTTCCATCATCTCCCGGACCAGCTCTTTCTTTTCTTGCTCGGCCTTTTCCGAGAGCTCCTGAGTAAGACTCTTCTTCTGGGTCACCAGGCGTACCTTTACGCTCGCCAAGGATTTCTCCAAGGTTTCGTATGAGGACATCTTTTGGCGAAGAGGCCTCAGCTCGGCCTTAAGGTTGTTGATGGTTGCCTCCAGCTCGCTATTCCTCTTCTGGGCCGCCTCTAACTGAGCCCGGATAGCGGCGGTAGCCTGCGCCTGATAATAAAGAATATCAATGGCCAGAACTTCATTTTGGGCAATTTGAAACATTGCCTTATCACAGTCAGAGGCGGCCATAGCTTTTGCAGCCTTTACCTCTTTGTTCTTCCGCTCAAGCGGCTTGCGAAGGCCGTTCACTCGGAGCAGGGCCTAAGTAAAATGGGGAACACGCGTCAGTTTCCAAACAAAAAGAAAACAGGCGTCCTGGAATTCAAATACTCAAAAATATGCTAAGTATACCTCAGAAAGGACCCCTGCAATCCCGTCTAGGTCAAGGGTGCCGACACCCCTGATCGCCTCCCTTTCAGCTGGAGGAACGGCCTTGATCATAGACTTGGCCACCTCGACCAAGTCAGGCTCCTGAGGGCCGGCTGCATCAAGCATAAACAAACGGATTAGACCTAGTAAAGAAGGGAGCAAGTCTAAAATTTACAAGGACAATTTCATACTTCTAGGTGGCCCAGCTGGAGTTTTAGAAGAAGTGGCCGGCTGTTTCTCAGCCGCCGCATGTTTCCTGGCAGAACCAGGAGAGCTCGCAACAGTCGTCCTCCAGGCCTTGGGGTCCGGCTGTTGGGAAGAAGAAGCTCTTGGAGCGCCCGTCTAAAAAAGAAGAAAAGAGTCAGTATATGCATAAACACAACTCCAAAAAGAGGGTGAAAGGTTCGAATCCCACCAAGGGTGCCCCCTTGTTGGGGGATTCGGTTGAAGACTGTTGCATGATGGAGGCCCGCAACATGGCCGCCGCAGTCTTGGAGGCGGTAATTTTGCTCATGGCGTCCACTGCAAAAACAAATAGCAAAGTTAATAAAAGTCATAACAAGAAATGCACGGAACAGCAGAGTATTCGACAGGCCGGCTACCTCTTGAGCACCGACTGCTGAGGCCACAGGCGGCCAAAAAGTACTCGTCGTAGAGCCATTTGAAGCTCGGGACGCAGTGCAGGGGTACTTGCTCTCGTACCCCTGAAGTAGAGTTCACCTTCGACTCTACTTTGAAGAGTCCTTTATCTAGGATCTCTTTCTTAGCCTTGGGGGGAACAAGCGGCATGCTGCGGCCGCCTGCAAGAAGGGGCGGATTCCTGTTCCACCTGTTGAAGCGCTTGTTCAGCTCTGTGTCTGAACTCTCAATGATGAGGAAGGTGCTCCGCCAGTCCTTCCATTTGTTTGCTTTACCTCTCGTCATGAGGTAGCCCCTGTGGCTCGTCAATTGATACCAGCCGGTACCGCCTGCCTTAGGGGTCCGGCAGAGGTAGTTCATGTGGGCGAAAGCCTCGAAGCTCAGCTCCACCCCGTGCAATTCGCACCCGGCCACATAGCCGAGTACGTTGACCCAGGAGTTCAGGGCTAACTCCCATAACCCCAACTCATACCCATCCAAGATCCGCTGAACAGCTGGATGTAGTGGGAAGCGCAGCCCAGCCTTGATGGCCGCCTCGTAGCAGCCAAAGCAGGCGCCATCATAACTGGTACCAGCCGGCCATACGACTGTGTCTTCTGGATCCGGCACGAACACTAAAAAGCCGGGGCCCATTGTGTGGTTTGCGATAAAGCTCTCCACTTTCTCTTGTATGGCCTTGATCCGGCCCCGAGGTACCGTGCAGTAGTAGGGGGTATTTTGCTCTCGGTGAGAGGCGGATGGCTCCGCCCAATTTTCCCCCTTCTCAACTGCGTGAGAAAGCCTCGCCTCTTGTAGGAGACTTTTTTTCTCTTCTGTGTCCAGGGAAGCATGGCCAGAAGAGCTAGACTCGGAATCGTCCTCTGACGAGTCCGAAGAGGACGAATCCTCCCCTCTCCCGGAGGGGCCCGCCTCCTCTCCTTTAAAAGGAGCAGGAGAGAATGTAGAATTGTCAACTGTAAAATGGGAAGGGGTCACTTTGACTCCTCCCTCAGAACTGCCGGCTTTCAAGCCGCTTTGTTTCACTTCCACATCTGGGGCCTGGTCAGATGTTTCACTAATCGGCACCCTGTGGGAGGAGCTGTCTGAGTTTGAGATCCTGGCAGTCTTTTTTGTTCTGGCCATCATGCTCTGCATAGACACAGATACAGTCGGACTTTGTATAAAGGGCAAAGATGGGTCCAGAAAAGGGCAGGCGGCACTCCTAGTCCTAGATTCAGCCGTCCCCGGTGACCGGCTGATCACTAACCTAGGTCGTGTCGTGTGCTTCCGTGGTGCCATTTCCAAAAAGAATAAAGTAAAGAGAAAATTAAGAGTAAGAGAACCGACGGTTACCTGAACGAGTGACGATTGATGAAGTTCTGAAAATCCTTTGCAGTCGGCTTGTCAGAGCAGGCGGTAGGCAGAAAGGGTCCAAAATGTCAGAGCAAGTTCAGGGATCCGAATGTTCTCTCACAAAGTTTTCAAGTGTGAAAATGACCGAAGTCAACACTCCTTTATATAGGCGAAGTGAGAAGGCGAAGGGTCACTTCCAGAATTCAAAATTTTGGCGGGAGAATCTCTCGGCCTCTCGCCGAGTGACACCTGTAGCAGGCCGTCGCCTGTTACAGGGCGATACCTGTCACAGGTAACACGTGACCAGTCACGTGCCACCTGTGAGGGGCAAATGATTAGGGGATTTTTCCCCACCAATCACCATCTGACAAGTGGACCAATCAGGTTCCGCCATGTGTCCGTCACATGGGCCAATAGGAGCCTGCCACGTGTCAAGCAGTGATCCGTCCACTATGGACCAATTACGACACGACACGTGTCCTTCCCATGACACCTGGGATAACCGGTCACCTAGGCCCAACTTCCGAGGGAAGCCCAATCAGCCCAAGGTTAACCTAAACCTAGATTGACACGTTTCCCGAGGTTATAAATACCTCCCTTAATCCTCATTAAGGGGGATAACACGCTAAAAACGCAGATTACACACATTAAACACTCTCACCTAGAGAGACCCAATCACTTTAATTTCCGCATTAATTACTCCTTAATCAAGTACTAACTTGACCGTCAGAGGCGGATCTCCAATCATCCGGAGCATCCGTTTGTTTTGCAGGTACAGGCGTCCGGTCCCAGTCTCGGAATTGTAACTCTCCCGCAGGACATCAGAAAACCCCGAAACAATTGTGGATTATACGTGATGAGATTCATGCTTGATATAGCGACTCATTGTACCAACACCATACATCTTGATGAGGTACGACCTTAAACTTAGTAAAATGCTCTTTTTACGTGATTTCAAGACTTAGCCACCTATAACTAAGTATAATTGACATGTTATGAGAAACAACATGGTCATTAGTTAAAAAATGCAGAAAATGGGCAAGTAGAAGTCATTTAGGCCTTATTTAGGATGAAAATGCGACCTTTAACTTAGTAAAATGCTCTTTTTCTTTGATTTCAAGGCTTAGCCACCTATAACTAAATATAATTGACATATTATGAGAAACAATATGGTTATTAGTTAAAAAATGTAGAAAATGAGCAAGTAGAAGTCTTTTAGGCCTTCTTTTTGACCGTTTTGACCTAAGTATTTAATTTTTTACATATTTATTACTCACATGTTTAACTTAGCTAATTAATTTAATTTATCCTAACATAATTTATATATATTCCAAGTTTTTCAAGGTGCAAAAGGGAGATCCGTTAACAAGCAAGGACCTTAATGAAGTTCGAGACATGTTGGCATCTTTCATCACCTTCAATTTGTAAATGTGGCATCATTTTGAATTTATACTTTGTTAATTATTAACTTTTAGACTACAATATTAACTAGTTAGTATTGTTTGTATTTATGTATATATCACACTTTATTTGTTGTATTGCATTTGGTTTTTAATTATAAATGTCTAAATATATATTTTTAATTCTTGTTACGATTATTAATAATAATTATATTATGGCTGAATTTATAGCAATAATATGGCAGAATATTATAGCATGATCAGTTGCAAGAATAAATGCAGGCAAAAAAAAAATTAGATCCCTATTATTGCCACCGGTTACCGGTTCAAACCGGTGGAAAAAGTCAGTCTTCTAATCCAAAAAAAAAACCGCGCCATTTACATTGCCACCGGTTAGCTGGTGGCCATAATTATTATTACCACCGGTTAACCGTTGGCCATAAGGACTTTTGCCACCGGTTTTGAACCGGTGGCCTTGCGTTGATTTATTGCCACCCCCCAAATGACCACCGGTTCAAAACCGGTGGCAATGGGGGGGTTTCAACCGGTGGCCATTACATATTTTCGCCTAGTGGCAGGCGGATGAAGCCAATTTGGACAACGCATTCGCCTGATTTTTATCCGACCTAGGCACTTGATTCAGACGGAATTCCTCAAGTGCCCCAGCCTCTTCTTTGACTGCCTGAAGGTATTTGATCATAGCCGGATGAGTTGCCTCATATTTTCCCTCATACTGGCTAACGAACAACTGTGAATCAGAGTAGGCGTCAATTTTAGTTGCCCCTGCTGCCTTACACATGCAGATTCCGGCTAGCAGGGCTTCATACTCCGCCTCGTTATTTGAGGCTTGAAATTTAAACCGCAGTGCATATTCAAATATGTCCCCCTCAGGGGACTCATATAAAGTTCCTGCACCGCAGCCGTTCTTCATTGATCTCCCGTCTACATACACTTTCCAAACCTGGTCAATGTTGTCCAGTTGCACCGGCCATGTCATTTCAACAATGAAGTCGGCAAACGCCTGACCTTTCACTGCCTTTCTAGGTTCAAAAGTGATTTCAAGACTTTGCATTTCAATAGCCCATTTCAGCATTCTGTCGGATGATTCCAAGGTAGACACTGGCCACTTGAGGGGCTGGTTGGTGTAAATTACCACCGGATGGGCCAGAAAATACGGCTTCAATTTCTTGAAGGCCATATATAGAGCAAGGCCAAATTTTTCTACCATGGGGTACCGGAGCTCAGCATTTTTTAGAACATGGCTAATGAAATACACCGGGAGCTGAACGTCGTCTCTCTTAGCAAGGAGAATGGCACTGAGGGCATGATCTGAGACGGCTAGGTACATGTATAACACCTCTTTAGACAGTGGACTAACAAGCCTTGGCAAAGAGTGCAAGTGTTCTTTCAGCCGTTGAAAAGCCGCCTCAGCATCATCCCCCCATTCAAATCTGGTCTTATTCCTGATTGCTTGGAAGAAGTAAAGGCATTTGTCACCTGAACGGCTGAGGAATCTCCCCAAGGCCGCCAGGCAACCGGTTAGTCTCTGTGCTTCCTTGACAATGCGGGGTGACTTCATGTCAATTACCGCCTGTATCTTCTCGGGGTTAGCCTCTATCCCCCTTTGATCAATCAGGAATCCAAGAAACTTCCCAGACTCAACACCAAAGACGCATTCCTTAGGATTTAACATAACCTTATATCGCCTAAGTGTGGTGAAGGTTTCTCGAAGATCAGCAAGGTGATCCGCCTGCTGCTTGGATTTGACTATCATGTCATCAATGTACGCCTCCACATTCCTCCCAATTTGATTAATAAAGACCGTATTAATCATCCGTTGGAATGTAGCCGACGCATTTTTCAAGCCAAACGACATCACAGTATAACAGAATAACCCCTGATCAGTGACGAAAGCCGTCTTCTCTTGATCTCTCTTCCACAGGGGTATCTGATGGAAGTCGGAGTAGGCATCCATAAAACTCATCAAGGCTTGCCCGGCTGTCGAATCGACCAGACTGTTTGATCTTAGGAAGCGGATAACTGTCTTTGGGACATGCCTTGTTGAGATCTGTGTAATCAACACACATACGCCAGGTGCCATTCGCCTTTTAGCAGAACGTGCAATTCTGCACCCAACTTAATATAAGCCCAACCGTCCCAACCTTTACAGTACGCACCGGACGGCTTTCGTCCAGAGGTATATCAACATGTTCTCCAGCCGGTTGGGGACGGAGCTCATCTGACCGTTCACCGGTCAGTGATTGCTATTTTTTCTCTTTCTTCACCTCCACCAGCAGAGGTGCCTTTCTTTTCTTTCTGGCTGCTGGTGGGGCTGGGTCGGCATCCATGACATTGTCAAGGTCTATTGGTTCTTGGTCGTGTGGGGCCACAATATCTTTGACGGCTGAGAGATAGCACTTCCGGGCCGTCTTCTGACCCCCATTCAAGGAACCAACAGAGCCGTCATCCCTCTCATACTTAATGAGCATGAGGGAAGGGATGATTATAGCCTTGGCTTCGTTGAGGGTTGGCCGACCCAAAATAATGTTGTAGGCGGTCAGCTCCTCAACGACCAAAAACTTGACGACCAGGTGTCGCCTTTTCCTTTCTCACCCAGCCGGATTGGTAAATCAACCCTTCCGACTGGGTAAACCATTCCACCCCCAAAACCAACCAAGGGGTGGGTGACCGGAGGCATGCTGTTGACATTGTATTTCAGCTTTTGCAGGCACCGGAGGCTGATTATGTCTGATGAGCTGCCGGTGCAATAAGGATCCGTCCAACCAGCTGGTTGGCAACTTTACATTCAATGACGACCGGGTCATCATGCGGACGGCGGACGCTGCCCCTGTCCTTCTCAGTGATCAGGACGTCTGGGAAGGAGGAACTAGCAGACGCCTGCTCATCATCATCTTTGTCCATCTTTCGAAGATGGCTCTTGGTGCCCCGGATGGTTGGGCCACCGCATGAGAACCCGCCTGCTATTGTGTAGACCGGCTCCTTGTCAGTGTCCGAACTACTAGCAGGATGGGGTGTCTTAGACGACTGCCCCAGATTCTTCTTTTTAGTCCCTTTGGACTTAGTAATGTAGGAATTTAACATCCCCTTGTCAGCCAGACGGTCCAACGCCCGTTGAAGGCTGAAGTAGTCGTTGGTGTCATGGCCAACCTCCTCATAGTATTGGCAGAATTTGTTTTTGTTCCTTGATTGAATGGAACTTTTCATTGGATTCGGCTTCTCTAGGGACAGCTGGTCCTTGAATTCCATGAGGATGGAGTTGCAGTCCTTGTTAAACTCGTACTTAGGAACGTACGGTTTAAATTCCTTCTTCTTCTTCTGGGACGACTAGTCAGAGTCACTAACCGCCCAGATTTCCTTTCTTTTCTTGCTCTCTTCTTTCTTTTTGGCCGGCTGAGCAGGCCAGCTGTATTTCTGCCTGTCGGACTTTTTGGAGTCCGACTGGTTACCAGGCGAGCAGAGGTCGGTTGCTTCAATGTAGCTTTCCGCCTCCCTTAGGGCCGCCTGTAAAGTGAAAGCCCCTTTTCTGACTAGGTCGAACTTAAAGGTCGACCCGTCTCTCAGACCCTTGAAAAAGTCTGTAAAAGCTACCTCATCAGACGGTCCTTGAATCTGAATTCTGATCAGATTGAACCGCCTCACATAGGAGCGCAACCCTTCTCTTTCTCCCTGCTTAATGGTGCTCAAGTCAAGACTAATTTTCTTAGCAGGGATGTTCATTGAGAAGTTGGAAGCAAACAGGAAGGCAAGCTTCCTGAAACTATCAATGGACCCGGCTGGCAAGTTGCCAAACCATTGTTGGGCAATGCCCTTCAATGTAGCCGGGAAGCATCGACACCAAGTGGCATCATCCAACCCTTGTAAGTACATGAGGTTGATGTATGCCATGAGGTGATCTTCCGGGTTGGTGGTACCATCATAGGTACCTACCAGCACATTTTTAACCTTGGCCGGCTGTGCCGCCTCGGTTATCTCCCAGGTGAATGCAGAAGGTTGTTCACCCAGGCGGAGCAGACGAAGCTGCCAGTCCAGTGGCCGGATATTGTTATATGCCGCCTGACCTCCGAAGAAGGCCGGCTGCATGAAGTGAGGAGGATACTGACCGTAGACCTGAGAAGGTACATACGGTACAGTTCCAATCATCTAAGGGCCAGAATGGACGGTATTACCGCCTGTCTAGCTCTCATGCAGGGAAAGTGCATTCCCTGCAGAGGTGTTGTTGAAGTTGTCGGGAAAGTTCGACGTAGAAGCCAACTCAGACAATTGTTGATTTCTCTTCCGGTTGATGATCTCCCAGGCATCAAGACTTGATTTTTTACTTCCCACCGGCTGTTGGGTCCGGCGGGTATTGTTGGTATTCCTCTTAGGAAGAAGAATTTTGGACCAATCAATGGTCCCGGCTGCCTTCTCCTTTGGTAAGGAGTGGGCTGTCGATCTCTAACTAAATTCCCCTTTTCCAGAGGAGTCTTCTTGGCTGACTGACCCCTACTTGGGCCAGCCCGGCTCTTAGTGATCAGTTCTTTAATTTCACCCTTGAAACTTGTCATGAATCTCATGAGTTCGTCTCGGGTGACAGGTGCTGATCCAGCTGCCGTATGGGTTTCCCCTTCCGGCTGCCCAGGTGGTCGATTTGTACCCGCCTGGGAGGCACCGCGCTCCAAAGTGTCTCTGGGCCGGATGTGCTTGGTTATCAGAGAGCCATCATTGGTTGTATAGCTTTTGACCTGAGGATCTTCATCCTCCTGGTCTGTAAAAACTTTCGGGTCATCGCCCAAACGGTTAGGAGGTGGTACAGACTCTTGAACCATCTTCGAGGTACTCTCCCCACAAACGGCGCCAAATGTTTTGGGTAATTTTGTCCCTCGGGAGAGTTACGTCACGAAGTCTAATCCGGATGAGTTATACCTGCAAAACAACGGAGAATCCGGGTGGTTGGAGCTCCGCCTCCGACGATCAAGTTAGTAACCTGAAAGAGAGTAAAGAATGCGGAAATTTAGATGGGGATCTGCTTGGATTCCAAGCTCAGGTGTTTCTCTGATGTGAGAGAATGTAGGTGTAATAAATGATTGAATGTGTCCCCAAAATGGGGAAATATCTCCCTATTTATAGGATCATTGGAGGACGTGCCCCTATCTAGGTCACTTGACCTAGATTTCAGTGGGCTGCGCCGTTTTACAACGCTTCCTGGGATTTGGGCCCTTGAAGGCCGCCATTTCAGGGATGTATCAAAGGGGGCCATGTGTCAAGAGGATATTAAGCCATGTGGGCCATCCTGAACTCGACACGTGGCCTCCTCTCATTGGTCCACGTGTCTAGGGTATTTTTACCCTAAACACTTCCCTCCTCTGCTTCTAAACGACCATATCGCATAGATAATTGGTGTTTAAAGTCGAAGGATGTCTCTCGGATTATTGCTTTTATCTGGGATATGATGCTGGTAGGTTCACCAATGTTTGTTATCTCGAGAAAACTAGAGCAGGTCCGTTCGAAGTTGCTTTCGTGGTGTGTCAACAACAAAAAATCGTGGGGTATATATCAATTGGAAAGAGCTTCATGCTTCTTTGGATCCTTTGGCTCAAAATTTGGATTCAAAGCTCCATCGTCATCTTTTTATTTCTACTCGGGAAGAGAAAATTGCTCACTCTTACGCTGCTTATTTATATTGGAAACAAAGGGCAAAAGTTAAATGGGATAAATTTGGAGAATCTCACTCTCATTTACTTTCCTCTTATGCTCAAGCTCGGAAACGGAAAAATATAGTTCATGGTCTTAAGGATTCGGATGGGGTTTGGGTTCATGATCAGCAGAGTATTAGTAATATTGTTCAGAATTATTACTCTCAATTGTTCTGTGCTCCACATCAACAAGTCTTTCCGTCGGATTTTGTTTGGAATGATTTAAATTTACCACAAGTTTCCGATCTGGATGGCTTTGATCTTTTGGCGCCTGATTCTGCAGAAGAAATTCAGGCTGCTATGTTTCAGATTGATGAGTCGAAAACTCCAGGACCGGATGGCTTTTCTTCTGCTTTCTTCCGTTCGCACTGGTCCACTGTGGGTAAATCGGTTATAGATGCAGTGCAGTATTTTTTCTATCATGGTCATATGCTGAGAGAATGGAATAGGACTTTCATTACTCTTATTCCCAAAGTGGAGCAACCGGAGTTTGCCTCTCCATTTCGCCCAATTGGTCTTTGCAATGTTCTTTATAAATGTATAGCAAAATGTATTTCAGCTCCTCTTCGGAAAATTCTCCCTCAGTTAGTCTCGGATTTTCAGAACGCCTTTGTTCCGGGTCGGCTCATGTCTGATAACAGTCTTGTTGCACAGAAATTCTCTCCTATATGGATAAATCTCGAGGTCGTACTATGTGTGCAGCTTTGAAATTAGATATGAATAAAGCCTATGATAGGATTAATTGGGACTTTTTGTGGCAAGTTCTCAAGGCCTTTGATTTTCCTCCAAGTTGGATTCACATAATTCAGCAGTGTGTTTCTATAGTTTTTTTATCAAGTATTGGTCAATGGTAATCCTACAAAAAATTTTCGTCCAGTTAGGGTCTACGACAGGGTGATCCTCTTTCTTCGTATTTATTTGTTCTTTGTATGGAAGTTTTTTCGGCCATGCTTCGCAAAGCTGAAACTGATCGTTTGTTTCGAGGTATTAAGTTTGCAGACGTTCTTCTTCGGTCTCGCATTTAGGGGTGTCCGTTCGGTTTTCGGTTTGGATTTAGTCCAAATCCGATCCAATCCAAAATATAATTCGGTTTTCAATTTTCCAATCCGATCCGATCCGAATTTCTCTCTTGGTCCAATCCGAACCAATCCGAATTAAAATTCGGTTATTTGGATCCGATCCGAAAATCCGAATTATAATACATTATTTTTTTAAGCGCCTAATACAATTATAAAAATAAAGCTTTACTATAAATAAAAGTCTTCAAAATCATGATTAAAATACATAGTTCAACGTCAAGTCATTAATTAATTAATACAAATTTTCTCTAATTTATTTTATGTAGTATTAAGTATTTGAGTTAAACTTCAAAATATATAGAAATCCATATTTATACAAGCTTAATTTTACAATTCGGTTTTCGGTTTGGATTGGATCCAATTAGGGTCAACCGATCCAATCCGAAAATCTGAATTTCCAAAAAATCTCAATCCGATTCGATCCGATTTATAAGTTCGGATCCGATCCAAATTGATAATTCGGTTGGATTGGATTGGATTTCGGTTTTTATCCGAATTATGGACACCCCTACTCGTATTTGTTCTTTGCAGACGATGCTCTTATCTTTTTCCAGCCCTCTCCTGCGGCCTGTTTAGAAGTGACTAAAGTACTTTAGAACTTTTGTGATATTTCCGGGCAGATGGTTAATCTTCAAAAATCCTTTATTCGCTTTAGTACTAATGTTCCGGATGATTATCGGGATTACTTGGCAACTTCTATGCATTTGAGGGTGGAATCTTCTATTGGTTCTTATCTGGGTCTTCCGGTTGATATTGGTAGACACAAATGTAAAGCTTTTCAGCCTTTAATAGATAAGGTTGCTAATCGATTGAGTGGATTCGCTTCCCTTCATCTTTCGTCTGCTGCTAAATTGGTCATAATCAATTATGTGCTTGTGACTTCTTTCAATCATATTTTGTCTGTTTTGAAGATTCCTTCCACAGTCATAGACAAAATTAATAATCTTTTTCTTAGGTTTTGGTGGAAATCTACTCCCCACTCTAGAGGTATTGCTATGGCTCCCTCTTCTGTCCTTTATAGGCCTAAGGGTCTTGGAGGTCTTGGTCTTCGCCATTTGGGTTTTTTCAACTCTGCTTTGTTGGCAAAGCAAGCCTGGCGTGTCATGCATAATCCTCAGCTTCTTGTTTCTCGTATTTTCCATGCGAAGTATCCTTATCTCATGGATCACAGTTTCCTTTCTAGACTCTCTCGCCCTTCTTGGGCGGGTAATAGTTTGCTTCATGGTTTCCACTCTCTTCAGTCTGGCCTTACTTAGAAAATTGGGAATGGTACTAAGGTTCGAATTTTTGAGGATTCTTGGGTTCCCGACTCTTTAGTGACCCCTAAGAATTCTCTTGTTGGAACGGTTCACCCGATTCTGGTGTCCTCTCTTATCAATTCAAGCTCTAACACTTGGGATTCCTCTCAGATTCATAGAATGTTTGATTCTTCTACTACAGCTAAAATTCTGAGTTTGGAGCGGCCGACCCAGTTAATGGATGATTTCGTCTACTGGAAATTTTCTAAAGATGGGAATTTTTCTACCAAATCAGCCTATGCTACTCTTATTCAGGGCTCGACTCTTGCAGCTTCTGATGGGAGTTCCGTTTTAATCTCTTGGTGGAAGAAATTCTGGGCCTTTCCCATTTTACCTAAATAGAAAATGTTTGTTTGGAAGTTGATACATGGGGTCACTCCTGTGGCGGCCTTATTATGTACCAAGGGTATCCCTGTTGATCCTTAGTGTGCCTTTTGTCATTCTTCTCAGGAGACGATCGATCATTTATTTTTACATTGTCCGTTTACTCGTCGACTTTGGAGATGTGGTCCTTTGGGTATTCATCTTCCACCTGAGAATTTCCCCTCTTTTGCCCTTTGGTTCTCCACCTTGATTACCCTCTCTTCGAGTCATGGGAATTGGAGTAATCTGGATTTTATTTTAGCTTTTACCTGGGCTATTTGGAGTTGTAGGAATGGTGTTCGATTTAAGGACTTGGCTCCTGATCCTCTATGTGTGTTTCGGATTGCTCAAGAGTGGAAATCTCGAAGTTCTTCAGTCAGGGAATTGGATGTTGAGGATATTTCTCCTCCTCCTGGTTTTCATCCTCGACCTCTCTTGGTTATCCTCTGTGGTCATTTTAGTGACCAAAATGTCGTTGATTTACTCTTTGATGGGGCTTGGGATTCTACTGATTGTAGAGCTGGTACGGGTTGGTGTTTTTATCAGGCAGATATTTCTCAATGTCTTGGGGGTGGAGCACAGGCGTGCTTTGCTCTTTCAGCCATTCAAGAAGAATTGTTTGCTTGTCTTTTGGCTTTGAGGATGGCGCAGAATCGTGGTTTTACTCAACTTCGAATTCATACTGACTGTTTGGGTGTCTTCTTCAGTCTTCGGGATCATTGCTCAAAAGACATCTCTGCTAGTTGGATTCATCAGCAGATTGAGGATATTATTCCTCTCTTTTCAGCCTGTTCTATCCAGAAGGCTACCATGGACTTTATTAGGCCTGCTCATGAGCTAACGGTTTCAGCTAGGAAACGTCATTCTCTTTATCTTTCCTTCTAGTTTAGTTGTTATGTTTTGTGTGTTGATCTTTGTCAAAAAAAAAAAGAAAAAAAAAAAGAAAAAATGTCATAGAACTATATAAGAAATTCAAAAACATTGCATGAAATCAATAATCTTCACCGTTTCTAAAAACTATATATTGTCATGCTATATGACCTAAAAAATCTCAGAAATAATGTATGAATCAATAGCTTTTATAACTTCACCGTTAATATTTAAAGGAAATAGAAGACTAAAATTGAAGAGGAGAACACGTGAAATTGAATTAGAGAAAAATGAAAAGAAAAATTAGGCAACTGACGTAATTCTAATATATTTTTATAGGGTAATGTTATACATAGCCCTTAGGGATATATATAAGCATTAAAAACACTATTGAAAATTGTATGAAATTAGGAATTCATGACAAAAACACACGTAGATCAGTGTAATAAGTGTGTTTTTGTCATGATTTTCTAAATTTATACAATTTTCAAGACTGTTTTTAATGCTTATATGTAGCCCTAAGAGCTATGTATAACATTTTCCTTATTTTTTATACAAAATTAAATACTTAGGCCTTGTTTACTTCATTTTAACATACTAATATTCAGAGAAAAAAAAAATTGTACTCGTAGTATATAGTAGCAATCAATTAAATGTTTTATTAAAAAAAAAAACAAACAATTACAGATTTACAGTCAATTAGTCATAGGGTAGAACGCAAATCCAATAAACTTGGAAGTAAATGAAATCTCAACCAAAATGGTATCTGGGTCTTATTTTTTTATTTTTTTTATTTTATTTTTTTGGTGTTCTACCCGGTTCACCCTTTGGGCTAATCCGGAATCGAGGATCAGTTCTGGGTGGTTAGGTTCCAGTCCCCTCTCAATTGTTGTTGCGGACTTGCGGGGGGTCGAACACAGGTCCTCCCTACCAAGTGTAGTCCCAATCACCACTACACCAACACCCAATTGGTCTTAATTATAGTATCAAAACATTTCCAATTATTGAGTGAGTCCGTTTTATTGTGATTTCACCCATTCAAAATTCGATATATATGTCCAATAATTTTTACTCTATTTATAATTTTAAGAACTTATGTAAAAAATTTAAAGTTATTTTTTTGTGAACTTAAATTTCACAAAAATAATAACGTAAATGCCTCGTTATAAGTATTAAAACGTGAACATGTAAATCGAGACATTACTTAATAAGCAAAACAAGGCATTTAAGTTATTTTTTTGCCAAATCTGATCTCAATTTAGATTCTTAAGGGGCAAAAATAGCCCCGAAAACCTTTAATGGAACACTTTCCAACGCGCAAATCGATAAAAAAAATATTAATAAATTGAGAGTGGACCCCACTAACGAAATTTTTAACAGCGGGATAACAGTAAGATTACTGTATGTATGGAAACAAAATATATATTGGGGTTATAGTGTGTAGAGTGATATATATTGGGGTACAACGTAGAAAGGTGAAATTAACGTGGTTACAATATAGAAAAACCCAAAAAAAAATGAGAAAAAAAAAAAAAAAAAAAAAAAAAAAAAAAAAAACACCACGTACTTGGTAGGATTTTTTTTTTTTTTTTTAAAAAAAACACTTATTATGGCTCAATGAATGTATGCATTCCAACTTCCAAGTCAAGAATTTTGACTAATAATTTTGATATATAATCATTTCAATAAAAGATCCATTACGGAGTATTATTTCTTCATATTTTTACTAATTGCACTATTTATTACTTGACGATTTGGCCTGGATTTTTGATGTCAAAGTTAGACTATTAATTTTGTCTTGTCTGTTATATACTTTCTATAGTTTGAAAGAAAATATAGAAAAAAACAGAAAAAAGATGGTCGTCGTTAAGACATTAACTTACTGCTAATAGTTTATCTCCCATATTCAACATAAAACACCTCTCTTTACTCTTTTGTTGATGAGTTGGGTTTTTTTTTTTTTTTAATTGGGCATGAACTTAGCACATCAATAAACTAAACAATAAAATTAAATGTTGATAAACTATGATTTGGCCCGATATCTAGAAAGATAAGCCCTACTGACTTGATCTATCTAGACATTGTGTATAGTACGTACATACACTTCAAAATTTGTAATTAGTTGTCGAATTTGATCCATTATCCGTCTCAGGGTAACCCTTTTCAACTTAGGGTTAGTCATGTTTCAAAAGTACAAAAGTAAATAAATAAAAAAGTTAGGGTTAGTGATGAAGTCTAATCATGCATAACTCTAACACAAATTTATATATATATATATATATATATATATATATATATATATATATATATATATATATATATATATATTGCTGATCACACTGTGTGGCCAGAGTTACTCGGTCAAGGGTTATTGTAGTTACTCGGTCAGGGTTATTCTAGTTAATCAGTCAGGGGTTACTTGAAAGGTTCGGTCAAAAATTACTCAGTTAGGGGTTACTTGAGGGGTTTAGTTAGGGATTACTCAAGAGATTACTCGATTAGGGATTACTCGGTCATAGGTTACCTGATGAATTACTCGGTCAGAGGTTAAATTACTTGAGAGTTTAGTCATAGGTTACGTACTTGTTCAGGAGTTACCTTTCATAGGCAACCTCCATCAAATTGCATCCAAAACCACCCTTCCCCACCGCCGCCTCGCCGAGCTAGCAAGTGTGCACGGCCCCATCATGCACGTCCGCCTAGGAGAAGTGCCTACGGTGATCATTTCCTCGGCGGAGACGGCGAAACAAGTGATGAAAACTCATGATGCTTTGCTTTGTAATAGGCCAACAATGTTGTTGGCAGAAGTAGCGTTCTATAACTCTACTGACATCGCTCTTAGTCCCAACGGAGACTACTGGCGCCAAGTTCGTAAGATCGCCATGCTCGAACTCCTTACTAACCGCCGTGTTCAGGTGTTTCGGCCCATAAGAGAGGAGGAGACTGTCGAGTTTGTCAAATCTTTAGCTTCTCAAGATGGCTCGGTCGTTAACCTTAGTAGCTTGATTTTTTCCCTCTTGTTTGACATCACTTTAAGGTAGGTATTTTTAATATATGTTTGATAAATGACTTTTTTTTTTCCTTTTTCGAACTATTATATTTTTGGCTTTTGAATTATTTTTTAGTCAAATGATCTAACGAGTTTTAAATTAGTTGTCCTTCTATTCATATTAGTTTGATTGTTTTATTTTTTTTTCCGTTACATGTAAAATTGAATGTTCAGTAGATATTTCAATTTATATATGTGTTGATTTCTCATAAGTTGTGTAACAACAGATTAGGAATGAACAAGAAAGGCAAAGATGGAGATGCGTTTAAAAAACTTGTAGGAGACATGACAGCGATTACCTCGGGATTTTCATTTGGAGACCTATATCCATCATTGAGATTCATAAGTACCATTAGTGGACTAAAAGGGCAACTTCAAGGGATAGTCAAGAGAATTGACAATTTAATGGATCCTATAATTGAAGAGAATATGTCTAACAAAAAACAAGGTATTGAAGACGAAGATGTGATTGGTGCTCTTCTAAAATTTCACAAGGACAACGTACGTCTTAACACCGATTTTTCTCTCACTACCAACAACATTAAGGCCATAGTTTTTGTAAGTTCAATTTAATTTATTGATTTCTCTCTTACATCAACTATTGTTTGGAATTTTAATTAATATTTGTGATTCTTCTTTCTCAACGTATATACATTTATCAAAAAATTCTCTATCACTTTTTTTTTTTTTTTTTGCATATATTATGATAAATTACTGTGATAAAACTATGCATGTAGGAGTTATTTGGTGCTGGGAGCGAAACATCTTCAACAGTACTCGAGTGGGCAATCTCTGAATTGTTAAAGAACCCTAGAGTAATGAAAAAGGTACAAGATGAGGTGAGACACATATTCAAAGGAACCGAGACATTAATAAATGAGGAAAGTCTAGACAAGCTAGAGTACTTGAAGCTTGTAATCAAAGAGACTTTAAGGCTTCATCCTCCTTTCCCTCTCTCGGTTCCAAGAGAGTCCATAGAAAGATGTGAAATCGATGGTTATGAAATACCTTCAAAAACTCGAATTTTTATTAATGCATGGGCTATTGGAAGAAGTCCAAAATATTGGACAAACCCTGAAAAATTTAATCCTGAAAGATTTGAAGAGTCTTCAATAGATTTCAAGGGAATGCATTTTGAGCTAATTCCATTTGGCTCGGGAAGAAGGATTTGCCTGGGAATGGGACTAGGTATAGCCACAATCGAGCTCGTGCTAGCCATGTTGCTTTACCATTTTGATTGGAAGTTACCTAATGGAACTGGACCTCAAGAATTGGATATGGAGGAGACCTTTGGCATAATATCGAGGAGGAAGAATGACTTGAAAGTAATTCCTATACTATCTACTTTCTCAGGTTTCAATTAATATGATGCTCTTTTTGTTGCTATATAAATAAACCATCTTGGCTTTAATTATGAGCAATGGTAATAATAGTATAACGTATTTTCTTTCAAATAAGTGATCTTGTGATCAATTTTTTTCCTTGTTATATTAACATGGAAAATTTGTTAGAAAGGTACTTATATATTCACTTTTTTGTGAAGAAGGATCTTATATGTTCAAAGTGGTGAAAAAAAGCCTTATAAGTCACTTTTGTTGTGAGGAGGGACCTTGACATCGGAATATGACCATTGATTTTACTTTTCCGGTGTTGACCATCACTCACATGGCACGTGATGTTTTAAAAAGGCCCTTTCGTTCATTTTTCCCCCAAGTTTTCACATTTTCTCTCTTACGATTCCCAAATTTTCTCTCAAAATCCCTTCTCTTTCCTTAAAAACAAGAGGAAAAAAAGAAGGAAAATACATTTTTAAAACATCACGTGCATATTGCATGATGGTCAATGCCGGAAAAGTGAAGTCGGTGGTCATATTCCGATGTCAAGGTCCCTCCTCACAACAAAAGTAACATATAAGGATTTTTTTCACCACTTTGAACATATAAGACCCTTTTTCACAAAAAGGTAAACATATAAGTACCTTTTAGACAAATTTTCCTATTAACATATCATGTATGTTTAATGTTTAATTATTATGTATCTTTTGTTTCAAAATATCTAATCTTATTACACACAAAATAATTCAAACAAAATACAAGTAATAATGTTGACGAGGCCGAATTGATCCCATTGTATATATCATTCCCCAAAATATTATTCAACCAAACTATGCTAACTGCACCACCAAATTACAGTAATATTTATTATGAGATAATTCCAAACGTACATGACTACTATTAAACTAGTAAATTACATGAGGCTAACCTAGTGGTGAATGTTTAAATTAAACTCGGGTCAAGGTAATTTCAGTAAATTACAACACTAGTATTCACTTATACAACTACACTTGTTCACTCCTTAATTAAAATCATATCATATTACAATTTTTTTTTTTTTTTAGGAAAATATCACAGTACAATCTAAAATAATAATAAAATAATACTAATTTTTTTCGACGGGATAATAATAATAATTATTATTATTATTACAAAAAATCAAAATATTCTTATAGATAAACCAAGAAAGAAAAAACTCCTGCATGTTTATTTATTTATTCCAAGAAATTTTGTCAAAAACCACCCATTAAAAACACTTCTTTTGTCAAAATCCACCCGAAAAAAAAAATTGTTGTCCAGAACCACCCAATTTTAAAAATTTGTTGCCAAATGCCACAGAAGTCTATTTTCCGGCATTGACCCTACCCACGTGCCTTGCAAGTGACTTTTAATAAACCCATCCCTTTCCTTTTTTTAAAATTTGAAGTTCCTCCATTATCTCTCTCCTCTCTTCGTTCTATCTCTCTCCTCTCTTTGCAAGCTCCATTGTTATTGAC
Organism: Chenopodium quinoa; assembly: GCF_001683475.1. Classification (NCBI taxonomy): domain Eukaryota; kingdom Viridiplantae; phylum Streptophyta; class Magnoliopsida; order Caryophyllales; family Amaranthaceae; genus Chenopodium; species Chenopodium quinoa. The sequence goes on along the minus strand of NW_018745533.1, from coordinate 2,498,466 downwards.
TAAGGCCCCGGTTTTTAGAGCTGCTTTGCTCTGCTAAAATTTTCTCTACTTTGCCTTTCTCTACTCTGCTCTGCTTAAAAATAATACTAAATATTAAATTATTATATTAATAATTAATATTTAATAATAATAATAATAACTAATAAATATTTAATAATAATAATATTATTAAAAAATAATATTTAATAATATTATTATTATTATTAAAAATAAATAATTAATAATAATAATGATAAATAATTAATAATATTATTATTATTAAAAATTAATGTATAATAATAATAACTAATTAATTAATTAATAATAATATTATAATTAGAAATTAATATTTAATAATAATAATAAATAATTGATATTTAATAAGAATAATATTATTAAAAATCAATTTTTAATAAAAATATATAAATAATATTCAATAATTATAATAATTATAATACTTAATATTGAATTATAATAATAATAAATAATTAATAATTAATAATTATAATATTATTAATAATAATAATTAATATTAAATAATTATTATTATAATAATAATAATAATTAATATTTAATAATAATAATAATAGTAATAATAATACTTATCATTAATAATTTATTATTATTGTTATTATTATTATTATTATTATTATTATTATTATTATTATATTTTTTATAATAAAAATTAATATTTAAATATAATACTAATTATTAATTAATAATAATAATAATAATTAAATAATATTTAATAATTATTATTATTATAACTATATTTAATATTTAATAATAATATTTAATGATTATAATAATAATGTGATAATAATAATAATAGTAATAGTAATAATAATAATAATAATGAAATTTGTTTTGCTCGCTCTGCTATGCTATGATCTGCTCAACTCCGCTCTGCCCAGAAGCTCAAAAGAACAGGGCCTAAAAGTTTTGAAATTAGTAACACCAACTGTTGAGTAGCAACAACCTTAGATAATCCCTAATTTGTAAACTACTACCCGCTAATACTACATTATTAGGCCACTAAATTCCATCAAGGAAATCAATTGAAGAAGGAAATCAGATCAAACGAATGGGTTTAAGCCATCATATCATCATCATCTTCATCATCAAATTCCAAGAACTCGGAAGCTACAATCTGGTGTGACGCAACTACATCTTGACCAGGGGCGAAGCCAGGATTTTTAAGTCCTGGGTGCCGGACTTGTTAAACAATACTTCGGTTCAAAAAAATTTAATGTACTAAGCATGTATTCTATTCACCTAATTTTTACCTATTTGAACTTATTTGAACCTATCTGGACCTATTTGAACTTTTCAAAATTTATTTTAGTTGTAATTATACTTTGGTAGTTGGTGACCCTTATCAAAACCGTTATAATTTATACGTGAATTGGGCGATTCTTATCAAAACCTATTTCAGTTATAATTTATACATGAATTGGGTGATCCTTATTATGAAAACTTATTTTTTTAGGAACTTAACTTATCTAAATTTGTTAGACTTTACAAAAGTGAAAATAAGGTGAAAAAAAATTAGTTTAATCTTACTTTAGGAATTGAAGTACTAGATTTTTTTGCCCCAACAAAATTTGTGTTTTGCTCATTATCATCATTCAAATTACTTTTTGAATCCAAATTTTTCTAATTATAGAAGATTATTTAATGAAATAAACAAGTAAAACTACAAATCATAGTAATCATATAAATCACATTAAAGAATCTATTAATTTAATGAAATTACAAATTCAAAAAAAAAAACCTGGACGAAGAACTCCGTACTTTTTTTTGAAGGAAAGAACTCCGTACTTTGTTGAACTTGAACTCCCACTTTTATTTAAAAAAAATACTAGTTGTTTTTAGCTAGGTTTATTTGGGCCATACCATCGGGCCAAGAACAACCCACATTAATAATCACGTGGTTGTAAATTGTAAGAATACATGTTAAAGGATTTGTCTTTAAAAAAAAAAAAGAATACATGTTATGGAAGGACTTGAACCCGGGTCTCTTGGGTAAGAGTTTCAAGGTTTAACCAATGTGACAAGAATTGGAATGGCCAATTTATACTATTTCAATGATATATATAATATTTTTATCAATAATTATACTATTTCAATGATATATATAATATTTTTATCAATAATTTCCTTTATTCTATATAAAAAAAATCGGGTGTACAATAATTATTGTACATTCATTATAATTATAAAGATAGCATAAAATGATTAAAAGTTACCCCTGAAATGATGAATAAGAGTTACCCCAATATGCGTAAAAGTAACACAATTCAAATAAAAATTATCTACGCTTTATTAGTAAAGAATCACATTTTAATTGACTAAAAATCAATTATTAGTGATTGAATGTAATTAAATTACCTCTATAAAACTTTTCTTGTTATCTATTTATACTACCTCCGTTACAGGTTATGTGCAACGATTTGACATAAAGCAGAGAGGGAAAATGTCTAATCGTTGCACATAACCTGTAACGAGGGTAGTATAAAAATTGTATTATGTTTAAAGTTACCCAAAGAAAGGCAAAAAGTTATCCTAAAATTAGCTAAAAGGTATTCTTATACTGCTCGATGTACACTAATATTAGTGTAAACCGAGTGTATACAAAAGTTTTTGATTCTATATATTGGCTATATTCTTATAGATAAAGATAAAGATAAACCCAAAAAGAATTACGCCCACATGTTTATATATCTATATTTGCTTGTCATCAGATCACTTGCCATTCCAAATTTCCAACGTTAAAGATGATAAGTCATTATATCAAGATCTAGTTACTCCCATATATTTTATACTTAAACCATGAAAAGGAACTATGCTCCCACCCACATGTTTATATAAACAGTTCCATCAAACTTACAAAATCAAGTAATCATACAAATAAAAGTGTAAAACACAAAAATGGAGTCTTTTTGGTTAGTATCACTACTCTTTATCTTTTCATTCTTTATACTTGTCAACTTTTTTAAGAAACAATCACCTAAAAATCTACCACCAGGGCCTCCAAAGTTACCTTTAATAGGCAACCTTCATCAGCTAGCATCAAAAACCACCCTCCCACATCGTCGCCTCGCCGAGCTAGCAAGTGTGCACGGCCCAATCATGCACCTCCGCCTAGGGGAAGTGTCTACGGTGATCATTTCCTCGGCGGAGATGGCGAAAGAAGTGATGAAAACTCATGATGCTTTGTTATGTAATAGGCCATCAATTTTAATGCCACAAGTAGTGTTCTATAACTCTAGTGACATCGCTCTTTGCCCTTATGGGGACTACTGGCGCCAAGTTCGTAAGATTGCCACCCTCGAGCTCTTTACGGTCCGCCATGTTCAGGCGTTTCGGCCCATTAGAGAGGAGGAGGTGGTGGATTTTGTCAAGTTTTTAGCTTCTCGGTCTGGCTCCGTGGTTAATGTTAGCAGCAAGATATATTCTATGTTGTTTAACACAAAAAGACTTGCGTGGACCTGATCCACAATAATAGGTTATTTTGATTTTTACCACCTTCAAATAACGACTTTATTGAATTTACCACCTCCAAAAAAAAAAGATTTACTTTACCACCTCATAAAAAAATTAAACATCAGTTTTCCCACCTAAGCCTAACTCCGATGACGGAAACCGCCAGAGGGGCCCGCCATAACAGCTAGTTTTTGAAATTATCCCCAAATTCTCCCGATTTCCCATTGATTTAAACCTAACTTCTTCATTTCTACATCTATTTCGTGAAGATTGAAGTTTTTTTTTGCCATTTTCTTCACAAATTCGGATTTTGGGTGATCCTTAACAATCCCACATCCTCAAATTATCAAATTATTGAAGATTGTACTCGGCCCTGAATCAATTGAACTGTTCGACGACAAACAGCGAAAAGGTAAGCAATTTTCATGAATTCTGTTGTAATTTTTTGCAATTGTTTGCGTGATTATGTTACAACTGCTAAGTATAATTGAAATTGCATGTTTTCTGTTATTAATTCAACCCCAATTTCATATTGTAAATAATTAGGGTTCATGTAAGTGTAAATTAATTTGGGGGTTTTTGATATTTCAATTAGGCAGTAAAATTAAGGTTAGATTATGGTAATTGTGTTCAAATACAATTAAATTCAATGAAAATTTGGCAGTAGAAATGGTCACACTACCTCCGAATTACGAGAACAATTTTTTTCCAGAAGTCGAATCTATTCTTCGTCGCCGTTTGTTTTCTGAAACCTCTGTCATATAACAATCAGGTTCAGGAAACAGAAATTGAAGCAGCTCAGGTACGAGTAATTGTTGTTGCTCATCCACGGATTCGGTATTTATAAGATCAAACACGTTTTTGTTTGCAATCCTTAAGCCATTAAGGATACAAATCAGACCAAAAACCAAGCTATAAGCAAATTATAAGATGAACTTTGGCTCATTTACTACCCAAATTAAGGATTTGTAAAGAAAATTGCAAAAAAAAAAAAAAAACTTCAATCTTCAACAATTTGATGTGGAGATGAAGAAGGTTGTTTAAATAAGAGGAAAATCGAGAGAATTTAGGGATAATTTCAAAAACTAGCTGTTATGGCGGGCCCCACTGGTGGTTTCCGTCACCAGAGTTAGGCTTAGGTGGGAAAACTGATGTTTAATTTTTGTATAAGGTGGTAAAGTAAATCTTTTTTTTTTTGGAGGTGGTAAATTCAATAAAGTCGTTATTTGAAGGTGGTAAAAATCAAAATAACCACAATAATATTATTGTGGACCCGAGGTCTATACACACACAACTGACATTATATTGAACATAGTGACCATTATTTTTAACATAGTAACCTTATTTTTAACCTAGTAACCTTTATTAAAACTACTACAACGTTTAATAATATTGTGAACTTGAAATATGACGCTATTACCCTAATTTTAACATAATGGCCTTTATTATTCATATTGATCAGTATATAAAGTATTTCATTACAAAAATAACCACTTAGGCATATATATTACCAAAATAAATTTTTATTTCAATATAGTGAACTTTTTTTAATTATAGTGACCATTTTTTTATTAATAAAACAACCCTGTTTTCTCTAATGTTAGTGGTCCACAATAAATTAGTGTGAACCAGGTCCATTTAACAATTTGTATGTTTCACATCACTTTAAGGTACGTTTGTCTAATATGGATGTATTTTTTGCGTCTTTGGTAAATGACTTTTTAAATAATTGTGCTTTTAACTTTATAATTTTTTACCCCCGTTCTTTTTTACTTGACCCGTTTTGACTTTTACACTATTCACCCCCTTCTTTGACCATGTTTTGTGAATAATATGTAAGGAAAAACATATTTATGTTGGATTATTTTGAATTCGTCTCAATAAGTACTATCATAATATATAACTCTTATATTTTTTAATTATGGAGAATTAAAGTTATTAACCGTCAAAGTTTTGCATTGACAAGCGTGATAAAAGAAACAGGTCAAGTAAAAAAAGAACAGAGGAAGTATTTTTTATTTTTTTTAAAACAACTTTTTTAATTTAATGTGGGTAAATTTTTTTTTTTTTTTTTTTTGAAAGAGTAAAAAAGAACTTTTTCGGGAAAAAAAAACTAAGGGCTTGTTTGGCATCAGTTTTAGTTTTTAGTTTCCTGTTTTTTTTAAAACCAAAAACAAGAAACAAGAAAAAGGAGTTTCCACTTTTCCGTTGTCAGTTTTCATAATTATCATAATTTTAATAAGTTTATATGATATTTGATTCATTATGGGACTCATATCATATACTTTTAGAGAACAAAAAATCAAAAAACAGAAAACCACAACAATGCCAAACGAACCCTAAATTAGCTTTTTTTTTGCTAAAATTGTAAATCTAGATAATTTAAAGGATTTTTTGACAATTATTACCTAAAATTGCTGTTGTTGTTTTAGAAATTACCACCTACAGTTTTTTTTTTTTTTTTGTTATTTCATATTATTATTAAAATTTACCACCTACATTTTTTGAAAATGATAAAACTTTACATCATTTTAAAAGATGACGACATGGGGGGCCCACAAACGGTCTTCATTTTACCTCATTTTCCTTCCTCTTTCAATACTCGGTCTTTCTTCTTTATCTCCTTTTTAATTTTGCACAAATACTAAAATCATCAAATTGCAAAAATAAAAAAAATTAAGGATTGAAAGTCATTTTTTTTTTTACTTCGAATCTTCAAAAAAAAAAGGATTTCTAGCAATTTTATTTCAAGTTATGCCTCAATTTAGATGGAAGTGGAAGAAGAAGGAAGTGAGAACTGAGTGAAGAAATTAAAGAAAACGGAGTGAAATAGCAAGGATGACGTCATCTTTGAGGGGTTGGTCAAAGTGGTAGGAAATTTTTAGTGTTCTGGAAAAATGTACGTGGTAAATTAAAAAAAAAAAAAAAAAAAAAAAAAAAAAAAAAAACTGTTGGTAGTAATTTCTAAAATAGCAACAATTGTAGGTTATAATTGTCAAAAAAATTCTAATTTAAATTATTTAGGATTTTTTTTTCATAAACTTCCTAATAAAAATCTTTTTTGTGAGAAATTACTAATAATATAAAATAATACTCTCTCCGTTTCTGAAAGTTCGGCTCACTTTGTTACTGCCTCTAATAAACATCTTTGACCATTAATAATTTCGGTTATGTATAAGTAACATTTTTAAAAAGTTGATATCTAAAAATGTATCATAAAGGAAACTAATAAGATCAAACTTCTTAATTTATTTTGATTATATATTCATAAAATATGGTCAAATTTATTTTATTTTAACCACATATTAAGTGAGTCAAACTTTCACAAACGGATGTAGTATGTTGTAATAAACTACCTATTTAAAATTTTAAATACAAAATGTTGTAAAATATCAAGTACTTTGTATCAACTATCCTCTTATTCTCTCCAAAAAATCAACTATCAATATTATTAATTTATTATCTTTTAAGTTGTCTTATTTGTGAATGAAATTATTATTTTTTAAAAAAAAAAAAACCTAATGTGTCAAAAAAAAAAATTAATAGATGTGTCAAAAGTTATTTAATTGAACTTATTTTGTCCGATCTTGCATTATTAACTTACTAGATTAGATCCGTGCTATGCACGGATTACAAAAATTATTCAAATGAAATAGTAGCTTATTTCTATTATTTATTTTCCCGCATATACTAATAAATTAGATCACAAAAAAATATCTAACTATCATAATAAATTACATGAGTAACAAAATCTAATAATGAAAGCCAATGTGATCTAATCAAACCATATGCATACCAATTTATATACTCCATATCTAAGTGTTCAAATACAAAATAAAAATACTTGTAATTTAATTAAATAGAAGCACCTTGAAAACACAAAACACTGCTAACATTTACTTCATAGCATCCTTTAAAAAAAATTAATAATAACATTAAAACCAAAAAAAATTAAAAAAATCAATCGTAGTCACCTAAAATCTAATTATCTTGATATCAATTTATTTATTCCAACAAAAAAAAATATTTACGTATTTATTTATTGACACATTCAAAATATTGAAATGAAAATGATTAAAAATAAAACCAATTCCTCAAGAAAAAAAAAATATAAGTACTACCTCCGGATCGTATTATATGCAACTTTGGAATTTTTTATATCTTACATATAATACCCCAAATTTGCATATAATATGATCCCGATGTAGTATATGACATTATAAGTGCATTTGGCAGGAATTTTTTTTATGAAAAAGCGACACATATACAGTTTGGAGAGAAGATTATGTCATCAGTTTTCTGTTTTAGTTTCAGTTAATTGAATAGATATATTTTTTTTTTGACAAGAATTGAATAGATATATCATACTTCGTATATGTAAACATTTTTCTTATATTTTGTTTTTAAATTTTTTTTTTTTATTTTTAAAAAATAAGATAAGTTAAATTTGATTCACGGATCCTGCTTTAGGGTTATATTACTTTGGATTTACGTCAATGTCAACGATTTATTTTGTCTTGTATGTGAATAAATTGATTGATACTTTGCAAATTGCAAGTATTATTTGATGTTCAAGCTCAACATCACAGTATCACACATATTTATTCAACCAATTTATTCTATTAGCAAAGTATCAACAAAAACTTTTGCATGCCCCCGGTTTACAATAATTTTATTGTACATCGAACTTTTTACGTGTGTAAACCGTAATATTTTCACATAATTGATTTTTTTTTTTTTTTAAAAAGACTTTTTTTTTACAAAAGTAACCCATATTTTCACACAAGTGACCCTTTTTTTTTTTTTTTTTTTTTTTTATAGAAGTGACCCTTTTTTTTCACAAAGTGACCCATATTTTCTCAAAAATGGCCTTTTTTTTTTGTAAAAGTGATCCATATTTTCACAAAAATAACTTTTTTTTTTTACAAAAGTGACCTTTTTTTTTCAAAAGTGACTCTTTTTATTTCACAAAATTGACCCTTTTATTTTCACAAAACTTAATACACGATGTAAAAATGTACAGAAAAACAACGAAAGTAACGCAATTAAAAATTGAAATCAAAATTCAACAATAGCAAAACCATATAATGTAGGAAATAAGTGATTCTCCTTAATCAAAGGAGTTAATTAGGTTGTAATTATGTTAGGAATATATTCTGCTTAGCTGTATTTCCTTGTTTATCATAGCTCTTTGTGTATAAATGTAATGATAACCAAGAGTAATAAATATACAGAAATTGAAAACCAAAAACACAATTCCGCTTATTTTACACATGGTATCAGAGCCGTAAGGTTCCGATCTTCGGGAAACCGAAACCTATTTAGTCTCATCATCTACCGGAAGGTTACCTTAAAATGGGGGACTCACCGGACGACAACAAAAAACTGATTTCAATAGAGCAGATGGAACAAATGTTCCAGATGTTTCAAAAATTAAACAAAAACCCAATCAACCCAGAATCTGGAAATGCACAAAGTGTGCGTATTTCAGAAAAACTCAATTACACAAATTACACCAAATGGTGTAAGTTGATGCAAATTGCAATTGGTGGCCGAGGAAGACTCGACCACATCACAGGCAACCCTTTAACATCAGACAACCCAGAATACGCCCAATGGGCCCAACGGGACTCAATAGTGTTCTCGTGGATAATCGAGAATATCGACGGAGATCTAGTTAATCAATTCCTTGATTATAAAACTTCCAGAGATCTCTGGAAAGGAATAGAGACTCTCTTGAGTAGTGGGAGAGACGAACTTCAAATCTATGATCTGAACTTGAAGGCAGCATCAATTAAACAAGGGAGAGACACCATAGAAATGTATTTCAGTAAACTGAATATATTATGGAAGGAAATTGACAGACGAATGCCAAATCCGATGAAATGTTCAGAGGACATTACTCTGTTCAATTCTTTCATTCAGAGACAACGGCTTTATCAATTCCTAGCCGGAATTGATAATTCTTTGGACAAAGAGAAAAGGGATTTACTGTATTTAGACCCACTCCCAACCCTAGATGCCGCTTATGCTACAATTCGACGGGAAATTGCCCGTCGCGGCATAATGACCGGCGACTCATCATCGGGACAGAGTCCCTCAGAAATTGGGAGTGGCTTGGTGGCGCAAAACCGGTCGGAAAAGTCATCCCGGTTAGAAGACAAGACGATGTTAAAATGCAGCCACTGCGGGGGAACCAAACACACCAAGAGTGGGTGTTTTAAACTCATCGGTTACCCTGAGTGGTGGGACGAATTGAGACAACGAAAAGCCGCCGCCAAGGCTACCGGAAACCGGACCGGTGGCAAGGCAAATTTTGTTGCTTCTGAAAGGGAAATCGACGGTGACGATGGAAGCTCACCCACAACCAAAAACACACCCGGAAAATCAACAGGTACAGGTATCAACCTCATCGCCAATTTTCATGGTGAAGCAATGAAAGAGAAAGGGAAAGTGACGGAAGAGGATGAAAGGTTTGGGAAAGTTTCTGGAAAAGAAACTATTTACGAGGAGGCAAAGGAATCTGAGGGTTTCTCAAAGAATTTCCTTCAAAAACCTATGGCCCACACAATAAAACAACCCACAATTTCAACTCCTATTAATTCCCATCAAAAACACACGACCCACATTGAAACCCAACCAAGAAATTCCTTTTATTCAGATAAAAATTCAGAAAACTCATTTATCCAATCCGGAAATATGGGCCTCTTATGTAAATCAATGGGCTGGATTTTAGATTGTGGGGCAACAGACACTATGTCTTATGACCCATCCGACTTTATATCTTTCCATCCCACTAAACGTACCCAAATACAAACTGCTAATGGGGAATTAATTCCTATTGATCGAGCCGGAAAAGTTGATGTTTCACCCAATATTCATTTAAACGACTGTCTTTTAATTCCTAGTCTTTCTCATAAACTCTTATCTGTTAGTCAATTAACTAAGGAACTTGATTGTACTGTTTTACTAACATCCTCTGGTTGTATGGTACAGGAAGCTCAGACGGGACGGATTATTGGGAGTGGTACTGAACGAGGAGGATTGTACTTCTTGGATGAGGCGACTCAACACGGCAATGCTTTGCTTGCTCATGGGTCCCCGGAATATCAACTATGGATGTGGCATCGCCGGCTAGGTCACCCTTCTGTAGGTTATCTTAAACGACTATTTCCTTCTTTTAAAAACATTGATGTAACTTTGGACTGTGAATCGTGTGCCTTAGCCAAAAGTCATAAACATACTTATTCTCCTAGTTTGACTCATGCTATCAAACCTTTTATGCTTATTCACTCAGATGTTTGGGGTCCTGCCCCAGAGTTTGCAATCCATAATTTTTCATACTTTGTTTTATTTGTGGATGACTGTACTCGTATGAGTTGGGTATATTTCTTGAAACACAAATCTGAAGTATTTGATGTGTTTGTTAAATACTATAATATGATTCGTACCCAATTTAATGCAAAACCACAAATTCTTAGATCAGATAATGGGGGGGAATATATAAACCTAGATATGGAACAATTTATTGCTGACCAGGGACTTGTTCACCAAACATCCTGTCGTGATACCCCTCAACAAAATGGAGTAGCAGAAAGGAAAAACAGGACTTTATTAGAAATTACAAGGGCAATTATGATTGAATCGGGAGTTCCTGTTTTTCTTTGGCCTGAAGCCATAGCTACCTCCACATACCTTACAAACAGACTTCCCACAAAAACCCTTGACTACGAAACTCCCCTTGACACCCTTTCTTCACACACCACCATCCCATCCTCTCACTCCCTACCACCAAGAGTGTTTGGATGTGTTGTATATGTCCACCTACCAAAGATTTATAGAAACAAACTGGAACCAAGGGCTATTAAATGTGTCTTTATCGGATATGGGGTTCACCAGAAAGGATACCGATGCTATGATCCGACTACAAGGAAAATACACACTACCCTTGACTGTGAGTTTTTTGAAAAATCCTATTATTACACCCAGCCTGGTCCTCAGGGGGAGACTAGTAGTGATGACCTTAGCTGGTTGACATATCCAGAAGTGATGGACCTTGAGGATCCAACAACCCAAGTAGACAGTACCACCGATGTTGCTTCTCCAGAGGTAACAGTTCCCTCATCTCCTCTTCAGTCCACACCAGATTCACCTACTGAGCATCCAACCGAGGATGTAGTTATATCAAGTGAGGTAAACACAGAAAATTCTGACCTTTGTGATTTACCTATAACTGATCCTGTTGTTCCTAGTGAAAATTGTCCGAACAGATATGAGTTACCTCCTAGAAGAACTAGAGGAGTTCCTCCAAAGAGGTATGATCCAGAATATGAGGATTCCCGATCCAGATATCCTATAGGAAAAATCAGCAACGAGAATCTTGCCAGTAATGCTATCGCATTTACAGCTTCCCTATACTCTACTGAGATTCCTAAAACAGTGGAAGAAGCTCTTGCTAGTAAGGATTGGAGAAAGGCTATGGAAGATGAATACTTGGCTCTAGAGAAGAATGAAACTTGGGAGAAATGTGTTCTCCCAAAGGGAAAAAGAACTGTGGGGTGCAAGTGGGTTTTTACTGTGAAGTACCGGGCAGATGGTACAATTGAGAGACACAAAGCAAGGCTGGTAGCAAAAGGTTACACTCAGACATATGGAATTGACTATTCGGAGACTTTTTCACCAGTAGCAAAATTAGATACTATTCGGGTTCTGTTCTCTATTGCAGCAAACCAAGATTGGCCTCTTTATCAATTCGATGTAAAAAACGCTTTCCTTCACGGGAACCTTGCTGAAGAAGTCTACATGGAAGCTCCCCCAGGATATGCTGAAACATTTGAAGTAGGAGAAGGGTGCAGATTGAAGAAGGCTCTATATGGCTTAAAACAATCTCCTAGGGCATGGTTTGGGAGATTTACAAAGGCCATGAAAGTTTTTGGGTACTCTCAAAGTAACTCTGATCATACTCTATTTTTGAAGAAAACAAAGGGAAAAATCACATGCTTAATCATCTATGTGGATGATATGATCATTACTGGTGACGATGAGGAAGAAATAACTAATTTGAAGAAAAAACTGTTCCAGGAATTTGAAATGAAAGATTTGGGTAACCTGAAATATTTCCTAGGAATAGAAGTACTAAGATCTAAACAAGGGATCTTTATTCATCAAAGGAAATATATACTTGATCTATTGGCCGAAACAGGAATGTTAGGGTGTAAACCAGCAGAAACACCGATTGTTGCAAATCATGGACTTCAAATCTTAGAAGGAGAGAAAGCAACCAACAGAGAACAGTATCAGAAGATTGTAGGGAAACTCATTTATCTAGCCCACACAAGGCCAGATATTGCCTACGCAGTAGGGGTTGTGAGTAGATTTATGCATATGCCTCAAGTTCACCACATGACAGCTGTAATGAGAATATTGAGATACCTGAAAAATACTAGCACCACTGGGATCTACTTTGACAAGAATGATAACCTGGATTTAGTTGCATACACTGATGCAGATTGGGCAGGAGACCGGGATGGTAGAAAATCGACTTCAGGGTACTTTACCTTGGTAGGAGGAAATCTGGTCACTTGGAGAAGTAAGAAGCAGAATGTTGTAGCCTTATCAAGCGCAGAAGCAGAATTCAGAGGAATTGCAAAAGGGATAACTGAAATTCTATGGATTCGGAAGCTAATGAATGAACTTGGCTTTCCTCAGAAGACAACATGTAAACTGTTTTGTGATAACAAAGCAGCTATAAGGATTTCGGAAAATCCAGTGCAACATGATAGAACGAAACATGTAGAAATTGATCGACACTTCATCAAAGAGAAATTAGAAGGGGGAATTGTTGAACTTCCATTTGTTCGATCAAAAGATCAACTTGCAGATATCTTGACCAAAGCGGTCAACTCTGAGGCCTTTAAAGAAGCACTTAGCAAGTTAGGCATTGGAGTACTGGATGCCCAACTTGAGGGGGAGTGTAGGAAATAAGTGATTCTCCTTAATCAAAGGAGTTAATTAGGTTGTAATTATGTTAGGAATATATTCTGCTTAGCTGTATTTCCTTATTTATCATAGCTCTTTGTGTATAAATGTAATGATAACCAAGAGTAATAAATATACAGAAATTGAAAACCAAAAACACAATTCCGCTTATTTTACACATATAAATCATATTGATATACCGTAAAGTAATTCAAATTACATATTTGCATGTGATGGATTTGTACTAATCTTCTTCATTGATACATTTGGAACTTCATAATCAAAAGAAAAATGCAAAAAATTAAAATTAGGAATCGAAAAGTAGAGTAAAACCTAGAAAATTGAGAGGATTTGTAATGGTGAAAAATTGATCCCAAAAGAGAAAGAAACTGGGAACAAAAAAGAGAAATTGAGAGCAGAAGAGAGAGAAAGTTGGGTGAGAAATGAAGAGGAAAGAGAATGGAGAGTGAAATTGAAGAACAAAGGAGATAGAAAAAAACAAAATTAAAAGAAATTAAAGGCTTTTTTTTAACTTTTGTGAAGTATCAATCGATTTAATTGAACTTATTTTGTCTGATTTTGCATCACACGTTTAAGGCTAATGGCTAACAGGCTAAGTTAGGTCCAATGTTCAAGTTCAACATCACACGTATTTGGATAATTTAATTTTGGCCTTGGTTACATCAAAGGAAAGAAATATAATCACAATAATATTTAAGTAAATCAGCCACAAATAGTATGATGAAATACTACTCGTATGTATTTGTTGTGTATGGAATAATTTAACATGGACAAACGTGGTGCAAATTAAAATGATACTCATACTCATAGTAATCATATAGGATGGAGTAATTCAAAATTGGTGGCACTCTTAAGGGATAATTATATTTCCTTTTTTTTATGGTAAAATTTGGAATTTTACACCATTTATACCGTTTAAATTTTTTTAGTTTACTCATAATAGAAAAGATATATGGAGTGGTTATTTCAGATGTTGAGACTTTTTGTGAGAAACTACTTAATAAAACTCAAATTTTATGAGAAATACCTAATAAAAAAATTACTATAAAAAACTACCTAATAAAAAGGTAAGTAAAATGTTGTAAAATATACTACCTATGGCCAAAGATCCTCTATTTGTTGACCAAATTTTTCGGCATTGAACCACCACTAAACACCCTTGAAATCACCGCAAGGGTTGTTTTCAAGGTGGTAAGACTGTTTTCAAGGTGGTTTAGGGATACTCCGAGTCAGTGGGGTTATTTTCAGGCTATGAGATGGTAGTTCTGAGGGTGTTTTGAGGTGAGTCAACGTTGTTAGGTCAATGGTGGAAATCTGGTCATAGGTAGTATTTTAAATTATAACAATTTATTCCCTAAAAGTAGTTTCTTCCAACATTTTTATTTATAAAGAAGTTTTCCACAAAATCTAGGTTTTATTAGGTAGTTTCTAACAAAAAAATAAAATAAAATAAAAAATCTAAGACCTTATTAGATTTGTCTCCTAATATACTTATATTATATCAACTTTCTATAATTTTTACTACGATACAACTTAAATTAAGATATTATTAAAGTTATAAAAATGAAATCTCAAAAGTTTGATTTAATAAAATGGAGGAAGTATTTGTAAATTGTTATCGCCATGTTTAATTGTCTAATTACACAAATATACTTATTACTTGTTTTTTTTATTACATATTAAGTTGAGCATTTACCTAGATTTCAATAATATTAGCCGAATTCTCACAAGTTTTATATCATCAGAATTGGAATGAACAAAAAAGACAAAGATGGAGAAGAGTTTAAAACACTAATAGCAGATATGGCAGCAGCATCATCTGGCTTTTCAATTGGAGACTTATATCCGTCATTGAAATTTATAAGTACAATTAGTGGAATGAAAGGGCAACTTCAAGATATTGTCAAGAGAATTGACACATTGATGGATCCTATAATTGAAGAGCATATGGCTAAGAAAAAACAAGGTATTAAAGACCAAGACGAAGACTTGATTGATGTTCTTCTAAATTTCCACAAAGACAACCTACGTCTTAACACCGATTTTTCTCTTACTACCAACAACATCAAGGCCATAGTTGTGGTAAGTTCCGCTAAATTAATTGCTTGCATCAATTGTTTTTTGATATGTATAAGGCCGTCCTGTTCATTTCACCTTATTTTTACTGAATTGAAACTATTTTTGCTAAACTTAAATTATTTTTTGCTGAACTGAAATTATTTTTATTGATTTTCTATTATATTTCTTCTTTGAGTTTACTAATTTTTACTGAACTGAAATTATTTTTACTGAACTGAATTTATTTTTTTTTGAACTGAAATTAATTTTACTAAAATGAAATTATTTTTACTGAATATTTTTTTTTTTTTTTCAGTTAAAGTGAACAAGTCTTAGTCATTTTAACTAGAAGTGTTACTACCTTCAGTCTACCTCTGCCTATAAATAAGTGAAACATTTTTTGGTTTTGGTTTTTAGGAGTTATATTTATCGTTGGTGATTTTTCTTTCTCTATGTTTCTTTATCACAAGGGCTTCATCATGTTCATTTCGTGTCACATCCTAGGGTTTTACTTATTTTCAATGGAAGAAGTAATTCTTGATGATTGCGATGCAAATTAATAAAATCTAACATAAATTAAGATCATATTCTTATAAAACTAAGCAAAAAATTATGTAGGGGCAAGTAATAATTCTAATAAGATGTCACACACTTAGTTTTAATGTCTATTATAGAATAAGATTATATGCATTAATGTAAATTATGTAGGAGTTGTTTGGTGGTGGAAGTGATAAATCTTCAACTGTAATCGAGTGGGCAATCTCTGAGTTGTTAAAGAATCCTACAAAGATGGCAAAGGCTCAAGATGAGGTGAGACGAGTATTGCAAGGAAGTGAGACAATAATTAATTATGAGGCAAATCTAGATAAGCTCAAGTATTTGAAACTCGTAATCAAAGAAACTTTAAGGCTTCATCCCCCTTTCCCTTGCTTGGTCCCAAGAGAGTCCTTAACGAGATGTGAAATTGATGGTTATGAAATACCTACGAAAACCCGAATTTTCATTAATGCATGGGCTATTGGAAGGAATCCGAAACATTGGACAAACCCAGAAGAGTTTAATCCCGAAAGATTTGAAGAATCTTCAATTGATTACAAGGGAATGCATTTTGAGCTAATTCCATTTGGCTCTGGAAGGAGGGTGTGCCCAGGAATGGGACTAAGTATCACCACAATCGAGCTCGTGCTAGCCATGTTGCTATATCATTTTGATTGGAAGTTACCTTATGGGATTGGACCCGAAGAATTGGACATGGATGAGAATTTTGGCATAGTAGGGAGGAGGAAGATTGACTTGCAAGTAATTCCTTTGCTATACACTTTCTCAGGTTTCAAATGATATAAATAGCATTTTTGTTGCTATATAAATAAACCATCTTGGTTTTGTATGGCAATAATCTAATACAAAGTATTTTCTTTCAAATAAGTGATCTCGGGATCATACTTCATTACTTGTAATATTTACATGTATGTTTAATTATTAATGGTCTTTTGTTTCAAATTATTTTATCTTATTTTGTCTCATTTTTGACAAAATATTATCTGATAAACTCAAACAAAATGACAATGTTGACGGGTATTGATCTTGTCTTGTGTATTATCCCCCAAGGCATTATCCTATTAAACTGTGCTAGTTGTTGGTCCACTAAATCAATGTTATTATGATGTATTTATATTATAACTCCAACATGACGTAGTAGGTGGTCTTTTACCATATTTTACTAGGTAGTTTTTTACAATATTTTTATAATTCAGTAGTTTATCACATATATTGAATTTTATAGGGTGATTTTTGACAAAAAAAAAAAAACTTAATTCTTACTATAAATCAATACTTACTCGGCTACTCCCAATATACTTATAAATAAATTAAACCAAAAAAGGAATTACTCCCACATGTTTTGATATTTATGTGTTCCATCTATATGTCACTTGCCACAAAAAATAAATAAATAAATAAATCAAGTCCATATATTCTTATAGATAAACAAAAAAGAATTTCTTCCACATGTTTATTTTTTTTCACATGTTTATAATATCTAGTTATCTACTACATCTATTCAAAAAAATAATATCAACTAGTCTACTATGTACGTATATATGTCAGCATCACTTGTCACTCCAACGTTAATAATGATGAATCAAGTTCTATCAATCTAATCCCATAAATTATATACAAGTACTTAATACTCCCAAAAAATAAACAAAAAAATTAAATTAAATTAAAAAAAAAATAATAAATAAATAAAACTATTCTCCCACATGTTTGTATAAATAGTTCCATTTAACTGATAAAATCAATCAAAAATAAAACACAAAAATGGAGCCTTTTTGGTTAGTATCACTACTCTTCTTCATCCTTTCATTCTTTATACTTGTCAACTTTATTAAGAAACAACAATCACCTAAAAATCTACCACCAGGGCCTCCAAAGCTACCTTTGATAGGCAACCTTCATCAACTAGCATCAAAAACCACCCTCCCACACCGCCGCCTCGCCGAGCTAGCGAGTATGCACGGCCCAATCATGCACCTCCGCCTAGGAGAAGTGACAAATTAGAGAGAATTAGAAATTAATTGGAATAGAATTGTTTGCCTTCTCATTAATCAAATTGGGAAATATATAGGAGATACAAATCCTAGTCCTACTATCACAAGATATCTTAGGATCTTAGGAAAATAACTAAAATAGAAAAGATATTATTTGGAAATATTCTATCATATCAAAATAATATAATATCATATCTCATACCCCCCTCAAGTTGGAGCGCTTGGATCGTAAGTGCCCAACTTGAAAAGAAGATAATCAAACTGTGCTTTCCCAAGAGCTTTTGTAAAAATGTCCGCAAGCTGTGAAGAAGTCGGAACATGAGATGTAGATAACCACCCCTCAGTAATTGCATCACGAACGAAGTGACAATCAATCTCAATGTGCTTTGTCCATTCATGAAAAATCGGATTCTTTGCAATGTGCAAAGCCGCTTCATTATCACAAAATAACTTAATAGCCTTTGGATGGTGTACTCCAAGACTTAACAACAAAGCCTTCACCCATTTCAGCTCTTTAGAACACGAAGACATGCACCTGTATTCGGCCTCCAAAGAAGAGAAGGAGACCGTGGGTTGCTTCTTGGTTTTCCACGAAATAGGTGATTTACCGAGAAAAACAAGCCAACCAGATAAAGATCGGCGAGTCAGGGGACAAGCAGCCCAATCTGAATCACACCAACCCTGCAGATTTAAATCACAATCAGAGCTCAACAAAATACCCCGTCCGGGAGTCCCTTTCAAGTACCGAACCACCCTTAAAGCAGCATCCCAGTGTTCACTACGTGGTTGCTGCATAAACTGAGACAAAATATGAACAGAGTACGCCAAATCAGGACGCGTTACAGTAAGATAAATTAGACGACCAACAAGTCGCATGTAAGGCTCCGGATCAGAGAGAATTGCGCCAGTGGCTAAACCTAACTTGTGGTTTTGCTCCACTCTCCCATTCTGTTGAGGGGTTCCCACACATGAAGTTTGGAAAATAATTCCAGTAGCGACAAAAAAAATCAATCAAGCAATTAAATTCGGTTCCATTATCACTTTGAACGATTTTAATTGTTTGATTAAATTGCCTCTCAACCATAGAAACAAAAGCCATAAACATCTGAAAAACCTCTGTTTTATCAACCAACAAATAAATCCATACAACTCTTGAATAATCATCAACAATAGTTAAAAAATAACGAGCCCCACACGACGAAACATGACGATATGGACCCCATAAATCACAATGTACTTTCTCAAAAATTCTTGATGTTTTATTTTCACTCGAGGGGAATTTGTCTCTAGGATGCTTAGCACGAAAACATACTTCACAACCTTTATTTAAAGTACTTTTATTGCTAATGTGCGGAAGTAACTTAACTATTTTCTCCGAAGGATGCCCCATTCTTCTATGCCAAAGCTCCAAATCTGAAGTTGCTTCAACCACAGACACACGTTGCACCACATCCGACTTGCCAAAGAAATAATATAGTCCATCTCGCCTAATTCTCGTTCCAATCAACTGCTTCAATCGGTCCTGTATAGCACACATATATGAGAAATTGGACAACAACATTTAATTGATCACTGAGTTGTGTAACAGAAATTAAATTGCAATTAAGATGTGGCACAAAAAGAACTCCAGAGATAGTTATTTGATCGGATAATTTGACCGATCCCTCCAAAGTAGCAAGAACACTGTCACCATTCGGCAATCCAACGGGGCATTCAATATAACGAGTGTCAAATAACCAAGATTTATTGCCGGTAACATGATGAGTAGCTCTGGTATCTATAATCCAACAAGTATCATCAAATTGACGATGTAGATGATTTTCATGAATTTTTGCATTACCCACAATTATAGGTAAGGGGGACGGAGGTGATGTCTCACCACTGGCCATGGTTGTGATTTTTGAAGGGAAAAAAAATTAACCTGCTCTTGATACCATGACAAATTAGAGAGAATTAGAAATTAATTGGAATAGAATTGCTTGCCTTCTCATTAATCACATTGGGAAATATATAGGAGATACAAATCCTACTCCTAGTATCACAAAATATCTTAGGATCTTAGGAAAATAACTAAAATAGAAAAGATATTATATGGAAATATTCTATCATATCAAAATAATATACTATCATATCTCAATAAGAAGTGTCTACGGTGATCATTTCCTCGGCGGAGATGGCGAAAGAAGTGATGAAAACTCATGATGCTTTGCTTTGTAATAGGCCATCAATATTATTGGCCGAAGTAGCGTTCTATAACCTTAGTAACCTCGCTCTTAGTCCCTACGGAGACTACTGGCGCCAAGTTGGTAAGATCACCACCCTTGAGCTCTTTACGGCCCGCCGTGTTCAGGTGTTTCGGCCCATAATAGAGGATGAGGTGGTGGATTTTGTCAAGTTTTTAGCTTCTCAGTCTGGCTCCGTGGTTAATGTTAGTAGCAAGATATTTTCTATCTTGTTTAACATCACTTTAAGGTACGTTTTGTCTTGATTCTATGAAAATTAACCAGCGTTTTGTCTAATTTAAAGGAAAAATATACTTTAATAATTATTGATGATTTACTTTTAATAATCTCAACTAATTAAATATTTTTTTTTAAAATAATCCTTAGTTATTCTTACTATGTTATGACTTTTCATCTAGTAATTCCAACCGGTCAACACCAAATCAATGACTTTATGTAACAGTCAAGCAATACACATGTCAGCACCTAATTGGTCTAAAATTAAAAAAAAAAAAAAAAACTAGCAACCACCACCCCTCCCCTCTGCCACTGTGAAACCCAAGGGCCAACCCCCAGCCCATCAAAAAATGGTCAACCGTCTCCCCTAAACCTCGAAAGCAGTCAGCCGACCACTCCCAACCCTCGGAACGAACCACCTTTGCATAGCCCACTCCAAGCCGAAACTAAAGAAGAGAGAGAACTTTATTAAATATACGATGTATATTTGATTATAACGCATTTTCATATAGATATACGATGCACATATATAATTTTTCGTTTTTAAATAATTTAAATTCTAATATCTAAAGATAAATTTTTAGTTCTTTATAAAGTTGGATAATTTTTTTTTTAAATAATTCAAGTCCTAATAAATCACTATTCGTTGTTTTGTAAAGGAAAAATTACTCAGATAATCCCACCTTTTGGGCGTCCGCCCAAAATAATCACACCTTTTGGTTATTTTTAAATAATACGACCTTTATACCTAATCCGCTCAAAATGGTCCAAAGTGACCTGTAACCGGTTGATTAGGTAATTAAAGGATATGGACTTAGGGCCTGTTCTCATTGACTGAACTCAGCTGAACTGAACTGAACTAAACTGAACCGAGCTGAGCTGAACTGAACTAAACTAAACTGAACTAAAATGAATATTTTATAAGAGAAGGAAATTAGGAGCTGAACTGAACTGAACTGAACTGAATTTCAACGTAAGAGAACATGCCCTTAATGCATAAGCTCTTTTCCTAATCCTAATAGGATAGATTAAGTTTTTTATTTTGGGCCACATTATGTTGGGTTAGGTGAAGATAGACTGTGTTCACTCAAAATTGAGCTAATATTATTATAACACTATTGGCAAACTATGGTTAGTAGATAGGAAAATGATTTTAATTTAAAATAGATCTTATTCATTTAATAGAGTTCCAATAAATTCTACATAAAATAGTTTATATAATAATAAAAATCAAAATAAATATCCGTATACATTTTTTTAAAAAGAATACATATAACTATAATTTACTTTAAAATATGGGCGATTATAGGGTATAAAGGTCGGATTATTTAAAAATAACCCAAAGTTGGGATTATTTTGGGTGGACGTCCCAAAGGAGATTATTCCGAGCAATTTTCCCATTATTCTTAAATATAATTTGTCACTTTTTCTTAGGAGGTGAATGATTTTTTTTATTCTAATTAAAAACAAAATATAAATCTAATTTTTAATTGGTCGAAATAATACATTTGCTTAGGTGGCATGCTAAATGCTCCCAAATAAAAGCCTACTTTATTTATATATATTAGATCGATTAATACATGTAGATTTAAAATCTGTCATAATCATAGTAATACCGAAAAAGGCTTATTTAATAAACTTTAATATTTCCCAGACATTAAATAATTTTTATTTTTCATTACACATATTATAAATATATATGTAATTTTTGCACCACAAAATTCATTTTAAAAAAATGCTTTAAAACAAGATCCATTTAAGATGCTTTAATTTGTAAATTTATACTAACTATGAGTACATTATTTCAATTTTCTAACTTTCCCAGATTAATAATATTTGACTACTTACATACTAAATTTGTATTGAGTTTAAATCTTAAACATAATAAGATACTAATATGTGCAAGTTTAAAGTCCGTCCTAAACTAACATAATTAAACTCGATCTAAAACATGTACAACTTAACTCTCAATATTATATAAGCCATAACTGAGGCATCACCCGACACAAAAACATATATATACAACTTAACTCTCAATAATATTAGCCGATTTCTCATAAGTTTTACATTATCAGAATAGGAATGAACAAGAAAGGCAAAGATGGAGAAGAGTTTAAAACACTTATAGGAGATATGACCGCGATTTCCTCTGGTTTTTCGATTGGAGACTTATATCCATCATTGAAATTTATAAGTACAATTAGTGGAATGAAAGGGCAACTTCAAGGTATAGTCAAGAGAAGTGACAAATAATTGATGGATCCTATAATTGAAGAGCATATGACTAACAAAAAAACAAGGTATTGAAGACCAAGAAGAAGACTTGATTGATGTTCTTCTAAAATTTCACAAAGACAACCTATGTCTTGACACCAATTTTTCTCTTACTACCAACAACATCAAGGCCATAGTTTTGGTAAGTTCCTCTTTAATAGTTGCTTACATCAAAAATTTTTTTTTTTTTTAAAATATGTATATATTAATTGTAAAAGTCATTACAAGTTACAACTAAAAACATCTTACTACCTCTGCTTTTAAATAAGTAAAACATTTTCCAGTTTTGGTTGTTAGGAGTTTAATTTACTGTTTATGATTTATCTTTCTTTATCTATATATGTATTTATCACACTGCTTCATTATGTTAATTTTGTTGTGTCCATCACTTCCTAGTGTTTAATTATTTCAATGGAAGAAATAATTCTTGGAAATTGTGACGCAAATATAAACATTTAATATAAATTAAAAGGCTTGGGGCCTTTTGATAAGCTAACTAAAAGTCATAAAATTAAATTAAAATGAACATTAATTACACCGATTTATGCGTGATTTTGTCATGTGTTCCTAAATTAATACCACTTTAGGTAATATTTTAATTGCTTGGGGCGTTCGTCAATTAGCAAGATCCAAATTAAAATCATATTCTTATAAAACTATGTAGAATTTAAGTAGGGAACAAGTAATAATTCTCATATCATAAGATGTCACACATGTTAGTTTTAATATGGTGTCTCTTATTGATTATTATTTCATTATTACAAAATTATGCAGGAGTTGTTTGGTGCTGCGAGTGAAACATCTTCAACAGTAATCGAATGGGCAATATCTGAGTTGTTAAAGAATCCTATAAAGATGAAAAAAGCACAAGATGAGGTGAGACGAGTGATAGAACAATGTATACTATAAGAGGGGGGGTGAATTGTAGTGTATGTAGACTATGGTAAATTTTGCGGAATTAAATCTACTACTAAGAGAAAAGACACTGAGATAGGCAATGAATAAATTCACTATGTAAAAATGATTTACAATCACTAATACGTTGCCTAGACTCAAGTTCCGTGAGGAACTCAAGTTACCCAACTGTGATCCCTCAATCACAGTTTCTCACACTTTGTGATTCTACTCCGAATCACTTGTACAGTGTAAACAACTCTCTCAAGTCTCACACTTTACAACTCTCACAACCCAAACCCAATTACACAATGATTACAAGTATTTCCTAAAGAACTTAAGAGACTAAGGATGGAAGGAACTTCTCTTTTAAACACTTTGAAACTCTATGCTCAGAATACTTAAGATTGTTTTTCCACACTATCAAAACTTAACGTTGATCTGTTTTTATAAGGAGTTAAACCAAGCTTTCATCAAGTTCCCACTTCCCCCTTAATCCCACGTTCTCTTTGACTGAGAAGTTGGGATGTAGGCAGAGGAAATTTAGGAACATGATTTCCCTAGCTTGACTCCTAAATTCAACGTGCTCCTTAATTTAAGCAGCCAATATTTACCAAGTTAAAAATCAGTTAAAGACTTATTCAAAAGATAATTATTATTTATTAAAAAAAGATAATTATTTATTTATTAATTAAAAGATAAATAATTAATTAATTTAAAACTTATCTTTTTTAATTAATGAATTATTTATTTATTTATAAAATCTTTTTAAATCTTTTTCAAAACTGATTTTTATCACTTCCTTAAATTAAGGGATATGAAAACTGTTTTAAAACTTTCGTTTAAAACTTTCTGAGTCAATCGTCAAGTTCCTTCGGGAACTTCAGGTTCCTTCAGGAACTTCGAGTTTCTTCTTAATTCCTTCCATTCCTTCCAACACTTTTGTTTCTTAAGCTCGTACACTGAGTAACTAAGTATATAGAGTTGTGAGGACATCTTGAAAGCTTGCATTCATCATCAAGTCTTCCAAACTCTGTTGTTCCTACTCCGGAACATGTATTTGTGTACCTGAATCTTTCTGTTCAACCAAGACTCATAAACATCATTAGTCAGAGTTTGTTTTACGTAAGTCAATCATCAAAATATTAAGGTAGTCAATTCAACAACGAGTATTGCAAGGAAATGAAACATTAATTAATGAGGCAAGTCTAGATACACTTAAGTATTTGAAGCTCGTAATCAAAGAAACTTTAAGGCTTCATCCTCCTTTCCCTTGCTTGACCCCAAGAGAGTCCTTAGCAAGATGTGAAATTGATGGTTATGAAATACCTTCAAAAACCCGAGTTTTGATTAATGCATGGGCTATTGGAAGAAATCCGAAACATTGGACAAACCCAGGAGAGTTTAATCCCGAAAGATTTGAAGAATCTTCAATTGATTACAAGGGAATGCATTTTGAGCTAATTCCATTTGGCTCCGGAAGAAGGGTGTGCCCGGGAATAGGACTAAGTATTGCCACAATTGAGCTCGTGTTAGCCATGTTGCTTTACCATTTTGATTGGAAAATACCTAATGGGACTAGACCCGAAGAATAGGACATGGATGAGACTTTTGGGTTAGTAGGAAGGAGGGAGAACGACTTGCAAATAATTCCTTTGCTATAAACTTTCTTAGGTTACAAATGATGGTTTTTTCATTGCTATGTTAACTAGCTTGAATTTATTTTGGAAAGTACAAAACTAGTTTATAATAATCAAGTAGCAAAAAGTATGATCAATATTGACTTTGTAATGGTATTATTGACTTTTCGTGTCTTTTACTATTCATCCGTTTTTAAATACTTGCTCCACTTCTCCATACGCGGAGGTTTAGAAGTAATTGGAGAAAGTAACAAAATATGGAGATGGTGGAGTAGGGGAAGAATAAAAAATTGTTAAAAGCAAAAGTAATTGATCTGAAAAAATTAGAGGAGAGAGAATATAAAATTAATAAAATACAGAGTATGATTTATGGTGGGTACATTAGGTGAGAAAAATGAATTAAATATTGTAAAATATTTCCAAATAAGGAAATGGAGCAATTATTTAAAAACGACCGAATAAGAAAAGTAGAACAAGTATTTAAAAATGGAGGAAAGAACATGTTGCTTTTAACTTACTTCCCCTTTTTTTTTCAGGAGAAAAATAAAAAATTAAGTTCAATTAATAACCAAACTAATAGTAATAATTTTGAAGGATTAGTTCTTATAAATGTCAATCATGACTCATGAGTATCGTCCTCTAAAACTTTACCTGATTTAATTGAATACTAAAACCACAAAATCTTATGATGTAATACCGGATGAGACAGTATGTAAACCTTTTACAACAACTTTTTGGTGCATCAGGCCACACCATGCAGTAGGGGTTATCCGAGTTTTTTCGCTAGGGGTTATCTGAGTTTTTCAGTCTGGGGTTACTTGAATTACTCGATCAAGGACTTAGGGGTTACTTAAGTTACTCGGTCAAGGTTACTTGAGGGTTTCGGACAGGGGTTGCTCAAGGGGTTCACTTGGTTAAATTAAGGGTTCCTCAGTCAGGGATTACTCGAGGATTTAAGTCAGGGGTTACTCGAGTTTCTCGGTCAGGCCGCATACAAAAAATTGTGACTCGAGTAACCCTGACCGAGAAACTCAAGTAATTCCTGATTGAAAAACTTGGGTAACCCCTGACGGAGAAACTCAAGTAACCCCGAAAACTCGAGTAACCCCTGACCGAGAAACTCAAGTAACCTCGAAAAACTTAAGTAACCCCGAAAACCCAAGTAACCCCTGAATAAGAAACTAAAGTAACCCCTGCGCCACACGATACAACAAGCCGCATATAAAAATTTGTGAACCTCGCTCTCATCAATAACAAAATACCTTACTCATTTCACATACTTCAACAAATTAATTGTTAATAATAGTTTTTATTTTTCAGCTTCTTTTGATAATTAAAATTAAATATGACCTACCTTTTTTTTTTTTTTTTTTTTTTTTTACATGAGCCTATTATATGGTAGGGAAGGCTAGTTGTATTACCAATTACTAATTAACTGTATATGTTAGCTTTTGTATTATACTAGTCAATTCAACCTTACATTTAAAGTGGCGCGGTAACAAAATTAATAAATTATTGTTAACTGTTCAATGAATAAACAACATTTTTTAACACTATATTTTGTTTACCATCCATGGTGCAAATTACTCCGAGCGTTTTCTATAATGATAATGCTAAAAATGGAACTATATTTCTTATATGAATTGGTTTTCAAACTAATTCCCCACATACCGTCCACGTAAGTGTTGAGCTTTATTTTTGTTTTCTGCAGTCCAAAATCACTAATGGTGATAGAGGCTTTAGTTAATATAAAGCTCCTAACACCAATAGAGGTTCTAGATTAGGAGTATGGTAATGGTGTTACAGATTATATTTTGGAAATAAAGTTGGAGTTTTAGGTTAAATATAGTAACTCATGACTTGATAAAATTGATCTCATATGTTAAACCACTAATATCGTAAGTGGTTTATTAGTATAACCTTTTAACACACACTAGTAAAGTTTTATTAATAGAACTCGACTAATGTTAGTGGTCTTATATTACCTGAAACCTCTATCATCACCACTAGCAATATAATTAAAACCCCTAACGATATTAAGCTTTGAATCCTCCACCAATGCCATGAGCCTATGACATGGGCAATATATAGGGAATTTGCTTTGAAACAAGGAACAATTTTCAGTTTTAGTATTATCTATGAAAATCGCTTATATTATTGTGTTGTGGCCGAAAACAATCCATTTTTCACTTTTTCAATTGCAGGTAAAAACCTTATATATATACACATATATATATTTATATATACACATATATATATATATATATACACACACACACATATATATATAATCTGAATGTATGCAATAATATACTATACAATAATTCATTTATACTAGAATCATATGATGCTTATAATAGAATTTAAAACTAGCAAACTAAACTATAGAATTCATCATATTTTGCAAAATCATGACTGTTATCGGGAGTTCTCACATTGATGAATATCCCTTTACACATCGCCATTTGATATGCTTCTTTAAAATAAAGTCTTTCCCTTTATGGTAGCTTTGAAATTGCCCAAATTTTAATACAACTAATTATTTTATCACTCTAAACTAGTGCATCAACATACATAGTGATAGACTCATTCATAAATTTTGGTGTAAAGAGAACCAATAACTCATCAACATATAGATTTGTAGACTCATTTGTACATTTTGGCATAAAGAGAGCCGATGTAGAAATAATTCAGTTCCATATATCGTCATCATCGTATAGAGTTATAGGCTCATGCTCATTCGTAAATTTTGGTGTAAAGAGAACCGATAGCCATCAACATATAGAGTTATAGTCTTATAGACGCATTCGTAAAGGTGCAAAGAGAACCTTGTTCATGTAAGATCAACTCTATTTGTTTGACATTTCTCAAGCTATAAGTGTACAGAAACTTTGAAAGACCTTGCACCTATTCTTCCGACGGCAGCAAACCATCGCACCACCTCTAACAAAACCCAAAACCACCGCAAAAACCACCCAACAACGCCGTGTTAACACCCACAAACACCGCCGCAAAAGCTAGAGTTTACGAGGAGAGAGAAAATCGATGGGAAAACAAAAGGGTGAAAGTGCTAGAACCAAAGCTCGTGCTTCTAGCAGCAGGTAAAACCCATCAATTTCTTTGTTCATTTTTTCTGATTTCTCCATAAATATTCTGAATTGGGTATATTTACTCCTAATTTGTTGATGAGTTTCTTTAATTTGGTGGATTGTAATCGAATTTTGTTGTTTTTGTTGAAAAATTTTCAGTCTTGCTGCTTCGTTGGTGCCTACGGGTTCTGCCCCAATTGGGTTTGGAGGTTATGTGGGGAGTTCCCGGGTTGATTCTGTACATGGGGATGAATCCACTTCTTTCGCGGTATGATTTTCGGGTTTTTTTTAGTAGTTTGTGATGTTGTTATAGCTGTTTTTGATTTCATGTTATGATTATTGAATTTTTGTGGGTGTTAGTAGAATGCTTAAAATTATAGTGGGAGAGAGATTGTGTTTGAATATGTTAATTTTGACTTAATGTAGTTGTGGTGTTGAGATTTTGTGGTGTTTGAATGTAGGGTATTGATGGTGAAATGGTACAATACTTGAAAAGACTAGCTCGAAAAGATCCCGTCACAAAGGTAATTACGATCGAATTCAAATTGGATGTTGATAACTAAAATTGACTTATTACTGCTGTCATCTGAGAGCTAACATTGAAACCTACTAATGTTGCAAATTAGTCTGATTAGAGATTTGATCATGCTGATTCCCTTAGCAATTGTGAAATTTGCCAATTATAGAGTTTGGTTTAATTGTTTGGAATTTGGGCAATATGATGATTGCTTACTGTGTCAACTTATGGGGTGTAAATTTTTATGTAATGGCATGTTCAATATCGTCGACTGCAATAGTTCTTTGGATTTTCTGTTAGATTTGGAACATATGCACTTGTTTGATCCAAGTTATTGTCTACGCCTAATGACGTTATGATATCTTTTTGCAGTATTTCTTTCCCACTGCTGTGACATAAACTGACTAACATGCAGAAGCCATAACCTAGTGCTTGCTTTATCGTGAAAACATTCATTGCTTGGTCTTGCATATCATGCTATATAATTTAAATTAATGAATAGATTGAACACTGGTCCTCTTTGTTTTTTTTTTACTGTCCTTGACAAATTATTTTTTTATTTTATTTTATTTTTATTTTTCTTTCCAAATATATTAAGCGTATGGTGATGTATAGAAATGCAGTGATCACTTTTAGGCATAATGAATTCAAAATTATAGATTTACCTGAGGTTTTCTGTTGTGCCTTTGTTAGTGCATGTTTTACATAATGCATTCTGTTTATCCTTTGTATCACATGCTTAAATGGTCTTCTATGCTTTGATTGCTTTCCTAATATTATAGCTTTGTCCTAAATGGATCTATCATCCTCAGTGTTCCTATTTTTATAGGAAGCCTGGAAAATATGTGTGGTTCTCACACATACCTTCTAATTTCAAATGACGTTGCAGACCTTCATTTAAGAACTATTCCTTTTACTCTTTGATCATGGATGAGTTGCTATCTCTTAATTCCTGTTAGTTCCTTCATTCTGATTGTTTCTGCTACGAAAGAATAACTACCAGAAAATAGCTATCATGGACCTCTGCCAGTTCGTATAGTGGAGTACCTGATTCTTAAACATATGTGAAAATATTTTCTGGGTTGCTCTCTTTGAAGATATCCTGTCTTTATTAACAGCTGAGACAAATTTCTTGTCATTACCCAATTATGCTTGTGTTGAAAACTACTTGATTAAAGTTTTGGGTCTTGATTTAGACTTCTATCTTCTAATTTGCCTTTGTTTATGCAGCTGAAAGCATTAAATTCTTTATCAGCCCTACTGAAGAACAAGTCTGGGAAGGATGTATTACCGATAATTCCACAATGGGTATTTGTTCTCCATTCATTTGCTTTTCTGTGTCTTAGTACTTCGCTTAGAGTCACTTCTTGAACCTGAATATCTTCCACCAGTTTAGCTTGTTCATTGTTTATCAATTTATTCCTTAATTAAGTCTATGTTGCTTACACACGTCTGTTTTTGTTTAACTTAGTTATAGTTTTGGGGAGGTATGGGCTGTGGGAGGTGGATTATATCAGCTTTGGCTCTTGTCACTTGGTTTGGCCAAAGTAGTCATTGAAATTTGGTTTTTGTTTAAATGATGAAGGTCAACCTTATGACAGTGGTGAGTTGAAGGCAATTTAGCTTTGTTATATAAAGCTGGTATATATACAATTTTGGCTTAGTTTTATTTGTAATTTTCCTGAAAGTTTGATGCCAGTCAATTTTTCTTCTTCCTGACCTGTACTTTGTTATCCAGGGTTTTGAATACAGGAGGCTTTTGATGGACTACAACAGAGAAGTTCGACGGGCAACTCATGAAACAATGACGAGCCTTGTTGCTGCTGCTGGGTCAGTCCTTGTTTCTTTCAGACATGACTTGTGTATTGTTCTTTGGTTTCAACTTTTTTAGTCATTTCGAAAGAGAAGAAGGGGGGGGGGGGGTTATGAAGGGGAACACACAGGGGAGGGCTAATAAAGAAGCACCTGCTTCAAGTTATATGATTGAAATTGCTTTATTGGTTTTTTCTATTCTTATGGAAGGAGAATGAATTGTTACCCAATGCCTGATTGTCGATGTCTAGGCATAAGAGGCTGATAAGAGGCTTTAGGTAATTAGGTGACAATAACAATTTACTCCCTTTCTGCAGAAGGGATTTAGCTGTGCATCTTAAGTCTTTGATGGGACCATGGTGGTTTGCTCAGTTCGATTCTGTTTCTGAAGTTTCTCAAGCCGCTAAGCGATCACTACAGGTTTGAAGTGAATTTTTTACTAGTAGGATTCATGATTGGACTAATGACTTGCTTCTTGAGTGTCATACTTGATGATATAATGGATTTTGTTGATTGGCTCCTACATTTTATTATTGTGAAATTAGCTAGCAAAAACTTTTTCTGGAAATTAACATTGTCGAGGAGACACAATAATCTTGATGCATTGATCTCCATGAATAAATTGAAACTAAGTTTGAAACCCTGGTATGTTTACTACTTTACTTATAAATATTCATTGTTCAAAGAAGTGAGCTTAACTTGGGCTTAATTGAGCTGAGCTTGACTACATACTTAAATCCGCTTGGTATGGCCATTTCCAGCTGACTTTTACTGTTGTTACATTGAGTATTTCACCATTTATTTTATGATTATTGTTGCTCCTGTTTCAAAAGGATAATGTTAAACAGCTATTCATGTTCTATGCATTGTATATATGTATTCCTTATCTTTTGCATGTATGTACATAAGGCTCATACCAAACTTTATTTTTAGTTTTACTTAATCTTAAATATATCTACAATTTAGGTTTTATGCGTGTTACCTGGTAAGCATGACTATAATTCAGTTGGACACAGGCTAAAACCTGATCATTTTGTTATGGAAACAGGCTGCCTTTCCAACCCAGGAGAAAAGACTAGAGGCACTGATATTTTGCGCTTCTGAGGTATTTGAGTATTTGGAAGAAAATTTAAAGCTTACACAGCAGGGTATGGCTGATCTTGCTGCCGCTTCAGATGAGTTAGCAGATATGCACCAAAGGGTATGTGCTTCCCAGTTGATACTAATACTTCATAACTGTATGGACTTACGTTGTTATGAGTTTGTTTTGGATGGCAACTATTTGTTGGATGAAAAAGACAGTAGCTTAAGATGTTGTATAGAATGATTGTATATGCTCTATGGCTCTATGCGTTACATATATCACAGCCTTCAATTCAGTAATTGTCTGTATTGCCTGCATATTCTTCTTCGTTGTCTTTTCTTTGTATTTTTACATCATTAATAATATTGTCCATCTGCCTGGTTTCCTTGCTTCCATTGACTATCAGGTTATATCGTCATCATTACTAGCTCTTGCTACACTACTAGATGTATTGATTGGCGTTCAATCAGAGAAACCTGCTATTGAAGACTCAAACATTCAATCAACAAAGTTTTCAAAAGCTCGAGATATGGCTATTTCTTCTGCCAAGACTTTGTTCGTGTCTCATCATTATTTTCTAGACTTTCTTAAATCTGAGAGCCCTGCTGTTCGCTCTGCTACATATGCAGTACTCAGAAGTTTCGTCAAGAATATATGTGAAGTTTTTAGTGAAGATGTTAAAGGTCTTGCTACTGCAATACTTGGTGCCTTTCAAGAAAAGGACCCATCTTGTCATACAGCATTGTGGGAAACGTTTTTGCTATTTACCAGAAGATTTCCTGGGAGTTGGTCATATGTTAACTTTCAAAAAATCTTTTCAAATCGCTTTTGGCAGTTCCTGAAAAATGGCTGCTTTGGATCACAGCAGGTGTCATATCCTGCTTTGGTACTTCTCCTAGATGCTTTGCCAGCTGAGGTAACTGGGGGTCATAAGTACTTTGTTGACTTCTTCCAAAACCTATGGGCAGGAAGGAATGCATCTCACCCTAGTAATGCTGATCGCTTGGCATTTTTTGTGGCCCTTAAAGAATGTCTCCTTTGGGTCTTGCATAATTGTGGAAGGTATGTATTTTTATATGATATAAAACAAATGTGTAGGAGGTTTTAGCTTTTAGTTTGTCATTATTGGAATTCTGCATTTTTGGAGAGGTATAATCTATGAAGCGCAGAAGTGTGTAGCTACCACGTTTTTGGAGTACTGTTAAACTTTCAGAAAAGGAACTTTTGTATTCACAAAGCACTTGGGTTGCATCTGAGAGGTTTTGTGCTCCTGAATCGATTTAGGATATGGTCTCCTTTGGTTGGTGGTTAGGATGGTTGGAAGAAACAATGAAAAACTGTAGGGCTTGTGGAATTGAATGTATTTGGTGTCATAAAATGATTTGAAATATAAAATTGATCCAGCAGTTTTGACATTTTGTACCTCTGGTTCTATCCAATTCATACAAATTTAAGAAGATTACAAGTGAGGATGACCAAATAAAGGATATATAGGCTATTGTTGGAGGGAGGGAGAAAAAGTTGGGGAATAGGAAACATATATGGGTGTAGGGTGCCTGGCAACAGGCACTGCTACCTCACTATCATTCTACCCAGGCTCATGACTGTAACATGATGAAGAAAACAAAGGCGTTGGGCATTTATTCACTGAGGTTTCTTTGTTTCGTGAGTTCCCAGGAGCCTACCTTTCGTTTTTCCTTCCCTTGAAATGAGCAATTCTAGATAATTTCATTCCAAAAATTAGATTATTCGTTAACTGTATTGTGTTTTCTGCTTATAATTTGCTCGTATATCTTGGAGATGAGTGTTGCAACATCAGAGAGGGTTCTGTGAAAGTATCTTATGGCAAGTGTTTGCAATTTTATATAAGTGGACAGTTTTATTCTTGCTCTGCTTAGGACTCATGGGAGAGAGATTGGGGAGAGGGATTGTGTGGGTGAAAGAATGTTTTCTGCCACCTTCTGACCTTCTGATGCAGCTCACATATAAGATGCTAGATAGATCTGTTGGCTGGGCTGACATTCATATTATACTTCTGGTCGTTTAAAACCTGGTGCCTTCATGTGGCTCCACAAGGCTAAGTTTAGGAAACTGGAAGGATGTTAGTTATATGTTACTTTTAAATATTAGCTGTTATATGACTTATATCATTATCTAATACGGAGTAATTGGCATGAAGGTTCCTTGGATATGCAATTCTTATCCAGATTCTTTTAGCGTCTTATATTTTCTTTTCTATTCCTGCCAGATATTGTAGTGGAGACGATGCAATATACAATTTCCGTATGTCTCTTGTTGATAATGTACTAGTGAAGTTATTGTGGCACGATTTCTTGGTCTACTCTGAGGCAAGGCATGAAGATGTCAGCACTTCCAGTACTAATGGAGATGCTTTTTCAGAGACCTCAAGATTGTTAGACAAAAGTCAACTGGAGGTTAAACAAGGGCAGTTGCATGATCTGGGGTGCTGCATAATTGATATCCTTTCTGCTATCTACTCTTTGGAATGCAAACTGCTCAATCCATTTTGTGGAGCATTTCAGGGCTGCTGCTTTGAGACATTTCAGCAAACAGAGCATGTAAAGGAAGCTTCTGGGAACATAGGAAGAGCCAGAAATTTTTTGGTGTTGGTGGAGAAATATGCAGTTTTAAGAAATGAAAGTTGGCCCTTGGATTATCTGGTTGGGCCTATGCTGGAAAGGTCTCTTCCATTAATTATGTCACATGTAAGTTCCAAGTTGGTTTCTATTTCATGACTCTTTGTGTTGGATACTTGGATTTGTTACAATTATGTTTTGTTGTGGGTGTGGACTTTGGAGGGGCCAAACAAAAAAGCTTGCTATGGCGCTATGTTTTTATGGCAATGTCACGATGCATATGGTTATAGTTTAGTGTGCTTATTCCTTTGAGGCCACTGGTTAGTTGTGGGATAAAATAAACTTATTTTACATCATTCTGAGCGAACAGGAATGGCCTTTTGCAAGATATGTAGTTGTAGTTGCAGAAATCCAAAAAAAAAAAAATGATTAAAAGTGTGATCTTTGCTTTTGTGGGACTACTCAATGGGAGGACAGCATGACCTACTTTGTACTCTACATTTGCTACTAAGCTATTACAAATATATTTTGTTTAATTAAAATAAAAAAAATGAAGTGCAACTTTGCGCCTCATCTTTCATCAGTGATAATGAATTTGAGACCCTGATGCGAAAGTCCTAATTATTCTCTTGGCCAAATTCATTTGCCTTTTCCAATTGCAGTAGAAGTTCAAAAGGCTTATGTAATGAAATCGTGTTTTTGGGATAGTGGATCAAAGGCTGTTCAGGTTAGTTGTAGGAATTTTCTCTAAAAGGTCTGATGCAATGAGCGCTAGACTTTTGTTTTTAATCAACTGAGAACACTTGACTATAACTGGCATCAAAGGGGTATGCATAGAATTGTTTCTATAGTTGATGTGGCATATTGTAGGGATTGGCCTGCTAGGCCTGAAAGGATCTGATGCAGGCAAGTCAAATGTTTGAATTATATTGGGTGCCGATACTTAGAATCTTCAGACAGTTGTAGAAAACTAGAAATTAAGAGGACTGCAAAAGAATTGTTTCAATATCTGATGCTGCATAGTAAATTTCTTTTCCATCTGATGCTGCATAGTAAATTTCTTTTTCCCCCCCTTGGCAACAAGTCTGCTTATTTTTTGTTCAAGTGATGACTTTATTTTACTGTGCAGTTGTGCCCCACCCAGACCCCCCCCCCCCCCCCCCACACACACACAAAACTATATAGTAATGAGTAATTCTACTCATAACTTCTGGTCAATATATTCTAGATGATGGCTGAATAATTGTCACTCTGTTCTAGAGATGAAGATTGGACATTAGTTGTTTCCCATTGCAAGTTATTTTATTGTAGATTGCATGCATTGATCCAGAAATTTGTCAACTCTTGATTTTGTGGTTTTATATAATTATATCTTGTCAGTCAGTACTTTTATGAAACAACTACTTTGCAGTGTAATAGACTAATGAGTAATGTCATATTCATTGACCCTTTGGTGGGAGCCTTTTAGAGAAATTTGTGCATTGTATTCAATGGTTTAGTAGCTTTTTCTCATGATTTGTTTTTGTGATTTGGAAATCAGGAATCTATTGAGGTGGTTAAATTTCTATCAGTTGTGGTTTCAATCTTTGGGCCAAGGAAAATAGTATTGAGACTTGTTCCAAGTGAAGGAATTGTTGGTGGCAGTGCCACTGGTCAGGATGATAGAGAAGCAAGCATGTTTTTGAAAGTTTTTGAGGAGACATTTGTCTCTTGGTGTTTCAGTGGAAGTGAGAGTGCCATGGATGCTCACCTGGACCTTTTGCTTGCATTGCTGGATAATAAATGTTTTAAACAGCAGTGGAACATTATTATCACATATGCTACCAACATGTACCATTCTGCAACGTCTCACATTGGAAGGTTATCAATTCTTATTCAAAAGGCTAGGAATCTGACAAAAAGGCTGTCAAAACTTGGTGATGATCAAATTTCTCAAATCGCAAATTGGCAACATGAACTGCTGGATTCAATTGCTGTTACTATGATGCAGAATGCTCCAACCTCTACAGATTCTGATTTGCAGTTTATACGGTATGGCCCATCTCCACTTTTTTCCTCTATACACTGGTCGGTGACCAACAGTTTTTTCTCTCCCTAGTTTGGTTTTATCAAGCTATTGTTAATTTAAGAGGATAGCATTCTGTACACTGCCTTTTTTTTAATTAACTATCTATTGAATTTGGCAAATATTCTTGATACATTACAATAATATAAACCAGTATTGTGTGTTAATACTTAATTGTTCTGGTGCTTGTTTTATGCTGTCTCTGACTACTTTTTTTTTTCTTTTTTTTTTGGGTATATCTCAGGGCTGTACTTGGTGGTACATCAGAGGAGAACGATTCTTCTTTTCTGTCTAAGAATGCCGTCGTTCAGATATACACCGAAGCATTTGGAAAGCTTCTAGCTTATGCTATGGAGTCTCCTTTTGCTTGCGTAAAGGAATTTGTCTCTTTAACTTGCTCTCAAATGAAGTCCACTACACCAGAGATTCAAAATTCTGCAGACGTGGTAAGGATGGCTTACACTTCTCTAGAAGTTCTCAGAAGTACCCTTTTTAGCTTGAAATCATATTGCGAGGAAAGTGAGTTGCTTGTTGGTATTGGAGGCATTATCTTTGTAATTGATTGGGAATACGATGTGTCAAGAGCATCAGACACTAAGCACAATGGTGCTTCAGTGAAAAGTATCATGCCCAGGCAAGAGTTTGGTAAAGTGATGCATGCTTTCCGTACAAGTATGAGTAAACAATTTTGGAGAAGCCTTGTGTCACAAAGTCGGATGACACTAGGAAATCTTCTTATAAAGTTTATTAGGTCTGCCATTTTCGAGCAGGATGTATTTGATGCTGGCGTGATCACATCTCTATGCTGCAAATGGATGATTGAAGTTAGCAAGCATCTTTGTCTGAACCAATTAGAGGAGCAGAAGTTAGTAGAGCTGCTTCTTAACGTTGATAAATCATGGCCTTTGTGGATCAATCCAGATAACACTAATAATGAGAGAAAGCATGGCTTTAAAGTCGAGGGTGTTATAACTGATATACAGGTAAGTGGAATCTCCATATTCCTTATAAGTTCTGAATATTATGAGCTAATGTGCTTTATTTACTATATTTCTAGTATTATTTTCAAGTTAATGCATGTGTATTAAGTATTGACCAATGTCCTTAGATCTGTAGTTTGTTATTATTCATAATATGAAGAAGTGCAGACCATATTATTTATCTCTTATAGTATCTTAAAATTTTGGTGCCTTGGAGGGGTCTGGTAATACACATACTAAATTGAGAAGTAGGTTGGTTATGGAATAGGTTTATGCTACAGGGATTAACTTATTAGGTGTAAGCTCAGCATGTCGTTTTCCTGGGCTATTCCTGTAGCACAAATTCAAGGAGCCAATTGTTACAATGTTGTTATTAGACTTGTAAGGCTTTCTTTGGTTTGCAATAAGTTGACATGCAAACTTTTGTTCCATGGAATTAGAAATAAACAATGTTTGGTTAATTTACTCCGATGAAATTGAAGCTCCATCTCCTTTGTTATGTTAAATAAATAAAAAATAAAAAGTGTGTATGTGTTTTTATTGTGTGGTGGGGAGGAGTGTGGCTAAATCTGGATTCTTATGTTCTTTGAATTCTTTCATAAACATAAGCATCCTTTTGACTATCAAAATAGGCACATGTATCTTGAACCTTTGTTGCATTGCTTTTGTATTTTGCATGT
The DNA here is from genome assembly GCF_001683475.1 of Chenopodium quinoa. Classification (NCBI taxonomy): domain Eukaryota; kingdom Viridiplantae; phylum Streptophyta; class Magnoliopsida; order Caryophyllales; family Amaranthaceae; genus Chenopodium; species Chenopodium quinoa. Next base: position 2,460,304 of record NW_018745533.1, on the reverse strand, counting down.
GATTCCCTAGAAATTGTATTTGCCAGCCAGAGAAAACTGTTTTTCATGGCACTTATTTTGGCAATGCTTCTAATTTATTATTCCTTCGTTCTTTAAAAATTGCTAAATGCTTGGCGGGCACATGTTAAGGAATGTGAGCACATTACCAAAAAGGCAAAAATGAGTATGTAGCCAACTTTAAAGAGCTTAGGAAGTATGAATTTCCGACTTACATAAATTAGTTTATGTTGTAAGCTCTTGATGAATCTAACAATGCTGAAATTGAAGTCCCTATTTTTTAATTATTAAGAAATATGCTTGTCATATCACTCATATATGTTTCATAGTTGTCTTAATTTTTCGTTCCTGCAGCTTATTGTACAAGCACTGTTATATCTAGGTTTGGGTATATAGCTGGGATACTCACAATAGGAATTTTTTTTTTTTTTTTTTTTTTTTTTTCATGCAGATTTTGCAGAGCCAGGTGTTTGTTGCTCTAGTTGACAAGCTTATCTCAGAAATGGGCATTAACAGAGTGCTTGTTGGCTCTGATCTACAAGCTTTTGCTGTAGAGGAGAGAGGAGGCAATGGACTAGTTTCTTCTCAGCATGAATTTTCCCGAGCTTGGGTAGTTGCTGAAATGCTTTGCAATTGGAAGTGGCCTGATGGCAGTGCTTTAGATACTCTTTTGCCTTCTTTAAGTTCTCACGCTAAAAGTGAAAGTGATGGTAGCCTAATTTGCTTATTTGACTCCACCGTAAATATTTTGCTGGAGGGTGCTCTTGTATGCGGAACAAAAAGTCAGTTGAGTTTTTTCAATACATGGCCACCTTCAAGTAAAGATCTCGATTATATTGAAGAGCCTTTTTTGAGAGCCCTGGTGACTTTACTTTTTACACTATTGAATGAAGGCATATGGAACCAAGAAAAAGCTGTTGGGCTCTGGGAATTGCTTCTAAACAAGCTTTATGTAGGTCAAGAAGCAAATATGAACTGTTTGAGGATTCTTCCACCCCTGGTATCTGTTCTTGCGCACTTCTTGTTCCATAATAAAGGATCCAGTGATTTAGTTAAAGACTCCTTGCCAGATTCTTTTAGAGAAACTATTGTTCGGGAATGGCTTGAAAAGACTCTGACATTCCCGTCCCTGATTTCATGGACATCTGGTGAAGGTAAGTCAATAGATTTTGGAGTCACTCAATATTTACCGTCATGTACACATTTTAAACTGTTGAAATGATTGCAAAATTGCATATTTATCTTCAAGCTTGGCTGGCTGTCACAGGGTGGTAGATTTAGGATTTGGTTCTCTGTATACTCCTATTTTACAATTTCGATTTCTTGGTACCAACTGTATATTATCTTTTGTTCCTTCTCTTTAATCTTGATTAGCCTGATAAACAATTTTATGGGTACTTGCAGAGATGGAGGAATGGTTCCAGTTGGTTCTGTCATGCTATCCTTTAAGCACAACAGCTGATGTTGGTCATCTAAAATTAGATGCAAGTTCCTTGGAGCAAAAACTTTTACTTGCTGTATTCCGTAAGCAAAGGCATGATGCTAACTCATTAGTTGTCACTAATGAGCTGCCAGTTGTGTCATTACTGCTTTCACGTTTGATGGTTATTGCAGTAGGGTACTGTTGGGAGGAATTTGATGAAGAAGATTGGAAATTTGTATTATATAACTTGAGGCACTGGATAGAGTTGGTAGTTACAACAATGGAGGAGGCTGCTGAGTGCTTGGATCTTGAAACTGGAAATGAATCTGGTGATAACTTAGATCTTGTGATAAGCAAGCTTAAGAAGATCATGCAGAATTTGGATACATCCCTTATGAATATTGCAACCAATGCCCTTTATGCATTTTCATTAGTCATGGAGCTTGTTGGATGTAATGCATTGGAAAAAGCTGAAAACTTAACAGTCTTAAGGACAGAAGTATGCCATCAAACTATTGATCTGGTCCTGGAGGGCATTTTGCGGATATTTTTTTCAGTTGGTATTGCAGAAGCTATTTCAAGTTCGCTTTCATGCCAGAGTTTGTCAATAATAGCAAAGAGCCATCGCACTTATCCTCACTTTTGGAATTTAGTATCTTCGATTGCATTGAAGTCCTCCACACATTCTAGAGAACAAGCTTTTAAGGCAGTTGAGCTTTGGGGTCTAAGAACAGGTGCTATTAGTTCTTTGATGGCCATCCTGTTCTCCCCCAAACCAGTGTCTGTCTTGCAGCTTACTTCTTTTGTTCTCCTTTCAAGTCAGCCTTTCTCTAGTTGGGCCTTGGTGGACGATCATATTTCAGACTCATCAAGTTCTACTGTTGATGTCGAATCCCGTGATCTTGATTCGTCTTCTGAGAATAATTTTACTCTGAGGGAGGGGATACATTGCCTGATACACAAACTACCACTTGATGTACTAGATATGGATTTGGAAGCACAAGAAAGGGTAAGGCTTTTTTGTTCTCAGCAATGATTTCTTGGTCCTGTTGTTCTACTACCTGGTGGCTAAAAATTTGTCCAACCTTAACAATCTATGATCATTTATGTCAAATGTGCAGGTGCACGTTTTCCTTGCTTGGTGTCTAATTTTGAGCTATCTAGTGTCTTTACCATCTTCTTCCTCCAATAGGGAGAAATTGGTTCAACAGATACAGGAGTCTGCTTCTTCAGCAATATTGGACTGTCTTTTCCAACATATTCCTGTTGAATTATGTGTAGCACATGGATTAAAGAAGAGAGACTTAGAAACCCCACCTGAGCTTTTGAATATTGCAACTGCGGCAACACGTGCTATAAGTACGGGGTCTATACTCTTCGCTGTAGAATCACTATGGCCTATTGGACCAGAAAAAATGGCATCACTTGCTGCTGCAATATTTGGTTTGATGCTTCGAGTTCTCCCTGCTTACGTTCGGGTTTGGTTCAATGATTTACGTGATCGTTATTCGTCATCTGCAATCGAGTCTTTCACAAAAACATGGTGCAGCCCACATTTGATGGTAGATGAATTATCTCAGGTTAGCATCTTCAGTACGTTGCTAACTTCATGGACTTTGTTTACACAGTTACTCATATTTTGCCAAATACTTAAGTTTTTAATCTGAAATTTGTTAGGCTATGCATTACCAAGTTCCGCATCTCTATGATAACCCTCTCGAATTGAGTTGTGAAGCTGGTCTCTAATTTCTGTTCTCCCATTAATGATGCAGATAAAGAAATCTGATTTCGTAGACGAATGTTTCGCTGTAAGTGTAAGCAAATCTGCCAATGAAGTCATTGCTACCTATACCAAGGATGAGACCAGTATGGATTTGGTCATCCGTCTTCCTGCTTCCTACCCATTAAGGTCTGTGGATGTGGAGTGTACAAGGAGTCTTGGCATAAGTGAAGTAAAGCAAAGAAAATGGCTGTTGTCCATGATGGCATTTGTTCGTAATCAGGTAATACCTTGAGTTCTTGTTTTGATGATCCAGAAAATATTACCTCCGTTTTTTTTATTTGCTACATTTCTTTAGCCACACTTACCAATGTACGATGTCAATCACTAATAAATTTAATCATCAATAAGCAAAACTTATAGTGATTTGATATTGATAAAAATACACATGGAGATATTCTAACAAGATCTTTACATGACTGTTTTTCCTTTAGTGTAAATCAAAAAGGTAGTTAAAGTTGATTATGTGAATAGTGTCAACATAAAGAATGTAGCAACTAAATAAGAACGGAGGTAGTATGAGTTATCCAAAGTCTTCAGCTCATAACTGAAAGAGAGGAGGCAGTCCTTATATTTTCTGCCAGCTCTACTGTGGAAAAACAAAGAGTTGGGCGTTTATGATAAGAAAATATGTGCAATATGTTACTGCCACATATTATCTACGTCTTTATAACCTTGCAAGAAGAATACCTAACGCTTAATGCTGATGAATTGGTGCACAAGACTACTCATAATGTTGCATGGCTTCCATCTCTTTACCCATTAATCATTTGAAAATTATACAGCAGCTTGACACTTTCTTAAGTAGGAACTGTACCGTTTGACAGACATTTAATGCTAGAATGTGAGCAACCAGCTTGCCTTTAATCATAAATTTTCTCTGCTGTATGCATGACAACATGTCTTTAAGAAATACAAGAGCTTTATGGTTCCAATTTTCTTCTACATGATGAAAGACATTAAGAAAGTAGATATAAAATTCGGAAATATTTTATAAAATTGAATAAAATAATATATTTTATGTAGCTTACTACATAAATATGTATAATAAGTTGAGGTGAATTCCAAAGTGTTTATTTAATTTGTGTATCATCATATGTAATACGTACATCTTTTATTTTTCTTAAACCTTCCATGTTTATATAAGCAGTGATGAGGCTAACTGACACTTTATTGACATTACTCTTGTCGCTTATTTAGAATGGTGCTTTAGCTGAGGCCATACGGATATGGAAGAGTAACTTTGACAAGGAATTTGAAGGAGTTGAAGAGTGCCCCATCTGTTACAGTGTGATTCATACTACTAACCACAGTCTTCCGCGTCTTGCTTGCAAGACTTGCAAGCACAAATTCCATGCTGCATGCCTCTATAAATGGTTTTCAACTTCCCACAAGTCAACATGCCCACTGTGTCAATCTCCTTTCTGATCACATGAGCAATGATATTTTGAGGCTGGCTGCTGGATTTATCTATTTTGATCGACCAAAGTCAGGCACGTAAGACAATCGGCTGTGTTGGTTGGCTGGGGCAATTAAATAGTATATGAAGCAGCTGGGAACATTTGCATCCTCATGTAAATATGCCCTGCTAATTCATGCTTCACAAGCATATAGACGAGGAATGTTCAAAGCTTCACACTTATGTCCAACTTTATGAAGGTATTGAATCTGGACATAATATAAATCCACAAGTTATTTTTCTTTCGTTTTGAAAATGTTTTGATCTGGTATTTACTTCTAAGGACTTGAGAATTGTTATTGGTTTTGGCTTGAGCAATGCTAAGCTGCTGGAAACTTTTCTGTTAAACTGGATTTGTCTTGATAACTCAAACTAGAGAAATACTAGGATGGAGAAACCCTTGTGTACTTTCACTCTAGAACTCCCATAGTGCTGTGTCTAACTCTAGAATAAACAGAACCTATGATTGTATACTTGTGTATGCCTTAACTTTTTGAAGGAAACAACTACAAGTTGGTCCCTTCTTAAAATTTTACTGATACTCCCTCCTTTTATGCAACCTAGTTTGACTTGTTATTAGGGCAAGGCAAATGAGGTTAATCTATGTTATGCAGATTTAGTGATTTTTTGGGGGTCAATTTGGTGGGGTAGGAGGGTTTTTTTTTTTTTTTTTTTTTTTTTTTGTGGGGGGGTGGGGGAAAGAAGAGAGGTAAACCCATTACCAAATTTAGAGAAAACGGAAATAGGAAGAAAAATGTTTACCTTCTTAGTTCTTATTCAAAAGGGTATAATTAGGAAGAAGAATATCCTTTGTCTTGTCTGACGTGTTGGATTAATGAATTATATGACTACGGAGTAATATTTTAAATACCATCATAGGGATACTCTTCATGATCTGGACAGGCATCTTTGTCATTTTTTTCATCTTGATTGCTAAGACGCAAGACTGCTAAATATCCTTCATATTTTAGATTCACCAGACAAGTGTTAAATAGACCTGTTTGAATCACAGAATAAGCAAATATTGGTGGGGCTGATTGTATTGTATGGATAAACTGGGTACTCTGTCAATTGAACTTTCTTGCTTAAATTGTTTTTACAGGATGGTGATTCTTGAACTGCTGTTGTTGTAGCTTCACAAGTTCTAGCTGACTCACATTAGGAAATTTTGAAAGTCGATGCAATTTGTGCTGTATTGTCATCCCGTACTTTTGTTGTTGGTGACCGTCTAGAAAAGAAGATGCATTGTTGCGCGTTGACATAACCTGAAGATGCTGTACTGTTCGTAGCTTGTTTCTTTTCTGGGGTTGTTACAGGGACAACGTTTTTACTGGGTGTTTAGATCACTGATATTCTATTTTCTTGGCTAATTGTTTCAGTTGAATTTAACATCTTAAAATTTACATATTACCTTCGGCTGCTGTTCTATTGTCTCTGTTTTATACTGTAGGAGAGTTATTTTTGTATCGTAAAATCAGAGGCGGTTTTGTCATTATTGACATGGGTTGGTTGTAATTATGCATACAATGTAAAAGTTTAATGTGAATTAATCTACTTTACTTACTGATAAATGAAATAGCTTTGAATAATAATAAAATTAATAATAATAATTTCATCCATTGTTGTGTCATTGCGAAAATTCAAGTTGATACGTACATTTTAACATGAGAGTATAATATACAATACGAGTAGTAGATTAGTAGTAAATCAAATGAGCATATTGTAATCAGGTATTTAGTAAGCTGATGTTGAAACTCGAAATCTGCTACTCACATGAACTTTCAAACCTCTACACGAACTGTTACAATCATCTAATTAAATAAGTTCCTTACAATCGACTTTTCTGTTTGGTAATTAGCTGGTAGCTAGCTGATTGATATATCTTATTTTGTTAGCTGATTTGACTAGCTGGTTATATTAGTTGGTTATAATTAGTTGTAATAAGGCTAAAAGAGTTTCTTTGCATCTGAGAAAGTAAAGTAAAACTAAAAGTCTTGGGGAAATTTCCGTATGTTGGCAAGACATGTAACCGCTTTTCTCTTTTTCGAATTGAGATGTAACATATTCTATGAAGATTGGCAATCAACATCATACTCATAATTCCAAACCAAAATAAACTAAACCATAATTTTAAAAATATTTCAAAAATAATATTGTAAAACTACACATCAAAAAGGTCAAATAAATTTCCCCATGATTATGATTTTTGTTATATATATCAATAAAGTAGTAGATTCCTTATGACAATTTATGTTAGCCGACCTAGCGACCTCAAATCATTTTGGGACTAAGGCTTTATTGTTGTTGTTTTAGATTTCATTTTCATTTATATATATAAAGATTTCGAATAAAACTAGCAAAATGAAATGGATAGAATACAAGATGGAGAGATCTTGTTATGTTACAATGTACAATGCACGCTAATATTACCCGAAATCATCACCATACTAAATGATGTTGATAGTTTTGGAAGATATTTAGGTTCATGGAAGCTGTCATGTGTTTCCCAACTTCGTATAAAGAAGAAAGATGATTAAGTAATTTCATCAATGTGTGATAACAACATTTTACCTAATCCAACTTATGAATTTCTAATTAGTGGGCCTTTTAATACGGATATCTTAAGGCATATGCTAATGTTTGTCCCCATTTACTCACCTAGTTCATAGGCTATACTATGATCTTTGAGACACACACTATACTATACATGCCCCAAATTAGCAAACTAGGGTTTTTTTTTTCTATAATAAGATGTGAATAGTAGTCTATTTAAGAGGCAGAAATTGAAGTCACATATACATCACGAATTCAAGTTAAGCACAATTTTAAAATGGACACATAATGAACTGTACTGTTTATAAAACTAAGAATACCGTACTTCATTCGTTCATTAAAAATAAATTCGTTTGCAATTGCGCAACCTCCAATTTACAATTTAGATTTAATATTTTTAGTTCCATATAAATATGAAGTATTGTATATACAAGTAACAATTGATATTACTCCATATGAATGTATCACATAAGATTCAACAATTGCTTTGTCATAATAACTTTTAAATGGTTATTTTTATTTTTATTTTTTACCAATCTACAAACTCAGAGCCTTTTAATTGTTTGATAAGACCGTTTAAGCCAATAATCCAATAAATCAAAATCAATAAGTAAAATACAATCTACAAAGCAAAATATAAAGACCATAATCACAATTTTGACAATATCACACGGTACCAAAGTTATGGTAACTATCAAATCTAATAAAATGTACTCGTAGTAAATAGTGAGCACATGCTTCAATCACACGTAGAGGGCCAATATATCCAATTAGGTGGAACAAAGAAAATTTCTGTTTGTTATTTTTCAATCGTTGTCATCGAATCAAAGTTTGCACTTATTATAAGATCTCAATATGATCATTATGTGTTTTAAGTGTTTTTCTTTTGCCCAATCGTTGTCACCACAATTTATTTGCAACATGATGCTTATCAAGTTTATTAGGAATTCATGTTTTACCCTAGTTATGTTGTTCCTTGTATTTTTCATACGATATACAGTCCTATTATGGGATAACTAGTAAGGTACAAACTCTTTTTCATTGTGGTCGTGTGTATAGTCATCATTTATCATTTTACGGATTATATTTTTAAAGATGAAAAATATAAACAGGCAAAATAATCGAAGACTAAGAATTAGCAATATCAATAGACATATACAACCACATATGCGTAGAATGATTATCCTATTATGAATCCTAACTTCAATTTCAATTTTCATATGATACAGCTAGTTTTGGGTAATATAGGATGCACAAAATAATTCATTATTATTTCTGTTGGTTATAAAATTATATTTTATATCTTTTGATAGTATCTCACGATGACCATTGATCAATATCACTTCGACTCTGAAGAATGTTGTGATTAGAAACACAAGTTTATCACCTTGATAATTAAACAATGGTAAAATTGTAAATAAATTAACAACTTTTATTAAATATATGGCCTCCATTATTGTTCATATAATTATAAAAATGTCGTGATAAATAGAATTTATTTACAATTATACTACTTGATAAACGAATTTCGTTTATCAAATTAAAGTGATAAATTATGGCTCTCTACTCTCATCAATTAAAGTGAAAATAAAATGATTGGATTATGAACTAAATTCAATTAACAATGAAGTAAAACAAAATAAGTGGAAGAGTTAAGAAAATGTGTACAATTTTATTTTTAGATAGAAGAAAATAGAGTAAGGGGTTGAAAGCGAGACATGTGGCAACATATGAAAGTTGATGTTTAATATGAATGGTGTGTAGAGTGATAATGACTAGAGTCCGATTTATCAAAAAACTTGTAAGGACCTGTTCATATTTACTGAAATGAGCTGAACTGAACTGAACTGAACTGATTGGAGTTGAACTGAACTGAACTGAAAAATTAAAATGCATAAAACTGAACTGAACTGATTAGAGCTGAACTAAACTGAACTGATTGGAGCTGAACTGAACTGAACTGAACTGAACTGAAAATAAGTAAATATGAACAGGCCCTAACATGATGTTGTGTAAATTCATAAATGAAGTCAATGCCTGGAATTGAAAACTTAGGGTAGAATATGGAAGACATTTTCACATTACATTTTACAAAAAGATAGAGATTTTAACATAGAATTAACATTGTTATTTGAATTTGTGAGACTAAAGGCCTGTTCTCATTGACTGAACTCAGCTGAACTGAACTGAACTGAATTGAGCTGAACTGAACTGAAGTGAATTGAAATGAATATTTTATAAGAGAAGGAAATTAGGAGCTGAATTGAACTGAACTTAACTGAACTGAGCTGAGCTGAACTGAACTGATCTGAGCTGAACTGAATGGAATTTCAACGTAAGAGAACAAGCCCTAAAATGGTAAAGATCATCATAATTAAAATAACTTCAAACAAACTCATATTGTCATATATATATAGGAGTTTATAGTGGTAGAACAAACCAAAGAACGGATTACTATAAGAGATAGACCTAATAATTTGCTAACAAGATGTCACTTGTTAATTGTTACTCCGTCGTAATTGAAAAAAAAAAAAAGTCTATGTCTATTAATTATTAATGAGATGTAATAACCAATCTAAATTCAATCCAACAAGCTAATTATATAATCTATTAGAGTATGGATTAAGGATTGTATAAATTCTTTATATCATTGCATTGAGAATTCAAATGTTTGCAAACTACTTTTGCATATACTCCCTCTTTATTCAAGAACCATTCAACTTTGATGTATAATATATGCTTTATTTCTATCTCAAAAATTCACCCTTTTCATGATAGTTGCTCATGGTGAACATGAAATTGGTTGGTTTTTGGTGAATGTTGTAATGGGACCCAAATAAGGAGGTGAAATATTATTGGTTATGGTATCAAATCAGACCAAATCAAATAGCTTTCTTGAGGAAAATCAAATCAAATAGTAGTATAATAGCTAAGAAGCACAATCCTAATTTTCTTGAATTGTAAGTGTCTTAACAACCTGTCTAATTATTTTCAACCTCTAAAAATGGATTAAGGGGGACCTCTAAATATAAATATGATTCAATTTCACTGCTAGCCTATCATTTCATTTGGAAGACTTTTTTCCCAATTTAATCGATCCCTTTATTCTTATTCTATCAACTTTGTGTTGATATTTTCTTCCTCTTCCGATTCTTGGCATGATATTTTTGCGTTATTTGTACTCTATTAAAAACAAACTATTTCCTTAGAATTTAGAATATAACATTATGTTTGTTTAATTAAGTATATATGGTGTAGTGTATAGCTAGATATAATACTAGTGAGTCGATGTTTGTATGGTTTGACATTTTTCCCCCGAAGCTTCTTAACTTTGGCAAAACTCGATTTGTTTAAAAATATTGATATGGAGTGGATAATATCACTATATATTGTTCGTATTATTTTAATTATATAAGTACGATTTATATACAGTGAAAATTTATTAATTCGTATACATGCAATGTACTAAGATTTAAGAAATGAATATAATGATGGAGTATAATTTCTTTTCTTTTCTATTCAATAATATAAAAAGGTTGAAGGTACCTTTATTTTATAAGTAAGAATACAGTTTTTGAGTAGTTTAATTTCAACCTAAGTAGCTATAATATCCTCACTTCTAATCTAAATATAGTGTAATTTTATTTTGACACAATATATAGTATTTTCAATGATATGTAATGTTAAACGTGTTGCATATACATTTTAAACGACAAATACAAGTTTATCTATTAGATAAATGGATTTTTGTTAATCTAGTGGCAATTTTGTTAATCTGGTGTCATTTATTAAGTACTTTTTGTGAAATGTTCAATTACTGTTTGCAATTTGTATTTAGAAAATTACACATGTACCCCTCAACTAGTAAATGAAAAAACGCATATACCACTCAATTAGTACAGACTTTGCGTCCACAATTAAATAATGTGAATTAGTTCGTTTTTTATTACAACATCATCAACATACATGGTAAATAGGAACAAACGAAAGTTTACTAGTGAGACGATCAAAAGGAGTACATAAAATATAAGTAAAAAGATGTACGTACACGGTGTGTTAAGTCCTTGTGTAGGGAAAACGGGGGACTGCATGTGCATGCCATTTTTTGATGAAAGATAGTTAAAAGTTTAAAGCCATAAAAGCTGCCGTTGAAATGACAAAATCCAAATGCGTCACATGGAAAATGATTTTCCAAACTAGTGACCCAGAATTTCAAGGCCATTAATAAGTAATCAAAGTCCTATCAGAGTTTGCCCTCGTCAATTACTTCTAGAATTTTACAACTCGGAGTAGAATTTTATTTTGAAGATAAACTCGAATCTAGAAAATTATATTATATGATCATAACGGTAAATTTTTACATACCCTTCAATATTCAAGAGAATGACAATTAGAAAAATCCATAATTTATATAAAGTATATTATTTGTCAATCAACAATTTTGTACCATCTAGAAAATAATAAAGGGGGGTCAATACTTTGTATGAAATATGAGTACTATTAAGAAACATGGCAGCAGATTTTTGGACAATTTTTTGTATGATAAATTACAGCAAGGCTTGGTTTAATGTATGTACTAGTGAGTAGTCCAGGCGTTGCCCCGAGATATTATTTATGTAGTTGTGTAAGTGTTAATTTTTTTTTGAAACCAGTGCAAGTGCTAATTTTTACATCATTTAATAATATGTATATATCATGTATATTCAATACTTTTATAGTATAATATTATTTAGTGTGCAACATTAAAATACAATCGATTATTTGCCTAGATGGTTAAACCAACATTTCATCAAAGAGGTCAAGGGTTCGAACCTTCTCATCCATATATTTTTTTTCAATATAATTGAGGTAATATTAAGTATTGTTGGTAGTGCGGATGCGAGGCCTTCCAAAGGGAGGTTTGATAGGTACTTGTATATACATATTAAGGGGCATTTGAGACATTTCGCATGAAATTTACCCATCTCTCTCCTCCTTTTCTCTCACCCCCACGTGCTGGTTTTAAGTGTACCACTGGGTGATTAATAATATCACTAGATGATCAAATAGTATCATTGAACATTCAGTGGTACTATATATTCATTCAATGGTACTGTATATTCACTTAGTGGTACCAACTACGTATAGAAATAATATCACTACATATTCAATGATATTATATAAGCTTTTAGCGGTACATTTAAAAATTGTTCCCACTTGCCAATCTCTCTCCTTTTTCTCACCCCCATGTGCTTACAATACTTTTTAATATTTTAAGGTTTGATATGTATTTGCAAATACATATCAAACCTTCATTAGTACTTCCTCGTGCGGATGATGTGACATATCGAGGAATTGAGTGGATGACGTGGCATAATAAGGAGTTGAGTGAGTGACGTGGCGTAGTGAGAGGGTCTACGTGGCGTAGAGACGTTTTTAGGAACGTCTTTCAATATATTAGTATAGATTTTACAACTTTGAAATTGTGGTCGGGATTAAACATCATGAGAGGCACTTTATAGTGCTTTTTTCTCTTCACTCACTCAGCTTTCAAACGACCTACCCAGCTAACTAAAAGTGAGTTAACCTGTAACACATTGTGACTTGAGAAGTCTAAATAATATATATATATATATATATAATATATATATATATATATATATATATATATAGTTTGAAAATTTTTTGGATAAAAATATTAAAATATTAAATGTATCTCATTTTGGATCAAAGATAAAAACATAAAATTAAAGGGTCAAATATTAAAAGAGTTTCAAAATACATCATCTTCTGGATACAGGAATATTAGTAATGACATAATCAAATCAATGACTTAAATTGTACATATTGGTCCAACTTTCATATTTCCAAAGTGCTACAAAATACGCAAATTTATACTAACAAAATGAATGAAGTAATTTGTACAATACCATGTAGGTATAAATGGTTTCTGTTGGAATTAGTTTAGTCATATTTCGACAACACAATTGGTCTTTCTCCTAATTTCCTCTTTGACAAGCCAAAGACTTTCCAAGTGTATGGTTTATATTTGTATGTTTGAGATTATGGCGGTTTTGTACAACTAACGCTTTTTAGTGGTTTTGACTTGAGTCTTTCAACCTTTGATGGGCTGCCTTATCCATTTTTTAGGTGACATTTTATTACTTTACCTAACTATTTTGTGACTTGGTGTTTTTTTTGTTAAAAAAAAAATATATATATATTATTGGAGCTTTTTCCTCACCTAATAAGCTAATTAGAAAGATTAGTTTCAAATTTAGTTGGAATTTCAACCTTGTACAAGGAAGTTACTCCTTGTGTTGAAATATGAATTCCACCAATTACAATAGATTGTGATGTTTGTTTTATTACGTAAAAAAACAAGGAAGTTACTCCTTGTGTTGAAATATGAATTCCACCAATTACAATAGATTGTGATGTTTGTTTTATTACGTAAAAAAACGATTACTTTTTATAGAAAGTAAACAAAGATTATTGGACATGAAATTAAAAATCAAGTATTTTTAAAAAGGATTTGGAGATTGGATTGGCACACCGCGCACCCCATAAATATATTTGACTTGTGAGTCATGAGTCTAGTTATGATCTAATTTAATAGGAAAATTTGTCTGGAAGAGACTTATATGTTTACTATTTTGTCTGGAAGCACCTTATATGTTCAAAGTGGTCTAAAAGGATTTTATAAGTTTGTTTTGTTGTCTAGAGGGACCTTGACACCGGATTCCGACGTTTGACTTTTTTACTCCGGCGTTGACTATTCACGTGACTCTCACGTGACTTAAAATAAACTACCCTCCCTCCTATTTTTTCCCCCTATTTGCCCAGATTTTTTCCCCAAATTGCTTCTCTCTCCTCACGAACTGGGGTTCATCAATTTAATGAGTTGTGTTCCTTAAGTTTTTGAAGAAATTCAAGCAAGAATCTTTCGATTAATTCCTTTTCGCATCAAGTAAGAATATTGCTTACTGTTTTTTTTTCCAAATCCCAATCTTTTAAGGTTAAGTTGTTTGCAAAATTCAATTCATAAATCCAATTAAACAAATAATTTCCCAAAATTCAACATTAAACAAATATTCAATTCATGAATCCAATTACCAACAAGTAATTCAACATACACGCATGCAACCAAACTATTTTCGTTCACAAAAAACAACATCGCAAAATACTCCAAAAACCCTAATTTTCGTTTGTCATTTACAAAATTAAGTTCAATTTAGTTGATTTACCTAGTTTTATAGATTTTTTTAGACAGAGAACATAAATTCCTTGCCACGTTTTGCCCCTTTTTCCCTTTCGCCATTGGAGACCCAAAAAAAGAAAAAAAATTGAAGTACAAATGCGCAACTGAAAATGAATGAGAGAGATCGAAGAAGATGAGAACAATGAATTCTGGACTTAATCTTCACTCCTTCATTGATTATTCCTCAGAGAATACCAGAGGAGAGAGAAATTAAGGGGATAAGAAGAGAGAGAAAGAAGAATGGTGGGGAAAAGGGAAAAAAAAAAGAGGGATGGTAATTTTTTAAGTCGTGTGAGAGTCACGTGACTAGTCAACGCTGGAGTTAAAAAGTCAATCACCGGAATGTGACGTCAAGGTCCCTCTAAACAACAAAACAAACTTATAAGGTCTTTTTAGACCACTTTGAACATATAAGGTCCTTCCAGACAAAATAGTGAACATATAAGTCCCTTCTAGACAAATTTTCCAATTTAATATGATAGATTATGTAAGTTTGAAAGAAAGAAAGCGGAACATTTAACCAAACTAACCATCTTAGCACGAGCCATGCCTGCTTAGCTTAGCGTCGCAGGACTTGGTCTACTAGTCTAACCCATTGGCCTGCTAGTCTGATCCATTGCCATTCTTGATTTTTGGTTTTTATATACTAGTACTTGTTTAGATTTAGTTGGAGTTTTGTTTGAGCTGATAGGAGAGATTAGTTAACCCTAAGTCACCAAACTTGGAGATTAGTTCAAATTAATAAAGGCCACATATTTCTTAACTTCTCCCATTTCTTACAATGATATTAATTTCAACAAGGATAAAATTCTTTTGCAAGCTAAGGGAGATAAAGGGTATTAATTAAAGAAGGAAAATTTCTTTTGCAAGAGAGAAAGAAGAAAATGATGCATTTGATGGAGATAATGAGGTTTTTGTTTAAAAGTAAACTTTCTAATTATCACACACACTCTATATTTCTCATAATCAAAAGTACTCCGATCTGTATTTCAATAGTTAGAATCAACATCGAAAGAATTTATTTACGGAGTATTTATTATGATAACTAACCTTTAATAGCCATTACAACTGTGTTTGCCGATCATGACCTATATCCTATAAGTCACATTATAGGATAGTCATAGTAGTGTCATACTGGCCAATAATTATTTGACACACGAATTATATGTTTATATTATAATCACTTTTAAAACATACTTTAATGTAACTAATATGAAAAAAAAAAAAAAAGCAAACAAAATTTGAAACCAAAAAAAGGGTAAAAATATATAGAAAGAGTCAATTGGCCTTTCTAAATTAGCATAAATGTTTTTTACAAAGGGAATTGAAGGTGGCTCCTCTAATAGCGTAATGGACGGTGGATCAACTCAAATGCTTCTCACTTCACTTAACACTTTAAAAAAAATTCGCATACGTTCCTTTCATAACCAGTTGAAAATTGTAAAAATATGTCTCTTTTTAACATAATATCATTTCATGATTCATATTGCATGTTATGCGTTATTTATTTATTTATTTTTCATGTGAATTAGTCAAAATATTTATATTAGTGTTACAAAAAGTTACCAAGCTATATTTGCTTAAGTCACCTCACTAATATGCTTCCATTACTAATCAAATCATAAAAGATTATTAAAAGTGAGTTTTTTTTTTTTTTTTTTTTTTTTTTTTGAAAAATTGATTGAGAATATGTTACTAATTCTATATACTAAGTACTTTGTTTTTGTGAAGATATAATTTGGGTGATTTTGTAAAGCTAACCCATTTTTTGTTGGTTAAAATTTCCTCATGTTCTTCAAATAACATCCACTACTAATCTACAAAATTCTTTACATAGACTAGAGAGCATAGAGTATTTAATTTCGTTTCATGGCTTTCAACTGAGCGACAAACCCGATGTTACTAGAGTATATTTTTCACATGGTAATCCACTCTAGGATTTCTAGCATGGTGATAAAAAATATTACGCACTAACAAATCATCTATATGGATAGTTTGAATCTTACAACTCTTCTTAAAACTAATAAAAATAATTGAACCTAATGCAAAGAAAAAACGAATGTGGAATATACGAGCGTTTTGATTCATTCATAAACACCTTTCAATCTTTTACTATCTTCATCGATCTATTGCTTTAACCAATCAATTAAATTAACATATTCACTCAAACTAATGTAATAGATTACAGCTTCAATAGCACATCACAATACTACATACATAAACAATTAAGTTACACAATATCATAGGCTAGTAAAAAAAACTAAAGTAAAAAATAATAATTAAAGTTAGGTCAATAATTAGACAGCTAGTAATAATTAAGTTAATTAGAGGGTGGAAGACGGTGGGGTTACAAAATTGTGGGCAAATTAAGTAAAACCATTGGTGGTATGACTATGAAAAGTGGTTTTAAGAAAAGAACACAGGATCTTACATACTCTTAATTTGCAACTTGGATTAACTTTATTATTTGTTTAATTAATTTTGTACGAAAAAAGAAGAACCCTGTACATCAATTTGTGGGCTGCTAATGGTTAAGAATTCATTTCCTATATATAGCTCTTCATCAAATTTTAACTTCATCATCAAATCTCACTTCATTTCCTTCTATTCTCTTATTTACGTTATATAAGTATATTTTTTTTAATCGTTTTGCCAACTTTTGAGCTTTGGCATTTTCAATTTTTACACTATTCAGGTAATTTATAAACTCGCTTCTTACAATATTATTGTTATAGTTTGTACACAAATGCTACATGCATTATATCATTGTTTCTATATATTGTAGTCGATAGTTTCATCATACCATTGAGTTACAAACATTATTAACTTTTTTTTTTATTCCTAAATTAATTTTCAAATGTTTCACAATATGATAATGCAATTAGCCAAATGCTTTCGTAATTTTTGTTCTTCTTTTTGATAGATGTTGACATTTGATGATTTAATAGTCCACGATTATTAATTAATTGTTTGTAATTAGAAGAATATCTTAACTAATCTTTTCTTCCTTTATCTTACTTCTTTATCATAATCTATTTGTTGGTGTTAATCGTAGAACTTTGAGAATATACCTATTGACATTGTTCCCCACATAAAATGTAATGAAAATCATGGATGAGGTTTAACGACATTAATCTTTTTCTAAGGTATTAGGTGCACATCAATTTTTTTACCTTTTATTTGGGGTACAATAGTACCAAAATCCATTTAGATACCATATGATTGGTACATTTTCTTATCCCAATATTATTTTATTTTTAGCTACTTTTTTTTTGGTCAAAAAGAAATATTTGTCTCTTGGAACGCAATAATTAACCATGATTACTATACTAATTGTAATACTATTGTTGATTAAATTATTTTGATTTATTTAAAAAATTTATATACTTTTTAAAAAATTAATACTCTCTCCATTTCTCAAAGTTATTGTTTTTAGTTTTTACGTTAGCCAACTAGTCCGCAAATAAAGTTGAAACAAGTATACAGTAGCGTTTAAAAATAAAATAGTTTTTTATAGGATTATTTTTTGGCAAAACATAGAAAAATGAAATCAGAGCAACTTTTGATTTCTAGAAATAATAGAATAAACATATTATTAATAAGATTAGGTTTTGCTGATAGTAATCTTTGATCATATCCAAAAGAAGTTAAGGAGTATTATATTATATGTTATTTAAAACAATATAAAACTGAATTATGCAGCTTAATAATTTAAGTGACCTATAGTAGCTAGGAAGAATATTAATCTCTTGTCATTTTTGCATAATGTGGCTTCTTGATAATGAAATAATGTGAAGAAAAAGACAGAAAATGTCTGAAAACAAAGGTTTTAGTGTTAGCTTGATTACATAACCAACATCTAAATAATTTTAATAATGTACATTATCTTAGTCCAAAATAATGTGTACAAGTACTAACTAGTAACTACTAAGGGTATGTATTATCCAAAATTGGATAAATGAAACTGACCAACAAATTTGTTGGTGGGATCCACGAGCAAAGGGGGTGAGTGTATTCATGTACATTTTTAATACCATGGGTAGTTAAATTTCAAGTTTTCAACATTATTGTAATACCAATACTATTTGTAATTTTTTTTTATTTTTTTTTTTTTTGGATTTTTAATAATTTTCGTATTTTTGAGTTCAACTCGATTAGTATGATAATCTTACAAGAATTAAAAGAAAAGTCATAAATAGGCTAGATCGCTCATGTGGATCATTTTTGTGTTTTAATCTGAATAGAGGATCTTGGTCTGATCAAAATATAGAAGATATATAGAGTATATAGATAGAAATAAATTTCTTAGAGGTAAGAAGGAATTTGAATAATGAATAGATAAAAGTGAATAAAGGTGATGAAAATGGAAGGAAAACAAAGGTGGTACATGTTTAACTATGTACCATGGAAAATGGAATATATTATCTTAATATCTTATAGATTAGTTAACAATTTTGATAGTCGTAGACCAACTTTTTCTAATGTTTATCATAAGATTAAGTGTTGAAATTTTCTATATCATTTATCATTTGATTGGATGGAAAAAATCCATTTCCAATTCTCTTCTTCCTTTGCTTTCGTGAAAAGAAAAAAATTAAATAACGAATAAGAATATATTTGTGTCGCAGTACATATATTATGGAGAAATAGTCAAGATGAAAAATCTCTATCCTAGAAAGCTAGATGAAAAAGAAATGTTTTCTTAAAGCAATTTTTTTTAGAAATTTCCAATAAATTCATTACAACTCTTACTTATTATTCGTATGTACGTTGTAGTTCGTAAATAATATGGATACTCAAAATATTGTACTAGCTTAATGTTTGTCAACATTAAATTAGATTCAACTTTAAAAATACATGTTACATATCAAACTCAAAAATACAATACATATTCTTCTTATGATCATCATACTAACACATAATCACATATTTATTCTGTATTATATTTATATTATCCATTCATTTAATAATTTTTAAGAAAAATTAAATTAAATAAAATAATAAATATACTATTGAACTTTTCTGTATGTGTGTGGAACAACTAGAACCTACTCTAATTTTGACATACATGGAGAAATAATAATGATGTTTGGTGACACATAATCTTATTTGTCCTTATTTATTTTCATATTTTATTCAGTTATTTATTATTTTTAATTTATTTTATATAAAATTAATTAAAAAATTTGCTTGCATAACAAGCGACCCTTATGGGCTTATGGGGTTGATGCTCTTCTATAAATTCCCATGAACCCACTCTCTTTAAGACATTCTTTCTCTCCTTCACTCTCCCTTACATTTTTATACTTCATCCATTTTTTCATTCATCATTTTTCTGGTAAGTTTTATTTATTTATTCACTCATTTATACATTTTACTTAATTATTTTCTTCATTTTTATTTACTTAATATAAGTTTATAAATTCAAGATACTCTGTTTTTCCCCTGTTTTGGTTGGCCATTGCATGGCTTTTCCCCTGTTTTTTTACTCTGAGTCACATAATCACTTAAAAAGAAAAATTCAATTTGTGCCAAAAATTAAAAGAAATTCTGACAAAAATTTCTGAGCTTTTTAATATGACGTTAAAATATGTGATTAAATGATCAATCCCCTAATTTTTGGTTACAAAAAATCATGCAACGTTTAAAGAAATATCACTTGTTCTGGTTTTTCACCACCCTCATATTTTCTTACCCTTTTTAGTAAAGTTACAATTTTTTACCCTAGCACAAAATTTTTAACAGTTAATTTAAATTTCTCTAAAGATCTAGCCAATTTTTTTATAAGTGGTCAATCACGGTGTGAGGATGGCTAACACTTTAGTTGTAGTCGTAATAATATACGGACAATGATAAAACACAATATAGAGAGTGAGGGATAGCTCAAGTGGTTAGAGCTTTCCTCTCGATTTTAGGAGGTCCTGATCGATTCTCACCCCGCCTTTGTGGCTCTCTAAACACCAAAAAAATAATAAATCACAATATAAGGGTCGCTAACTCTGGGGTTTAATCACAGTGTGAGAGTCGTTAGCCCTTAAGTTCATTGTATCATTATGTAGACTTAGGCGCTCACTTGCCTAAGTAGATCACTAATAAGTGTTAAATTTAAAATTAGTGAGGTCGGCCATTAGTTGTTTAAGGTTGGTGGGGTTTGAAATTTGAGGATTCTAGATAAACCCAATTAGTTAATTGAATTTATTAATCTTGAACCTAATAATCAATGTACTAAATTCATTTTTGTAATACTACGTACTTTTCTTGGATGGTTTTGGTTCAGTGCTTTTCTGGTTTAGTTTTGACTAATTAAATAAATTAATAATGTATGGTGTACTAATTGTTTTTATTTTTTTTATAATTCTACTATTTTAAGATTATGTTGAACTAAACAGTTGAAAATTTGTGATTGCAGTTAAAAAAAAGTGTGATAATTACCGGAAAAACAAGAAATGGCAGGTCGTTTAACGAGGGTTCCAAGCCTAAAGGAGCGTTTGGATGAAACTCTTACTGCTCAACGCAATGAAATTCTCTCCTACTTGTCCAGGTATTTTTATTTTTTTTTTAAATTTTAATCTGATTTTTAATTACTATTTTCTCTGATTTTCTTGGGATATTTTTTTAATTTAATTTAACATGGTATTTTTAAGGATAAATTAAATAATTTTTTGATTTTTTTTTCCCCACCTTTGGATTACCTCGTACTTGATCAAGATATCATTTACTGAAATAATTGGATTTTACTGGTGTTATTTATTTTTTATTTTTTAAGAAAAAAAATGGTTATTTTTGTTAAGATTCATATGGTCCTGGTGATAATGATAACATGACATTACATAAATCTTGTGTTCTTGTCACTACTTTTAACTTTTTTTTTAGGCAAAGATTTTATTTTTATATTGTATTTTTATGGTTAGGGTTTATTGAATGTATAAATCACTAATAATACAAAAAAAAAAAAAAAAAAAATTAAAATTTTGAAGGATTGCGAGTCATGGGAAAGGGATATTGCAACCCCATGAACTGTTGTCTGAATTTGAAGCTGTTTCTGACAAAGACAAACATAAGCTTGCTGATGGCCCTTTTGGTGAAGTTTTTAGGCACACCCAGGTAACACTTCTTACTCACTTTTTGTACCCACCAAAGATTTCGGGTCGTAGTATGGCTTTGTTCTCTTCACCTGATATTATTTATCCGAACTTATTGGAATGTAGCCGAACTTATTTTATTTGTAAATTGAACTTGGATAACCCTTATTTGAATTTATTGGAAATATTTTGTTTAAGGTTACAAGAATATTGACTTTGGCTCAATTCTTTTAGTATGCTAATAGATCATAGTTTATTTAAGTTGTTTCTCATGTGATATACTTTGCAAATTTATTTTCAAAAATCTTAGGAAGCAATTGTGTTGCCTCCATGGATCACCCTTGCTGTTCGCCCGAGGCCTGGTGTGTGGGAGTACATTCGTGTCAATGTCGATGAGCTTGCTGTCGAGGAATTGACCCCCTCCCAGTTCCTCCATGTGAAGGAGGAATTAGTTGATGGAAGGTAATTTCAGGATGAATTAATTTTTTTTTTGTAAAGATGTGAAGTATTTTGTATGATGCATTCTCAGTTACATTAGCTAAGGATTTGACAAACTATTTTTTACCAATATGTGGATGGCAGTGTGAATGGAAATTTTGTGCTGGAGCTCGATTTTGAGCCATTCAATGCCTCATTCCCCCGCCCTACCCTCTCCAAATCGATTGGAAATGGTGTGGAGTTCCTTAACAGGCACCTTTCTGCTAAGATGTTCCATGACAAGGAGAGTATGCGCCCGTTGCTTGACTTCCTTAGGATGCATCACTACAAGGGCAAGGTAACTTTTCCTACTATGTGATCTTTTATATACTCTATAGATATGCTGATCATAATGCCTTGTGTTATAACTTATAATTATATAAGCTGCAAAAATTATATGAAAAGACCAGTCTTATAAAATATCAGATTCATACAATCTGCACAATTAATCTGTTTTATGACACTTGCACTTTACAATAATGTTAGCATCATCTCTAGCTGGAATATATACATGGTTGTTACTTACTACATTTGGATGTCCGAAAAATCACTTTTTCCTTATCTATAATTGGTAATGAATTATGATATATTTATTGAGTGACGGGATAAATAGAAATGAGTCAAATAAAACAATTATCTTAGTGAGGAATTTTGTGAAGGGGTTAGAACAACGTGACTACTAGACTAGTTTGAATTGAAGAAGGATTTCGTGTTTATAATTGTATTGTTGTTCCTTTGCAGACCATGATGCTCAATGACAGAATCCAGAACCTTGATTCACTCCAAAGCGTTTTAAGAAAAGCAGAGGAGTTCCTGGCTACACTTCCTGCTGACACACCCTACTCTGAGTTTGATCATAAGTTTCAGGAGATCGGCTTGGAGAGAGGTTGGGGTGACACTGCTGAGAGAGTATCAGACATGATTCAGCTACTCCTTGACCTTCTTGAGGCTCCTGATTCTTGCACTCTCGAGAAATTCCTTGGCAGGATCCCTATGGTATTCAATGTTGTGATCCTTTCACCTCATGGTTACTTCGCTCAAGCCAATGTTCTTGGCTACCCTGACACTGGTGGCCAGGTATATATCTTGCTATCCTTCGCCTTTTTATTTGACCTGAATTTATACTATTAGTATTGATCGTTACAGTTAAAGGTATTTGATGTCTAAATAGGATTAATTACTTGTGTCTACAGGTTGTGTATATCCTTGATCAAGTCCGTGCTTTGGAGAATGAAATGCTTCAACGCATTAAGCAACAAGGCCTTGATATTGTCCCTCGGATCCTTATTGTATCTCGTCTGCTCCCTGATGCAGTGGGGACAACCTGTGGTCAGCGTCTTGAGAAGGTGTTCGGAACTGAACACTCACACATTCTTCGTGTACCCTTCAGAACCGAGAAGGGAATTGTCAGAAGATGGATTTCCCGATTTGAAGTCTGGCCATACCTAGAGACTTACACTGAGGTAAATCACCCACATTCTGATAACATCCAACTTTTAATCTCCAAGTCATAAATTTATATATATGACAGGCTAATGAGTACATAATTCTCTTCCTTTAGGATGTTGCAAATGAAATTGCTGGAGAACTACAGGCCAAGCCTGATCTGATTGTCGGAAACTACAGTGATGGAAATATTGTTGCTTCATTGTTAGCCCACAAACTCGGAGTTACACAATGTACGATTGCTCATGCTCTTGAGAAGACCAAGTACCCGAACTCTGACATCTATTGGAAGTCATTTGAGGAGAAGTACCACTTCTCTTGCCAATTCACTGCTGATCTAATTGCCATGAACCACACTGACTTTATCATTACCAGTACATTCCAAGAGATTGCTGGAAAGTAAGGCCTCTTTCAGTCTTCAGAGTTACCATTTAGATTTTCCCTTAAAATTTATCAGTTTACTGATATCTGTGATTCTTTAATCTTTCAGCAAGGATACTGTTGGACAATATGAGTCTCACATGGCCTTCACTCTCCCTGGACTTTACCGAGTTGTTCATGGAATTGACGTCTTTGACCCCAAATTCAACATTGTCTCCCCTGGAGCTGATCTGTCTATTTACTTCCCTTACACCGAAGAGAAGAAAAGACTCACAGCCCTCCATTCAGAAATCGAAGAGCTTCTCTACAGTGAAGTTCAGAACGAAGAACACATGTAAACCTGCTTTCCCTTATCCTTGATCCTAATTTCTCATTGTTATAATATATTTTATGCACTTCATCCTAATCATCATTCTTATTGTGTCATACCAGATGTGTTCTTAAGGACCGGAGCAAGCCAATCATATTCTCGATGGCTAGGCTAGACCGAGTAAAGAACATGACTGGCCTTGTCGAGTGGTATGGTAAGAACCAGAAGCTCAGAGAGCTTGTGAACCTTGTGGTGGTTGCTGGTGACAGGAGGAAGGAATCCAAGGACATAGAAGAGAAGGAAGAAATGAAGAAAATGTACGGTCTTATCGAGCAGTACAAGTTGGACGGCCAATTCAGGTGGATCTCTGCCCAAATGAACAGGGTGAGAAATGGTGAGCTCTACAGGTACATTGCTGACACCAAGGGAGCATTTGTTCAGCCTGCATACTACGAGGCTTTCGGTCTCACAGTCGTTGAAGCCATGACCTGTGGGCTACCTACATTCGCTACTTGCCATGGTGGACCTGCTGAGATCATTGTCAATGGAAAATCTGGCTACCACATTGATCCATACCACGGGGACAAAGCTGCTGAGCTCCTTGTCGAATTCTTCGAGAAGTCTGCAGCTGATCCTTCTCACTGGGAGAAGATTTCTAAGGGTGGACTGAAACGAATTGAAGAGAAGTAAGCAACATGCTGAACATCATGTCCTGCATATATTCAATAGGGTAAATTTCTTAAGGGAAAGAATATATATACTAACGCGTTTGTCTTGTGACATTATTGCAGATACACATGGAAGATCTATTCAGACAGGCTGCTAACTCTTGCAGGTGTGTACGGTTTCTGGAAGTATGTCTCAAACCTTGACCGTCGTGAGGCTCGTCGTTACCTTGAAATGTTCTACGCCCTCAAGTACAAAAAGCTCGTACGTGATCTTTACACTACCACATCCTATAAGTTACAATCCTTTAAACTTGTACCATGTACAATAACACTAATATTTGTGTATACTTTTGTTTTCGTTTCAGGCCGAGTCAGTACCTTTGTTGGTAGAGGATTCGAATTCCAACTCAAACTGAAGATGAATATGCAATTATGCATGGAAGAGTGATTGAGTTTCTCTGCGTGCTTGTCAAAAATAACTCAAATTCTTTTGAGATTGTAATCAAAATGAAGTCAAAGTCCTTATGACTTTGTTTCTCTAGTTTTTTATTACTTTTTTTTTATTATTATTTTTACTATGCAATTAAAATTGCTGTTTGCGGCATTATTGTCTTTTATTGTGGAGGGAACCTTTGTGTTCCAATTTAATGAAAAATTGTTCTATTTCATCTACGTATCTCACCGATTTATTTTTTATGACTCGCAAATGCTAAATCCTATTACCCTATTTTCTCCTTTGTTCGGAATCAATTATCATGTACTCGAGTCATCCACCAAGGATTGGATGAGCAAAAACTTCCTCTAAAAAAATAAAAATAAAAAATAAACACTTTTCAATTAACTAACAATAAGTTAACTTATTTCACAAAAAAAAAAACAATGAGTTAACTAACTTTTGATTCCCGCAACAATAATTGGAAGGGGAGAGAAACCTAACCATTTTAATCCAGATTAACAAATGGGTGAACTGAGTAGAACACCCTGAAAAAAAACTTAAACAAACAATAAGTTAAAACGTACAAATTTCACATTATCTCCAAACTCTAGTTTTCCACCCGACTAATTAACTTTCATTTTTATGTTTTTTGAAATAACACTCAGCTAATTAAATTAATGATTAAATTGATTACAATGGGTGGAATACAATTTATTTTGTTTTAAACTGTACAATGTACTCGTGCTAATGCACAACATATATTATTTCCGAAAAAAAAAAACCATAACATAGAATTTAAGCCCTTTCACAAGACAACTTAATTCTTATTACCAACAATTTTATTTATTTTCCTTTGTCAAAAAAAAATAAAAATAAAATAAAAAATATATATTTTTAAAAATAAATAAATAAAAGTAATAAGGCCTAATTTCTGCCGCCAAAATAAGTGCTCTTCTATTTTCTCCATATATAAAACTCTTATCATTCTTATTCGTTTACTTTACAATCTAAATCAAAAACCATCAAATCAACCAAGTTCTCTTCATAACAAACATTCTTCAACACAATCAAAATTTCATCTTTCTCATTTTCTCTCTCCTAAAAATGGCAGAAACAACATCAACAACGACCAAGAACTCACCATCAAAAACCCAAAACAGAGTAATCTTCTGCTTACTCTACTTCATGCTCTGCATCATCACTCTTTCCGCCATTTTCTTGCTTTCGAAACCCGATTCGACAATCCAAGAAACATCGCAAACACCCACAAATCAGCTCAATTCACTAAACCCCATCATCAAATCAGCTTGTTCTTCAACTTTCTACCCTTCACTCTGTCTTTCTACTGTCTCTTTTTCCCACTTTACTACCCTCGATCGCTTCCTCGAGGCCTCGATTAATCACACTATCGGCCTCGTATCGAGTTCTCAGCCCGAGATTGTCGATTTCTTTATTCGGGAAATGCTTAACTCTCAAGAAAAGACTGCTTTTAATGACTGTCTTGATATGCTTGATCAGACATTGTATGAATTAGGCCAAGCAATGGATAATCTTCGTAGCTCTTTCGGGGTTTTTCGGCCGTATTATGGAGATTTGAAGACTCTTTTGAGTGCTGCTATGCCTAATGAGAATACTTGCATTGATGGGTTCTCTGATTTGGAGGGAATTGAATCAAAATTTCATCAGAAAAAGGGTCTCAGAATTTATCTTGAGATGAAATTGAAACCCATTGTTCAAATGATTAGCAATATCCTGGCAATCGTAAAACATATGGAAGAAAGCATTAAACAAGAAAAAGATGATCAGTTGTTATTGGATAATTATAAGCAGTATTATTCTTCTTCGGTTCAAAGATCGAAAACCGGGTTTCTGCCATGGATGAGTAAGAGGGAGAGGAGGATGATGGGAAGAAGGAATTACAGAATTAAGCCGAATGTCGTGGTTGCGAATGATGGGAGTGGGAATTACACAACAATTGGGGAAGCAGTAAAAATGGCGCCAAATATGAGTATGAGTAGGTATGTGATCAAAATTAAGGCGGGAATTTATAAGGAAAATTTGGAGGTTCCAAGAAATAAGATGAATGTTATGTTCTTTGGAAGTGGGCTTAATTCTACTGTAATTAGTGGAAACAGGAGTATTGTTGATGGGTATTCAACCTTTACTTCAGCTACTTTGAGTACGTCTCTCTCTCTCTCTCTCTCTCTCTCTCTCTTTTCTTCGTGTTGTTGATTTCGCCTTTGATCTTCAGACTATGTTGGAATTGTAATTAACCATGAATTTAGTTGATTTAGTTTGTGATTTGGTTATGAACTTGGTGTTTGATTCATTTCAACTGTGTAAAATAACAGAAATGATTATGTTTTTATTACCTGAAAAATGTATGATACAGTAGGAAGTATATAGTTTTACAGCAAATTGTTTCTTTTATCCTGATTCCTGATTATACTGCTACAATTTTACATAAAAAGGGGATAGCTAAAGAAGGGAAGAACTAATTGTCATTTGTGTTGGTTTCTGTTCTGCAGCTGTAATTGGAGACAGGTTCTTGGCCAGAGACCTGACAGTAGAGAACACAGCAAGTCCGGAGATGTACCAGGCAGTAGCAATCAGAGTGACGTCTAACTCTGCTTTCTTCCGATGCAATTTCACATCCAACCAGGACACTCTCTACGCTCATTCCCTCCGTCAGTTTTACCGAGAATGCATCATCCAAGGTACCATTGATTTCATCTTTGGGAATGCAGCAGCCATCTTTCACAACTGCCAAATTCTAGCCCGGAAACCTATATATGGGCAGAGCAACATGATCACTGCTCAGAGCAGAGAAGACCCTAATCAGAATACTGGGTTCTCTCTTTCCAACTGCACAATCAGCGCAGCACCGGATTTTCCTCTTCCTGATCGCAGAAGATCATATACCTTTCTCGGTCGACCATGGAGGAACTACTCAAGGACAGTTATAATGAGGAGTTATCTCGGAGACCTGATACATCCACAGGGTTGGTCTCAATGGGATCAATACAGCAATTTGGATACAGTAGAATACATCGAGTACATTAATACTGGACCAGGGGCAGACACTAGATATAGAGTTAAATGGAGAGGATACAAGAAGAATTGTACAGAAGATCTAGCAAAGAGATTTACTATTGGAGCTTTCCTGCATGGTCCTGATGACTGGCTACATACAACTGGGTTTCCTTTGTTCCATGATCCATGAAGTATACCTGCACAATGATACTTGAAAAAAAATATTATGTTGTATATACCATTCTTTCACAATGATCTGCAAATACCAACCTTTGTATTTACCATTCATGCACCAGACGGGAAAACTTCCTTCACTCTAGTGTAAGTAGGTCCGTAGTACATGCAAAAATTCCTTGATGAGAGTAAATGTAACAGCTATTTTCATATATACAATTTCATAAATGTTTCGGTTCAAGTACTATATGCAACATCTTCACTTTACAAATCTATGCTCGCCTTCATTTTCTACAAAAAATTTCTATAAACATTTACATGGCACGTAATTTATGCGTATAGAGTATATTTGTCACAATCCTGTTGTTTGAAGCAGATTCTTTTCTGCACTCGTATGCTCAGAAGATATAGCTGTTATTCACCTCCACTCCCATAAACTTCATTGCAGAAGGTTAAATACTACTATTAGTATACAAATTACAGAAGCAGCCACCATCCATTAACTTCATCAAATGAACCATAAAAGATTCAGATCTCCAACGTAACCCCTTCACATTTTTGTAGTCAAGCAAAAGCTTCATGCCCGAATAGTTCGAGGAACTCCTTCCTTTAGCCTAGGCTGCCTTGGGTATAGGGTCACTGCTAACAATAATGCAACGAGAAGACCTACTACTCCACTGAATGGCTGGAAGGGGTGCAAACCGATGATCCACCATGGAATCTTTGAGAGGTAAACAACAAAACCACTCGTTTGTAAAAAGTAACTGGAAGCCATAAGGCCAGTGCGCAGTCCAATGGGAATGAAAAGGCTGCCTTCCTTTCTTAATCGAGCCCCAGCAAGACACAAGGATAACAGCCATAGACCAGGAATGGCCTGCCAGGACCTGGGAAATAATGAAAAAAGACTTATATGAGCATTGGGTTGCTTGAAGTAAGAAAAATGTAGCTAACATCAAGAGGAACAAGATTATAAAATACTCTGAAGACACGACAACAAAGAGGCATCATTAAAATTATAAAAGCCTAGGGCCCTAGGAAATATCCAAACCTATGTTAGAGCCGAGCTGAACTCTAACCTGACTATACTTTGGATTTGGTTTAATTCTATTGAGTTTGAACTCGAACACAAACTCACCTTCAACTTATTACGTTCGAGCTTGGTTTAAAATAAAAATAAAAAATAAAAAAAATAATAATAATAATAAAAATAAAAAAAAATAAAAAAAAAAAAAAACTTTGTTCCAAGCTCAATTCAATAAAATATGTTTAAACAATAAGAGCTTGGTTTGATAAAATTTATTCTGACTAGATAAGTCATGTTGGAAATTTGCATATTGTTTTAAACCTTGGTTTAACAATTAAATAAACAATATTATAAATCTGATATTATATATCTTAAACTAATGAGCTCATGAGCTTTCGAGCAGAGCTTGAGTTTGGCTCATTTAAATTCGAACTATTTTAAGCTCAAGCTTGGCTGATTAACAAACCAAACAAGCTCAAACCAAAATTTGACCAAATCGATTCCAAACAGTCATTGCTACATTTTATCTTTTAATTTTTGAAAAATAACAGAACGTAATACCTTCCAGGTCAGTTTCAAACTATTAAAAGTTGCAGACATACCTCTGTGATAATGCAAATGCAAGTCCTGATAGAAGTATTCCAGGATGATAACCAAGGTCTATCGCGATTTCTTCTAACAGCCATGATCTAAAAAGAAGTTCTTCAACAAAAGAAACACCAGCTGCCACGGCAAGTCCTTGTCCAGCGGAAAGAAACAGCTGGCCATGCGCTTTGATTTTGGCACTAAAAGTTAAGGATGACGAACCAAGACTGGATGGAAAAGAAAGCTTGACAAAGCCAAGATATGCATTCAAAGAGTGTATTGAGATAACCAGCATGACTCCTCCAACCAACCCTATCAAGAAGTGTTGCACCTGTGTGTAGAGACAGAATTAATTGAAAAAGATACAAACTGACAAGAAACAACAGTAAATAAAAAGTTGTCTACTACATTTCACTCTCTATTGTCTTCCTCCTCCCACCTTGCCTTAGCAGGATATGGGTCAGAGGAGATGAGCTCAGTCACCAATCAATGCATGCAGGCGATGCAGCAAACATAACAAGATCCTGGATAATGAACTAAAACAGCATCTATAATAATTCATTGCTGCTTCAATTCTGGTAAATCAGTTTATTTTTATAAATAAAAACATGAAGGGAGTTTTATATTAGAGTTGCAATAGAAATCATATAAATTATTGACAATGTTGTAACATATAATCTGATAGGAGAAGTGACTGCTTCAGATATTAGCTGATACCTTTCTTGGTGATGTAAAATCCAGCCCGTATTGCTTGAATGGATCTTCATACCCTCGTATTCCCTTCCCCCACTGCATGATGAGTATTATGACAGCAGTGTAAAGCCCAACTATGCAAGCTAGCTCGACAATACTAGAGGAGGTATGTGTCAACAAATTCTGAAATAGTGTAGGCAACAGGGGCACCAGCACTGGAGACCACAAAACTAGCACCATGCCAGAAAATCCAAGTACCCTGCGAAAGAGAGGACTGTTAAAAAGCACTGGAGGGGCACTTAGATACATTCCAAGAATTTACAATGATATAAACAAAGAAGATGTCAGCTTTTCTAGCCACACCATGAAGAAAAGAAATTACAATATAAGAGGAAAAATGTTACAGGTATCAACATCTGAGGTTCACTAGTTCTTAACAGAATTTATAGGCTTTCAACTAGCCAACTACTACAGCCATCAGAAGCTATCATCAGATATCTACAGTACATGCCTGTCCAGCCAAAAGATTATATTCTCAAAGGTGGTTGAAGATCTAACTAAGCCACAAAAAATATTATGCTTCCTCATATCAGCTAACAAAACATGTTTATCTAATTTGCAGTATGTTCAGGTTGAAAATGGTATATGGATAGTATTGGATACAAACTAAGTAATCAACTAATTATCACTAGTATGCTTTGGACACAGCAATCCATTATTTTAAAGGCGTTTAAAAGTAAAAACATAATGAATTCACTAAGAAAAGTTCAAATTAGTTGAAAAATATTTAGTTGATACACACAATTCGGAAGGACTGAGGGCACTAAGATTTTGCCATAATCTAGATTGATGGTTGTAATCAGCTATCAGTGATTACAGACATTCTACTGAAGAGTCATGATTCCAGCATGTAATTATTTGCCATTCTTTTAGTCTATCATGTGTAGGACTTTCAAAACAAGGTCACAACTTGATAAACACCAGGTTAAATAAACCTAGGACACACAGAAATTTTAAATAGCACCATATATACTGAATTGTACAAGATTAGCCATCCAAGATTTAAAGAAGCATCATAATAGCCTGATAATCTCCTGTTCTCCAGCAAAAGGAGATGCATACAATGTGTATTTATTTAATGATATCCAAAAAAGGAAATGCAATGAATACAAACTAGTATAGTACACAACAAAGACAAAAGCAGATATGGATATATGCAATCTTTGTGATTCCCACACACTAGTGACTTTGGTTTTATTTGAAAAACTTTAGCACAAATCACCTCAGAAATAAAGGCTGGTCGGCAATACGTAAAAATGAGAAAAGCTTGTCTGTCAAACTCATAGCACCACGAAGACCACCCCACAGTAAAGCCAATTTTCCAACGAGCCTTAGCGCGCCACCTCTTTGGCCCAATCCTGCCAGCATTGCGACGATCCTGATAAAGCAATAATTCAATTAGATAAACATTCACATACACACTCAAGAAAGGGGGAGAAATGTGAAAAAAGAGGCAGACTAAAATAGAGAAGAACATGACAAAAGCCAGAGTCTAACCTATCTTGATCCACAGCTCCATCTTGCGTAGTAGGAACCACTGGACCAGCGACTGACATTGCCTTTTCAGCAAGGCTTGTTACTATATTACTCTGGTCTTTGTCATCTACTGTCTCCTCTTTTTGCACTGATTCACTCTTCATATGTTTATCGTCAGTTTCATAACCGTCGTTCGCCATAAAATCATCCTATGATAATGTAAAAGGCCAGAAGTCAAAAGGAATGAACAAAACTGTAGAAACAAGATAAGAGGGAGGCCAATGGCCAGTAAAGAAGCCAACTAAAGTGACTATTATTTCAACCAATATATGGCCTGACATTTAACATCAGCACAATGTGAATGGCGGATAAAATGAAATAACAAGTTAGCCAGTCTGACACTGCATTAGCAGTGCAAAAGATCACTTTAAGCTACACAGATACTTTCAAATTAAAAGCTGATGATCCATAACTTTAATCTAGGGGGTAAGACAACAAACATTTTGACCTATAAAATTCCACCAGTGATGAACTCAGACTGGCTGTTGCCTGTCTCCGGTTAAAAGCATTCATTTTTATGGTAAATACTACTACATTTGTTACTCACAATGGATTGAATTTTGCACTAATCATAAATTAACTTTGACTACATTTTCTTGCTACCACAACAACAGAAAATAATTAATCCCAATGAAAGTGAAAAAAAACAAGAATATATTGAGAAAAAATCAAAGAGAGTGTAAAGTGAAAACCCAAGAAGAGAAAATACTAATATAAATTGAAAAGGATTAATAAAAGATATTCTAAGTTTCTGCTCAACTCTTTCGGTTGTGTAACATAACCATGACCTCATTTTCTTACTAATACACAAAAAAAACAAATGGTATAGTGTAATATGTTGTAAGATTGATCTTAATGTATATTTTTCAAACATCGACTTTTTTTTATTTAGTTTTTACTAATACATTATTACATATATTTATGGTCAATTAAAAAAGGAACCTTCCAAATATAGGTATATGCGATCCCCTAATATTTGGCTAAAATCCAAGACTTCCCACAAGTTCTTTCAAAATGGTTGAATTCCATCCTAAAATTTAAAGCTAGACAGAGATACATCCACCATTTTAAAAAAAATGTCAAGCCCAACACTACCTCCACCTCCGATATTGTTTTTTTTTTTTTTTAATTTACCCATTTTAACTATTCATGTTTGCCTACACAGGGCTTTGAGTCTTTGACCATTAAAAACTTAATAAATAAAAAATTATAAATGTTGATATTCTGAACTATACGAGTATACGTTGAGAAGATTTATAGTATCTCACTACACTTTTTTTCTTATCAACAAATCACCAAAAATAATGCGAAATGTCAAAGGGGGTATATTTCCCAAAAAATTAAAAAAAAAAAACCTGAGGGAGTGGTAACAATAGATAAGACCCTTACATCCTGAAGAACAAATGTGTGTAGCAGAAAGAAACTTCAAAACCATAGAAAATACCTGCTGACTTGTTAATAATGCAGACGCTCCAAGTGCAGCCGTAACAGCGCCAACCATGATAGTATTCCCATCCAAACCTTTGAATTCCTCCTTATCTACGTCATCTTCACCAGGACCATCTGAGGCACCACTTCCCTTGACCTTTGTTAAATTCTTCTCCGGAATAAGATCAATCCCATCAATAGGAAGTTGAATGACCTCTTGTGGAAGTATATCATCTGGCTTCAACACACTGAATTGATCTTGATCCATGTCCAAAGCTCCAGCAGCTACATCAAAGCAGTTTCTCAGAGAAGCTAAAGTAGAACCAACGACAACACCAATGGGTAGCACTTTTTTCAAGTAGCTGGTATCCTGTAGTACTTTAGATATTGCTTCTACAATAAGGTCACCATTAATAAGCCTACTCCATTCTTGGAAATCAGGGTCTAACCCAGAGAACAAGAGCTCTTGATTATGCTCTACTTCGTGATGGATTGCCAAATAGACAGCTTCTGCCACTGCTTCCATATCTGCTGCTAGAGCAGCATCCATGTCTTCAATGTCTGTTGCATTAAGTCTACGACTAACTTCAACTTTCAGAGAATTAAGTAAAGTGGTCTTAACAAATAATTTTGACCTGTCCGCATTATCATGTTTCACAGATTTGTCATGTGATTTCTGCATCAATTCTTCAGTTGGTTCGTCCTGCGTCTCTTTGTCATGAATAACATATGATGGCTCAATAACATTATCTATAACATTTTCTTTCTGAGGTAGCTTGGTGTGCTCCTTTTTGTCTTTATTGTCAAATACAGCAACATGTATTCCACCAGGCTGTTTTAGCAGAAGCAAGTGCCCATCTTCTGGAACATAATTAAGTAATGGAGCAGTAGTTGCATCCATACCAACATGTTTCACTTTCTGCATCTTTGACAGGATATATTTAGGGACAAACTCTTTGTCCAATGCTTTTACGTTTGATGCTCCCGGGTTATTGACGATCAGGTTAAGCATCTCAATATTATTCTCTTTGCCAGAAGCTGCCGTTGGACCCATTTTCATACTACCATTGCTATCATGTGCATGAACTGATTCTATATCCAGAGGATTGGTATTTTCTTTATCTTCCCCTGCATCAAGCTGTGAATCAGTAAGATAACCATGGCAATTACACAGGAAGATGGGACAAGTCATGAAAAAAACCAAACTTAAGTCTTACCATCCATTTGCTTTTCTAGATGGAGCTCACTACTACTGCCATCCTTCTCAACAACTGAGCCATTAATGGCATCCTTGTTCTCACTTTCTTCATTGTCTATGTTTTCAGTACTTTTCTCCTCCAGCTGAGTAATCATATCCTCAAGGACACCAAAAACACTATTGACAGCCACCTGTGTTGAGTCATCCATCCCTGTGAAAGCATCAAAAGCTTGTGAAACACTGAAAGTGGGGATTTTAGATTCAGGAGCACTGTTCTGATCTGGCAGCGGTTGCAAATCTTCACCCTTGGTTTTACTATCACCCTTTCCATTTTCTGATATTTGACTATCAGATGTGGGTGGTGGCGTTGCTTCATCTGTATCTGCTTCCGGTTCAGCAGCTGAGCTTCTTTTATTTTGCTCTTCAGACAAATCCTTGGACTCACCAACAATCTCAGAGATATCACTCTCTGCCAGTTTTGTTTCGTCATCTTGGGACCTAGTACTCGGCGTAACACCTGCTTCAGAGTTGGTGCTACCACCACTGTCGCTAGATGAGTTTATTTTGGCAGTGGTATCAGAACCATCCCCACCAGAATCAACAGGCTGGTCAACAATCTTGGCAGAGGCATCATTATCAGATTTTTCATCACTATTCTGAGAATCTTTTAAACCTTTTGTCAGTCCTGTATCCCCCTCATTGCTGTCAACTACTTTAGGCTCAGTAGCTTCTTCACTGAGTTTGTTCACATCAGACTGGTTGCTATCACTGTTGTCTGGTTTAGCATCTCCGGATGAAGGTTGATCAATGTTTACATTTTCAGAGTCAGAACGCAAGGCTGCATTTTCTTTGCTATCTGATTTCAGAGCAGATGAAGGAACAGCTTTATGGTTAATGCTCAGTAGTGTATCAAGATTCATGTTCTTCCCAGGTGCTTGCAGAATTTCAGAAACAGAAGTAGTAAGTTTGCCACGAACATCCTCAGGGACAGCATCCTGCAACGCCTTAATAAGGGTCTCACCTCGATCAACAGCGGATAGTACCTAGCAAATGAGTGAGATCCATCATAACAAAACAACAAACATAGCTAGTATTCAACTAACAGCATAATAAGTGAAGGTTGCATGCGCTTTCAACTACAAAAATAAAAAATAAAAATAAAAAAAAAAACTGTTTTAATTACTAAGGTTGCTGTCTAAAAGATCCAGACATATGAGATTATGAGGAAGAGAAAAGTAGATTTTCACATAAAAGATCATGACCCATTGTGAAGGGGCAATAGCTACATAGTGTGGGTAATTTCATAGATCATACATATAGGTGAGACCAAGAGAAAAGTAGATTTTCACATAAAAGATCATGACCCATTGTGAAGGGGCAATAGCTACATAGTGTGGGTAATTTCATAGATCATACATATATTCTGCTTGATGTAAGACTCTGAAACTTGTTAGGTTTGTTTTTTCATGATCATTGTTACCGAACAGGGTGCAGTTTTTTGCGCTTCATCATGTACAAGCACATAAACCTTAAAGAATTGTGCCTTAGTCCTAAGGTGCAGTATATACTCCCAGAAAAACGGCTAAAAGTTCTTGAACAAACCAAATCATAGTCACAATACTGCAAACAAAAATTGCTCTCTTTGTGTTTCAGGGCATGGCACATGGCTCTTGTCACAAACTCGTCAGGTGTAAAGAAGCCTATTGGTTTCAACTTAATTTAACAAAATATTTTATTTTGCCAAGTTCTTTTGTTATATTGGGAGGGGAATTCCGGAGCTCTGGTTAATCTACAAGCTGATCAAACTGGTTATGGGGTTGGTAATTATTACTGAGAATCAAACCGTTGAAAATACTGACTAGAGGCTAGAAATGGTTTAAAGCTGAGCAGTTTTAGCTAACAAAACTTCAGATTGGGTGCAGCTTCAAGCCAAAGCGTATAATAATTTTTAAGTCTAATAACCATCAAAATCATGAGGGCAGACAATATAATATAAATCTGTGTATACAGAAGACAACAGATGGTTCAGTCAGCTTTCCCTCCAGTAGAGATCAATCGTTGATACTTTCATATTTCATGTCTAACAAAGGCGAGTCATCCCTACAATCCTATGATTACAAAGGACTATCTAAACTCGATCAAATGACTATCTAATTCTAAACTATCGTTTACTTTCATTTTTACGGAAATTATGACAGACCAATCAATTGTTTTCCGCATCATACTTAACTTGGAACTTCCTCTTTAAAATTGTATTTAAGGAAAGTCTTTTTGTATTTATCCAATAAAGCTATCCCTTACATGTATGTGACCCCTACATGACTGCTGCCCCAATCCTATACTGCAATATAGTATCCTCATCAGAAATACTTAAGATATAATGTTTTTTATCTTCCAAAAATTTTACAATAAAAGCACAAAGTCATATTGGTCTTTTTAGAATAACGATACAAAAGAGAACTTGTTTTTTAGCATTATCAAACTCCAGCTTTACAGAAAATCCCAAGTCTAAAAGGCCAATTTTAAAATAGATACCTTTTTCTTGTCTTCTTCCTTTAACGTCCCAGGCATTGTCACATCAAGCATATTCATAACAACCTGTGCTGTTGGGAGCACTTGGCCAGAATCACTTTCTACTGGACTGGTTTCTGTGACTTTAGTAGAATCTTCATCATCTGAGCTCCCTTTTGAATTCTGGTTTAACATTGAATGAATACTAGGTAAAGTATCAGTCTCTCTCTGCATACCCTTCATTGGATCCACTAATGCATCTGAACTATCTAATTTGGCCAAATTCAAGAGACGGTCAACTCTGCCACTTGTATCAGCCGTTCTTCCCTCCACAAGAGCTAAACCTTTTGAAGGTTTGACAGTAACATCTATATCTTGAAGAAGTGGGTGGCGACCCTTTAGTATTCCAAGCTCCACTGCTGTGAGCCACTTCATCATAAATATATTTATCAGATAAACAGTAACAGGGGACAAAAATTTAGCAAACAAGATTTTACATGAACAAAGGATAGAAACAAAAAGTGGCAAACCGATTCTCCCAACAAAATCTTTATTTGGATTCCACAAATGGAAGAACACATAAGAAAAGATCTCTTATAAGTATATTATATAACCAAGCATGATATTTGTAGATCTCATACAAGTCATCATCTAACTAATTAATTATGTAGAACATAATACAAATCAAAGATAGAATAGATATGTGCCATCTATCTCAATAGATTATTAAAAAGTTGTACAGCGAAAATATTCAACTTTCGGTCACATTTATGTCGAAAAAAGTCTGAACAGTGAAAATTTTCAATATTTGGTAACAAAGGACTCACTGAGGGTGCAAGCAAAAGGAAAAAAAATATCCAGTGCTGGCAATATAACCCATTTTGAGGGCTATTTTTTTCTTGGAAATGTGTGGTTGCTGACTATTATTTGTTTTACTACTTGAAACTTTAGTTTACGTTTCGTTTTACTCTCAGTTTGTCTATTAAAAGAATTTATTCTGCAATCCAATCACAAAATGCACTACTAGTCTACTACAGTAGTACAGTTTAACCTGGAGATGAACACCCATCCAACTCTAAATCAAAAAGATAAAACAGAAAAAGTAATCATTCCTTATGCAACAGAAACTTTGCCATAGCATCAGAACAAGTACAGTTTACAGGAGTAATTAAATAAATATTGAAGCAGAGGATAATTTTTACCTCAGTTGCCACATGCTGGTACCACGAGATCGTGTTAACAGTAGATGGTAAACATGAGCACAGAAGTAAGCTTGTAAAAGGATTTTCAGCAATCGAGCCACGAGGAATAGAGAACAGTGGCACCATCCCAGTGTCATTCTGGAAGGGGTGGGAAAGACAGAAAATATGTGTGAGCCATAACAACATAAATAACAAGAATTTATATATTATAATAGGCAAGAAAAGGCACATTCATGTCAAATTCCCAAAAAGGAAACAGGATAAAGACCATAATTCCCATTAAGTATTAGCCACTAATGTCAAGGATATAAAAATCATCACATTCTAGTCAAAAGAACCCATGAGAAGCTCGGAATTTCCTTACTCTTTATTAGACCTCTTTCAGTAAGTTAATTTAAAGAAACAAATGTGTTGGTACCTAGTCAAGAATCTGCTTAAGTAAAACAGAGCAATGACTACAGTGGGGATTCCCGCTTGAACCGAAATGACTGAATTCAGGGAAAAGGCAGTAGCTAAGTATAATCTCGGAGCAGGTACGAGTACTTCAATTCACCATTTTTTGTTGCAAAAAACACAATTAGTTTTGAACGGCATTAACTTGTGAATTTATAATCAGAATATGGACGGTGATAAATGATGATGATGACGATAAAAAGAAGTAGAGGAGAGCAGCCTAAAGGAGATTGAGGGCGACAAAAGGCAGGGGATGATTAACCCATGAGGCCATGACCCATTGTGCAGTAAAAGAAAAACAAAGGAAGGGGAAATGACGTTTTCTATAATCTTTTTCTTTTTCTCTATTTTTAATTCCTTTTAGTTGGTAGTTCTAGTAATCTAGTTTATATATTTCTCTCCTTGATTAAGTTCTGTAATGATGCCCCTTGTGGCTCACATTAAGACACACTACCTAAGCTTTATTTTTCCACCATATCCTATGAGGTTCTGGTAGAAAATTACAGAGGTTAACCTCCAAATATAGGGTTTTAACAAAAGTTGCTTAAATCAATATAAAGTTGTGTACTTAGATAATCTTATGATTAATAGAATGAGTAACTTTCATTCTTCGCCCTCCTTAAGTTCATGAATGACACCTCTATGAATTTATGCATAAAAGAACATGTTAACATCCATTTGTGCAGTGCCAGAAAATAACACACCTGTACAAATAGTACTGGAACCTTCAGGTTTTCTACCAGCTTTCTGGTGCTAGAATTTGAGTAGAAATCTTCTAATGAGTCAAATCCAAACGAAACCATGGATATTGCCTCTTCAAAATCGCGGACCGATTCAGCTGCCAAAGCCTTTTCCACATCAAAACCTTTCCTCCTACCTTGAAAAAGTTCCTGAAACATAAGGTGTAAAACACTTAAACATCTACATTTACAAAATTAGATCGCCATTTTATAAACTGATCAAAAAGATAGTAAAAAATAAAAGTTATTAGCAAATTAGAAATCTACCTTGTTAGACTTTAATATATCTATCAAGCCTCCAGTGAGCTTATTATCAATGGTATTGCAGTAAGGAGAAGTCCTGGTGGCTTCATCCAAGTCAAAAGGATTGTCAATGCATGTAGCAGCTGTAAGAGGGGTCTTTTCCCCAGCTTCAGCAAGGTACTTTATCAGCATATTCGCACCATAACCCAAGCCAACCCCTGTCAATGTAGACCTTGGTCTTGCCTTAGTGATGAACTGTATCGCCGAGCAAATGTCATCACTATCAGCAGCTGTAAATAACCTAGAAAATAAGCAGGTTATGCACTTCATTAATTCATCAGCTTTGTAATAACGTAAGGAAACATCACATCATTCTAAACACAATAGCAGGTATATATAATTCAAATAGAAAAAAAACATCAGAAATGAGATATACAGAGAAAGAAAAAATTAAAAGAAAAAAAAGAAATTACAATAGAAAATAAATCCACAGACACAAGACAATGAAATTATTAGGGGAATCTGATCATGCACCTCTAAGCTACTTCTGCCGTCCCCAAATATAATTCTCATGTCTCTTGGGCACAAATAAGAGAGAAACTGTTTTGAGATTTGTTGCTTAGAGGTGAATAAATAAAATAGTGGGTGAGATGAAGTACCAATTTGTTGATTAAAGATGAACATATATGATATGGGAGATATTCAACCATAGATTGAAGACAAAATTCTGGCTTGCCATGCTACAACCCAAAATAACCACTACAGTTTTCGCAATTATAATTCCCATGTCAGGAAAGCATTGTAACATACTCCCTTCTTACCAATTTAGTTTACCCCTTTCTATTTTGGCAAAGACCCACTAATTTTTAAATACTTCTCTCTTCCCACAACCAACGGTTAAAGTCCACACACTCTCTCATTCAATTTCAAAAATACCCCACTATCTCCAATCAGTCCATCACATCTACCTTTTTATTAAATTAACAGTAGATAACCACACTCCAAACTTACACCAAAATTATGTGCTTTGACAAGGAGGCAAACTGAATTGGGGTGGAGGGAGCATACCGTTTTGAAGCCGCAAGATGTCAAGTAAAAGTTATCACTTTAGTTATGACTAGACCTTCCCAATTTCCCTACTTAAATTGAACTATAGCATATATGAGATCAAGAGATGCCCAAAACTCTAAATGAGTAACTAGTACATAAAAAAAGCTCTATTAAAAGTCAATTCCTCAATTAAGAGGGAGTTACATCAAGTCGACAAGATTCCATCCTACCGCGAATTCAGAGTTACATTCTGTATCAAAAAGATTTCTCCTTTCAATTCCTAAATGATCAATTAGCAAAGTATACTCGAAATTATCATCATCATGTATATAAGCACAATAACTCAAAAACACAAGCTTCCAACATATCCAAAAACACAAAAACCACAACAATCAAAACATTGAATCGAAAACTCATCAAGGACTCACCGAGCAGTGGTCAATGGAGAACCGGCACATCCCCGGGGGTTCATAACCACCGGAAACAGCCCTCGCCGCAAGCATTCCCTCACAAAAGACCTCACATTCTCATCCATACTACCTTTGGCAGTCCCAGGAATCAATAAAACAGTAGTATCCAAACCACGCTCATCACTCAAATCCAAATTACAAGGCCAATCCAAAGAAATCACCCCACCATCTTCAGTCCCAACACAAACCCTCTGATACTCCAACACCCCATTTTCTCTCTCCTCCTTCTTCGCTTCGTCGCCGCCATTTTTACTCAATTGAATTCTCCCACTATCTAACCTCACAAAATGCTTCTCCTCCTTCACTAATCTCTCACTCACATCCTCCTCTTCACCATTTTCGAACGAAATCGAAGGACACCGCAATAGAACAAACCGATTAAAGGGTGTTGGGCTAGTAAATAAAATCCATTCACCAACATCGGAAACCCTAGATTCCAAATCCGATTCTGAACCCAAATTCGAATTCGATTTTAGGAGATTATTGTTTCTGAACTTAGAGTAAGAAAGAGCAAAAGCAGAAGCAAACCCTAGAGCAGCAGGTGGGACCCAATTGAGAGGAAGAAGAGAGAGAAAATCGAGCGCACTTGAAGCCGAAGTAGAAGAAGGTTCTAGAGCGTTTCTAAGAAGCTTAGAATTCCGCTTCAATCGGCGTTTCTTCCATAACCGAAACTCCCGATTTCGAAACGTTGAATGAAGAAGGTGAGAGGTTGAAGAAGGTGGGTAGAAGAAGATGGGTATGGAATTGGGGTTGAGTTGAGCTGAAGTGTAAATCGCCATTGAAGAAGAGGAGAGAGAAAGTGATGATGATAAGGAAGAAGAAGAAGAAGAAGAAGAAGAAGAAGAAGAAAAGAGCGTTTTCGAGAAAAATGGCGGGTTTTTGGAGAAAGAAGAAAGTGACGTGGAAAGTAAGGGCGGTTTGGGGTTTCAAAGGGGGGAAAGAGATGTGGAAGGAAATTAGCGGTTTAGAATGGCGTTTTGGGTTGTGCCAAAGATTTGTAAATGGTCCATGTTTTTATGAGATTGATTGTATAATTTTGTTGATTTCATTGGACGTAAAGTTGGACATCTGTCTATTGTTAATGTAGACGTCGACTTAATGGTTTGAAGATAGGAGCACCATGGTCATTGGATTGTAGGGGTGGGTTTTAATGGTGGATCAGAGGGGGAGTATGTCGACAATTTAGTATAGTCGTATAGGGTAGAATAATGACTAAAAAAAAAGTTATGTTTTATTCACTTTATTTTTACACTTATCTAAGGGTGGGCTAACTACTTAGATGCTTTCAGCAATTATTTGCTCTGCACTTTGCTACCCAGCGTTTACCGTGGGCAAGATAATTGGTACAGTACACCAAAGGTGTGTCCTTCCCGGTCCTCTTTTACTAGGGAAAGGTCCTCTCAATGCTTTAACACCCACATCGAATATGGATTGAACTGTCTCACGATGTTCTGAACCCAGCTCACGTACAGCTTTAATGGGCGAACAGCCCAACCCTTGGAACATACTACAACCCCAGGTGGCGAAGAGCCGACATCGAGGTGCCAAACCTTCATGTCGATGTGAACTCTTGGGGAAGATCATCCTGCTATCCCTAGAGTAACTTTTATCCATTGAGTGACGACCCTTCCACTCGGCACTGTCGGATCACTAAGGCCGCCTTTTATCCCTGCTCGACGAGTGGGTCTTGCAGTCAAGCTCCCTTCTGCCTTTGCACTAACGGGCCAATCTCTGTCCGGCCCGAGGAAACCTTTGCACGCCTCTGTTACCTTTTGGGAGGCCTATGCGCCAGAGAAACTGTCGAAAGTTATGTTTTATTCACTTTATTTTTAGTTGTATTAGGAAAAACAAGTTCAAACAAGATTTAATAATATAAGTTCACATAGAATTCTTAATATTAACAAGTTTTGACCATCCTCGTGATTTGTTGCATGTGACATATATTGAAGTTGGAGTCCAGATTAAGTAGTTTCTCCTCCTCCTCCTCTATAGGTATGAATTACTAGTGAAAGGTATATTTCCCAGTAATTTCTCCTCCTCCTCCTCTATAGGTATGAATTACTAGTGAAAGGTATATTTCCCAGTAATTTCTCCTCCTCCTCCTCTATAGGTATGAATTACTAGTGAAAGGTATATTTCCCAGTAATCTTGGATTTCTAGATTACAAATCATAGTCTTTAAATTTTATTTTGACATTGTCGAGGCTTTATTTATAACCATACCAAATTAATTGAGACATTTGGTTCACATATTAATTTTTATACCATTGAAGCTTTAATAATAACAAAACCCAAGTTGAGATGTTTGCTTCACATATTAATTTTCTTTTAGTTTTCCATCATTGTTATAAATGACACATTTATATGTGGTCTTTCTTCTGATCTCCTCAAAACATAGGGTGTTGGGTACAAATTCTTCTATGGACCCTGGTCTATCTTGAATAGGTGGACCACATACTAAACACATGTGTATATGAATGAAATGCAGCTCAGTTTACTACTGATCTTCCTGCCATATATCTTAACTTATTCTTCTTCTTTTTTTTTAATTTTTTGTTTCCTTCTTTACAAGGTAAAGATCTACACTGACTCTGCAACACTAGTGCGTAGATTGAAGACTCCTGATCATAAGAACATTGGACTCCAGTGGACAGTAAAGGAAATACGAAGACTAGGAAGCATGTTTAGGGGGTGTATCATTTGGAAGGTCGGGAGAGAACAAGTGGCTAGAGCCCACTTGCTAGCCAACGGGTGCAGAACCAATTTGTTACTCTTTCTAGTCTTCTGTAATCTTTAGTTTAGTTTCTTCTTGTCAAAAAAAAATACAAAATCTCTCTATCTTTTTTTTTTAATCTGATCTCTTTCTATTTCTTTCTCAATTTTAATTCATTCTTTTTTTTTTCCTAATTCTTATTTTCTCTCTCCTCTGTTCTTTGATATTGATTTGCTGCATTTAACGTGATGGAAATTGTCGAAATTCCCAAAGAAATCAATCTAGGTTAGGTATTATGAATTCATTGTGATCAATATTGATTTATTTTTTAATTTTGGGATGAATTTGTGGATGAAATTATTGTTCAAACAGGTGCAACAAGGTAAGTTGTGTAATGTTATGTCATATACGAAGTACATGTTAGTGTGAATCATTTATGCTTATGTACTCACATTACTGATTGTGTGTTTGTATGTTTGTTTGCCCTTGTCTTTATCTTGGCCCTACGACGACCCATTTTTAATG
Organism: Chenopodium quinoa; assembly: GCF_001683475.1. NCBI lineage: Eukaryota > Viridiplantae > Streptophyta > Magnoliopsida > Caryophyllales > Amaranthaceae > Chenopodium > Chenopodium quinoa. The sequence continues at coordinate 2,415,415 of NW_018745533.1, read as the reverse complement.
ACGAGTAATGGGGACAAAGTAAAGAGAAGCTTTTCAGGTGATGAAGCATATCAATGATGGGAATGAGTGAATAGCGAATCTTGTTTAGTTCCTATAAGGATATGTTGATGTGTTTATTTGCTTTGATTATTATATATATATTTTCTTTGTGAGATTAACCCAATGGTTTAAAGTATTTGTTGGGTTTTAAAAGGGCCTACAATATATGGTTCCAAGTTGTAGGTTGACCTCGTTTGACGTTGGTAACACTTTACTTTCATTTGGTTAACTTTTGAAGTTGGTTTTTTTTTTAATGGTTTTTAAAACAATTCTTCTGCTGTATATCTTTGATAATTTCCTTAGATGTTATCACGGTAACTTTAATATCTTAGAATATCAAACCATAGTCAAGTATGGAGATAGGGATAAGGGAACATACCTCCATGGTGCGTGCCTCTAATAAATTACCCTAGCGATCAATGAAGAACAACCCAATGATCACTACTTGTATTTATTGTGCATCCACTTTGAGCTCTTGAAATACATTTAGGCTCTTGTTCTCTACAAGATTCATGTAGGCATCATGTGGGAATTTGCAAGGCACAACATCAGAAGAGAAAAACTTCTTAAGAATTACTTTCCGCATATAAAGAAACCGATAATGATTCTTTAAACAAATGTCAATAGTTTATTAAAGAGAACCAATTAAGAAAAAATAAGAGAGAAGACATAAAATTAAAAAAAAAATAATAACTTGAAAACACTCTCTCAAGGTGGAAACTTAAGGGAGTAAATTAATCTAGCCATTGAGATAAAAGTAATACTAACATTATCTTTCTTCAAAAATTCATCAAAAGGTTAATTAACATAATTAAGTTAACACACTAAAATATTAAAAATAGCCATCAAAAGAATTTCAAGAGTAAAATTAATAGAATTATTTATGTTATTCCCCAATAAGAACAATAGATATATGGCATAACTAAGAGTCATAAAAACAACAAACTATACTGATATCCTCCTATGGAGATTATACATATAACTCTTCACAAAAGAATCACATAATTCTCATTCAAAAACTTCGCTCACTTAATAAAATAATATAATTAACACAAGTTCTTGAAATAAGAAAATAAGCAAAGTAAGCATTTAAAGCATGAACAAACTTTTGAACATTTAAAATTGCAAAATTTGAAGCTCTAGTAAAAAAATTCAAACATCGCAAATTTTGAATATAAAAAATCTGAACAATTGCCTAGGTTTTTAGCGTATAATGAAGTTTGTAACACAGGGCCGGTGGTTCAACTAGAAAAGCTGGACCAGGTTCACAATAGACTTATTGGAGTGTTGGGTGCGAAAATGGCTAGTAAATTTGGGCATCATGATACAATTGGGCTCTCAAGCCCAATACTAATATTTGGAGCCTTAACTCGATCAATGCAAGATCAGCCCAAGGACAAATGAAAGCCTCTTAACTACCCATACGATTGTACGCGGATAACTTACTATGTGGTCCCACATTATTTACTACCCATGGGTATAAATTGTCTAATTTTCACCGTTCAGGTATCCATGACTATCCTCAAGCACTAAATATCTTGCATAGCATTTAATAATCTCTCGTTGTATTACACTTATGCATCGGATAGCGCGTTTCTCGGCAAACCCTTGAGGCCAGTTAATGTGCTCTGCTGTGCTGAAAATCCTCAACACTAGACTTTTGGACTGAGCCCGTCTCCAGCCTACCTGATGACTAATTACTTTCTTTAGTCCACGTTGTGTTTAACCAAATCATAGGCTAGGTATTCAACCGACCTCTTTCAAATATGTTGTTGCCAATCTTGAATATATAAAATTTTGCTTTTTTATCACAAAGTCACACAACACAAACAAGTGGTAGAACTATTCTAATATATGGGAATCCTAATGATCTAATCCTAAATGGAAGATTACTAATCCTCTAATACCTAGCCATTGTCCTAACCCAATGTTAGGGAGGGCCTATATATAATAAAACCAATTCAAAGCTATTAAGCTTTTATCCCTACACTGAGTAATTAAATTCGTATACCAACAAAGTGTTGAGTACAATCTGTTTCTGTCTGGATCCGATTACCCAATAGTCCAAGCCCGAGATCCTGATACTCCAATCGGCAGGTTGAGAACCTACACAATGAGCAGAAGTTAGCTAACCCCGGGGTGGTTCGGGGATAACCAATCCGATGATAAAGTTAGAATGTGTTTAAGAAAAAGAAGATAAGTAAGAGAGAGAAAGTAGAGAGAGAGAGTAATAAATGCTTACCATTAATGAAGCTTAACCTACTATTTATAATAAATCTCATGACAGGTGGCTACAAAGCATGCAAAGCTTTTCTTGCCAAGTGTCAAGCCATTGTTGCCACGTGCCGAGTACCGACAAGCCGTTGTGTCTGCTTTATGGAACATATTAGCCTATTTAACAGTTACGCTGGGTTCATATCCATATTTATGAAGATGTCGGCCCTTTTCACGTACATATCATCCCATACACAATCCTTGTGTAGGTGCGTACTATTGTTACTACCAATCGATCTCGTCAAACATTCCATAAAGTTTTCAATATACCAACAAATACGAAAGACCACACAAGCATTAGAACCAATATATAGCCTATCGGGTCAAGTTTGGTTTAGGTTACTAGTCGATAATATTACACAACACGTATTCATTGGTTGATTACTTGCCAATTTCAAGTCATTGCTAGTTATATGGGTCGGATCAGTTTTTAACCGCGTTCTAGGGATGATAATGTAATGCCTGAGGAGGTCGATTGATCTCCTACATATACTTGTATACTCATACTAAAATGCATCTAAACAAGATCGACTGATCACTGACAATCAAATTTTCAGATTTTATTATATGCTTGATAATATGACAAAGTTGATCTAATTATGGAAGGCAACTACCATAAACTACACCAAATTCTTATGCAAAAACCTTAATTTACTTGGTTCTGTTTGTCATCTACTACTAATCATTCATTAATAAGCATCAAGCTGAATGATCTTGATATATTTGTAGATCTTTGGCTCTCCAAACATAAGCATGATTATTATTATGTCTCAATAGCAAGCTCAAAATTGGACTACTTGGTTGGTCGATATTAATTGATGCATGGAACTAACTTTTATTGTCACAAAGTTACTTGATATTTTGATGCATTTTTAAGCGTATGTACACATTTTGTCACATATTTCATGATTCAAATAATTGAATCAAAATAAATTTTTTAAGTGTATGTACACATTTTGTCACATATTTCATGATTCAAATAATTGAATCAAAATAAATTTTATCAATAAACTGATAAATACATAAATTTTATGTACTATTATCTTGCTAGCTTACACAATAATCTTCTTCATAACATTTACAATGACATTTTTAAGAAGATAGAAAGATAGGTGATAATTGAGATGATTGGTCCATGACCTTCTAGTTATATTAGCCCGTTCAGTCGTTCATAATACCATTTTAAAGGATTAACGTAACTAAAAACTAAATTGATGGTTGAAACTTGAACCCAAAAATATGTTTTTTATTATACTATTAATAATATAAATTAATTATCGATATTATACTCGTGAAGTTCACAATACGAGCAAATTTCCAACCAAATATAGGATAAAAGCCATGGAAAAAAATTTAATTTCTAACATACAAAACAAATACGTACATATTAAATTTAATTAAAAAAAAAGAAAAAAAAAATGCCCCTTAATTGTATAGTTTTTTTTAACTACTTATCTTCCCATCCCATGCATAGAAATTTGATATACTTTCATTTGATGAAATTATTGTTCATATAGAAAGACAAAATAGGCATGGACCATAATTCATAATTAATATTGTTTTGATTATACGAGATCATGCACATATAATAATATTTTCTTTGCACTTTGTTCTTTAATTAAATTAGGTTGCATGAAAATCCTTCTTCCACCATACCTTCCTCAACAACTAACAGGCAACAGCACATATATATGTCGTTTATGGTATTACTTTATGCATAAGCAACAAAAATTGCCTCAAATATTTGATCAAATAATATGTACATTGCACCTAAATTAATTGTACCAACCAATTTGATTCAACCTTAGGTTATATTCTTATAAACTTCGTTCTTGATGCATTAAAGTTTCACATGGGAAGTTATGGAGCACTGCATTTATACAAGTCTCTAATTATACTTGTTATGCTTCATCGTTCTTTTTGTTTCTAGAATAATGTTGTTTTCTCCTAGCTAGTTTCCTCTTATTTCTAGAATTTCATTTTGATAAACTTAGCTTACTTGTATGAAGTATGAATGGGTGTATCTATGTTTATGTGCAGTACATGAATTGGGTACGTAAACTCACCCCAAATTCAAAAATATCACCTTAAATAAATCACATAAGTTATTACGAAGGGTCTGTTCACATTTACTTAATTTCAGTTCAGTTCAGCTCCAATCAGTTCATTTCAGCTCCTAATTTTCCTCTCTCATAAAATACTCATTTCAGCTCAGTTCAGTTCAGTTCAGCTCCAATCAGTTCAGTTCAGCTCCAATCAGTTCAGTTCAGTAAATATGAACAGGCCCAAAGTCTATATTCAAAGATTAAATTTATGTTGAGTAATATTAAGAAACATAATTAGAAAGGGGAAAAAAAAGTCTAAAATGAACTTATCAAATCTAATATTTAACTTTAATATCACCTTACGTACGTTTAAACCTGATTGGACTTAATTCGATTAACCCTATTTAGACCTAAAACTTCTTTTCAAGTTGAAGAGAACACGATCTAAGTAAGTCAAACTTTTGAAAACGAAAACAGTATGTACACTGATTATTAATTTATTATACTTCGCACAAGTTTGTTTTTGTATACTTGTAGCTAGTTCTAGTAGCTTAGAAAGAATAAGATGTTACAACACTCATGTGTATGCGCCGCCACTTTGATTTGACTGTTGATACGAGCGTAGTATTTATGATCAACTTGCATTTATAATTGTATATCAGTATACATAATTACATATACTCTATTGTATGTAGGAAATTAGGAATGGGATACCATACCCATGTGCTCTAAGGTATGTATGTCTTCATATTTTATCGTGTGTGTGTTTTTTCACCCATGATAAATTATTTGAATGCAACTGTTTCAAAGAATAAGTCAAAAAAAAAAATAAAAAAAAAATAAAAAAGTACGAGTATGTTATATGGATAGGATAATATAGTGTAATTTAGTAGTGCATTCAATTATTTATGTTGGTTACATATGATGTAGTAATAAGTCAAAAAGTAAGGGCATGTTCTGAACATAACTGAATTTAACTGAATTTATTAGAACTGAACAGAACAGAACTGAACTGAATATTTTATAAGAGAAAGAAATTAGGAGATGAACTGAACTGAACTGAACTTATTAGAGCTGAACTGAACTGAAAATAAACATATGAGAAGTTGAGAACATGCCCTAAGAGTGAAGTTTGTGTAAGAAAAATAATTGGGGGTTTATTTGGGTAAAAGTAGGAAATACAGAGTATATGTATGACTGTATATGATCTGAGAGTATAGTAAAATTTTCTCATTGTAGGTTAATTTAGAGTATTGAAGTATTGGATTAGGGATTAAAACGACAAAAATTAAATGGAATCAAACAGGTCTATAGAGAATGAAATGTAATGGTGGGATCAAAGTGTGTATTAATAAATAGAATCAGCAAAAAAAAAAAAAAAAAACCAACAAGATTGAGTCGATTTAACATTCAAGTCTCATTCAAGTCTCTTCCTTAACTTTAAGTCGTATAAGTGAGCTTCAAATTCTAACTTTCAATCGCTTCTTGTCTTTACTGATCCTTATTATCTTGTCTTTACCGATCCTTATAATCTTGTCATTCTTCTAAGGCGTGATGGTGTTGGAGACATCAATTATCTTTGGATGGTAAAACAGATTCAAATTTTGGGGTCCATTTTCCAACACTATAGTATATATAAGGCCGATAGGCAAAAAAAAAACTTTAAGTCGTATCTATATCTATACTAATATATTAAAAGGTGTTCTAAAAAAGGTTGATGTGTCACATAGTCTATTTTTTGTTGTGTCACATCATCTTCCAACATCTTATGATGCCACATCAGCACTCAATCAATGCCACATCACCCAAGCAACCAACAATACTCCATATAAAAATATAAGGATAACGAGGTTTGAACCCTCAACATCTTATAAGAAAGATGATTATTTAACCATCTAAGCCAATTAGCAACTTTGTTACGGAGTATTAACATGTAAAAAAAAATCTATATAAGTGCAAGCCACAAGGTTGAATTAAGAAAAAAAAAAAGGATACTCAAAGAATAACTCAATTTTGGTTTGACAATGACAATTAATACAATTTTAAAAAGTCACTAGTAGAAAAATGCTTATTTGCATCGCCTTATTTGTGTCACTCATATAAACAAACGACGCAAACGAGATATCTTGACTTCATTATAACTAATTTGCGTCGGACATTTGTTATAAAGCGAAGCAAAAGTCTGACATATTTCAACTTACTTTTATTTGCGTCGCTTCTATAAATAGGAGTGACGCAAATAACAGTATTATATATAACTTTGTGAGACAATTGCGTCATTTCTTTCTTTAGCGAGTGACGCAAATGACCATTATGGTTTATTTGTACTCTAGTTGCCTTCCGCCGTTCGAACATCAAAACTCCAAACCCCAGAAAATTCAACCCCAAAATTCCCTGAAATTCAACATCAAAACCCCAAAAAATTGATCAGTAAAACCCCAGAATTCCCCATTGTTGCTTTGCTGCTGTTAAACCCCCAAAACATCAGCGAATAAACACTAATCGAAAATCCCAGCAAATGTGAGGCAAAATCAAAAATCCCATAACTTACAAATTCAACCACTAATCAAAAATCCCTGCAAATGTGAGGCAAAATCCCTTATATACGAGCAAATCCGAGCCAAAAACCCCCTATTTTCGACCAAAAATCTACCCCAAAACCGAACATAATTGTGAGAAAATTGAAGTTTGAATTTCGAATTTAGGGTTCATTTTTTGGTTCTACGATTGCAATAGATGTTGCACACAGATCTAAGCAAAGAGGTTTGATTTTCGTTCAATTTAGTAGCAATTTGTTACGATTCTCTTAAAGTTAGGGTTCGTACTCAATAACATGGAATTTTGGATCTATTGTTGCTGAAGTTGCAAAATCGATTTTATGCAAGGTAAGACCTCTTCATCTCTTTTCTTTTTGTTCAACACTTCAATCTACATAGATATTTTAAGTTCAATTGTAAATTAACTAAGTTTAATATTCTATTATGTTGCTATTTTTGCACGAAATTTAGAATTACAAGCAGGTTTCTAAATACAGCTTTTTGGGGTTCATATTAGAATTTAGGGTTCATCAAATGCAATCAAATCAAAGAAATTATGGATTTATACTCGATTCTAAGGATTTTTGGTTCTGTTTTGGTGAATTTTTGTAGTCGATTTCAACTAAGTTCAAATTTGTTCTGTGTTCTTACTGTTTTCTAGTGTTTTCAACTAGATTGAATTTAGGGTTCAATTTTGGATGAACTTAGTTTAATTTTACTATTTTTTTGTATTTTTTGCACGGATTTTAGAATTGCAGATGAATTTTTGGATTTTTGGGTTTCATTAAATTTTGATTTTACTATTTTATTGATTTTTCTCCAATCTGACTGTATTTTTTTTTATGTTTTGCTGCTCATTTTGTTTTTTAATCTGACTGTATTTTTTTTTATGTTTTGCTGCTCATTCTGGTTGATTTTTCCCCTGCTACTACTAAGAGAAGCTCTTTCCCATTTTTTTTAGCCCAAAAATGTTCCATGATATACTTAGCCGTGAATAGATAAACTATGATATAGTGTTTATATTGAAATAATTTTACCAGGCCGTTTTGTTAAAAATAAACGACCACTCCCAGCCCTGCCTTACACCCCTCAAGAATATGAGCATCCGAGTTTACTTTAACACACCCAAGGTGTTTCAGGGTTTTCTGATGTCCTGCGGGAGAGTTACAATTCCGAGACTGGAACCGGACGCCTGTACCTGCAAAACAAACGGATGCTCCGGATGATTGGAGATCCGCCTCCGACGGTCAAGTTAGTACTTGATTAAGGAGTAATTAATGCGGAAATTAAAGTGATTGGGTCTCTCTAGGTGAGAGAGTTTAATGTGTGTAATCTGCGTAATCTCCCTTAATGAGGATTAAGGGAGGTATTTATAACCTCGGGAAACGTGCCAATCTAGGTTTAGGTTAACCTTGGGCTGATTGGGCTTCCCACGGAAGTTGGGCCTAGGTGACCGGTTATCCCAGGTGTCATGGGAAGGACATGTGTCGTGTCGTAATTGGTCCATAGTGGACGGGTCATTGCTTGACACGTGGCAGGCTCCTATTGGCCCATGTGACGGGCACATGGCGGAACCTGATTGGTCCACTTGTCAGATGGTGATTGGTGGGGAAAAATCCCCTAATCATTTGCCCCTCACAGGTGGCACGTGACTGGTCACGTGTTACCTGTGACAGGTATCGCCCTGTAACAGGCGACGGCCTGCTACAGGTGTCACTCGGCGAGAGGCCGAGAGATTCTCCCGCCAAAATTTTGAATTCTGGAAGTGACCCTTCGCTTTCTCACTTCGCCTATATAAAGGAGTGTTGACTTCGGTCATTTTCACACTTGAAAACTTTGTGAGAGAACATTCGGACCCCTGAACTTGCGCTGACATTTTGGACCCTTTCTGCCTACCGCCTGCTCTGACAAGCCGACTGCAAAGGATTTTCAGAACTTCATCAATCGTCACTCGTTCAGGTAACCGTCGGTTCTCTTACTCTTAATTTTCTCTTTACTTTATTCTTTTTTGAAATGGCACCACGGAAGCACACGACACGACCTAGGTTAGTGATCAGCCGGTCACCGGGGACGACTGAATCTAGGACTAGGAGTGCCGCCTGCCCTTTTCTGGACCCATCTTTTCCCTTTATACAAAGTCCGACTGCATCTGTGTCTATGCAGAGCGTGATGGCCAGAACAAAAAAGACTGTCAGGGTCTCAAACTCAGACGGCTCCTCCCACAAGGTGCCGATTAGTGAAACATCTGACCAGGCGCCAAATGTGGAAGTGAAACAAAGCGGCTTGAAAGCCGGCAGTTCTGAGGGAGGAGTCAAAGTGACCCCTTCCCATTTTACAGTTGACAATTCTACATTCTCTCCTGCTCCTTTTAAAGGAGATGAGGCAGGCCCCTCCGGGAGAGGGGAGGAGTCGTCCTCTTCGGAATCGTCAGAGGACGATTCCGAGTCTAGCTCTTCTGGCCATGCTTCTCTGGACACAGAAGAGAAAAACAGTCGCCTGCAAGAGGCGAGGCTTTCTCACGCAGTTGAGAAGGGGGACGATTGGGCGGAGCCATCCGCCTCTCACCGAGAGCAAAATACCCCCTACTACTGCACGGTACCTCGGGGCCGGATCACAACCATGCAAGAGAAAGTGGAGAGCTTTATCGCAAACCACACAATGGGCCCCGGCTTTTTAGTGTTCGTGCCGGATCCAGAAGACACAGTCGTCTGGCCGGCTGGTACCAGTTATGATGGCGCCTGCTTTGGCTGCTACGAGGCGGCCATCAAGGCTGGGCTGCGCTTCCCACTACATCCGGCTGTTCAGCGGATCTTGGATGGGTATGAGTTGGGGTTATGGCAGTTAGCCCCGAACTCCTGGGTCAACGTACTCGGCTATGTGGCCGGGTGCGAACTGCACGGGGTGGAGCCGAACTTCGAGGCTTTCGCCCACATGAACTACCTCAGCCAGACCCCTAAGGCAGGCGGTACCGGCTGGTATCAATTGACGAGCCACAGGGGCTACCTCATGACGAGAGGTAAAGCAAACAAATGGAAGGACTGGCGGAGCACCTTCCTTATCATTAAGAGTTCAGACACAGAGCTGAACAAGCGCTTCAACAGGTGGAACAGGAATTCGTCCCTTCTTGCAGGCGGCCGCAGCATGCCGCCTGTTCCCCCCAAGGCTAAGAAAGAGATCTTAGATAAAAGACTCTTCAAAGTAGAGTCGAAGGTGAACTCTACTTCAGGGGTACGAGAGCAAGTACCCCTGCACTGCGTCCCGAGCTTCAAATGGCTCTACGGCGAGTACTTTTTGGCCGCCTGTGGCCTCAGCAGTCGGTGCTCAAGAGGTAGCCGGCCTGTCGAATACTCTGTTGTTCCATGCATTTCTTGTTATGACTTTTATTAACTTTGCTATTTGTTTTTGCAGCGGACGCCATGAGCAAAATTACCGCCTCCAAGACTGCGGCAACCATGTTGCGGGCCTCCATCATGCAACAGTCTTCAACCGACTCCCCCAACAAGGGGGCACCCTTGGTGGGCTTCGAACCTTTCACCCTCTTTTTGGAGTTGTGTTTATGCATATACTGACTCTTTTCTTCTTTTTTAGACGGGCGCTCCAAGAGCTTCTTCTTCCCAACAGCCGGACCCCAAGGCCCGGAGGACGATTGTTGCGAGCTCTCTTGGTTCTGCCAGGAAACATGTGGTGGCTGAGAAACAGCCGGCCACTTCTTCTAAAACTCCAGCTGGGCCACCTAGAAGTATGAAATTATCCTTGTAAATTTTAGACTTGCTCCCTTCTTTACTAGGTCTAATCCGTTTGTTTATGCTTGATGCAGCCGGCCCTCAGGAGCCTGACTTGGTCGAGGTGGCCAAGTCTATGATCAAGGCCGTTCCTCCAGCTGAAAGGGAGGCGGTCAGGGGTGTCGGCATCCTTGACCTAGACGGGATTGCAGGGGTCCTTGCTGAGGTATTTGAATTCCAGGACGCCTGTTTTCTTTTTTGTTTGGAAACTGACGCCTGTTCCCCTTTTTACTTAGGCCCTGCTCCGAGTGAACGGCCTTCGCAAGCCGCTTGACCGGAAGAACAAAGAGGTAAAGGCTGCAAAAGCTATGGCCGCCTCTGACTGTGATAAGGCAATGTTTCAAATTGCCCAAAATGAAGTTCTGACCATTTATATTCTTTATTATCAGGCGCAGGCTACCGCCGCTATCCGGGCTCAGTTAGAGGCGGCCCAGAAGAGGAATAGCGAGCTGGAGGCGACCATCAACAACCTCAAGGCCGAGCTGAGACCTATTCGCCAAAAGATGTCCTCATACGAAACCTTGAAGAAATCCTTGGCGTGCGTAAAGGTACGCCTGGTGACCCAGGAGAAGAGTCTTACTCAGGAGCTCTCGGAAAAGGCCGAGCAATAAAAGAAAGAGCTGGTCCGGGAGATGATGGAAGACTCTGCTCAAATCCAGCGCATGACTTGGGGCCGCCTCTTCCCCAATGCCGACTTTGCCTCATGGGAAAAAACGTACCGCCAGTGTTCTGATAGATATAATCAAGAGAACCTGGCGGCTGCTGAGGAAGAGGCGTTGGAGGAGGAGGAGGAGCCGGTAGTGGCGCTTGGGGGTAATGCATCAAAGAAGGATGCAGCTGAAGCCGAGTCCAGCAAGAAGAGTGATGACCAGGCGGCAGCTGCTAATATTGAAGATCTGCCCCCTTCTTAAGCTTTATGTCTTCTTTCCACGGCCTGCGTGCCGTTTGTTTGTATTTACCCGGCCAGGGGGCCGGGGCTCTGAATATTTTGCCGGTCTTTAATGACCGGCTTCTTTTTAATGAATTTTTTTTTGTTTTGCTTCAAATTTGTTTAAGTATTGAATATTCTGATATCCAATTGTACACTATACCGACTGTTTTACATGGCCGATAGTTGCAAACAGGTACGGATAGATAGTCACGCCGCTTATGCCCCTGGACGACTGGTTGTCTGTTTCCAGGCTAGACGATCAGTCGGCCATTTATCCAATCGGTATTCGAACCATTTTATAGACTGGATCCCCTTTAGGCAGGCGGTCCTGTCATTTGTAAAATTTAACCAAGTAGGAAAGTTGTTTCCTACTTGTCATGCTTTAAGGCTAGAGACTTTAGGCCGTCTAGGCCGACTGTTTCCCGCCATATTTAATCTAGTGTGAACAGGTGTTGTATGAACACCTTTTTAGTTTCATACTAAATTTGTAAGGAGTGACCAAGTAAACATGATTGTTACCTAGTCGCCAAGTAACTGAGTAGTAGAGGTATCAAGCGGTGGGTACCGGTTGTTCCCCTTTACTCGCCAATGTTTGTTGGCTTTTAACTCATAGGTTGTTAACCTAGCAGGAGTAGTGGTTGAGAGCCCCTGTTTGCTAAAAACAGGCGGACGACTCATACCTTTTGGGCTCCATACTAAGTTTGAGAGAGTGACTATGAGTTAACTTTGGTGTTACTCAGTCGCCGTCACTCCTGCTTGAGTAGTAAAGGTACCAGGCGGCGGAGGCCGGCTGAACCTTTTGATTCGCCAATGTTTGTTTGCTATTAACTCAAGAGGTACCCCCTGCATTTATCCCAAGTAATACAGGCAGTCATCTGACTCAGATGCCAACTGCTACCACTGGTTTGGTTAGTGATAGAGTTATCCTTGTCTCAAAAACGGCTACGTGGTTGCCCTTGGGGACAGTCGTATAGGTGTCGTGTAATTAGTTTATAGAGCAATGTTCCACCCAAAAGGGAGCTGCTCTCTGCGACGAATTTCATCCGGAGGGATGCCGCCGGACGCCTGCTATGATGTTGGGACAGGTCGCATTAGTTTAAAGATTGGATCAGTTAGCTTGGCGCCTGGACTGATCATTCAGCTTGTGGAATTGGTTAGTTCTTGGTGAACGTAGGTGCTAAGTAAGAGGAGGGTAGCCGATAAGAATAAAAATTAAACATGGAGAGTAGCCGACTGTTTGCCAGCAGGCATGCCCCTCTTAGGTAAAAATGAAAACTGAGTATGGAGAGTAGCCGACTGTTTGTTAGTAGGCGTGCCCCTCTTAGTAAAAAATTGAATATTAAGTATGCAAACTTTTATTAAGTAGCCCTTGACTATTTATATCATTCAAAAGAAATATTTCTTAAGATTATCTGCATTCCAAGTTCGAGGCAACGGTTGGCCGTCTGGTGTTTCCAGACGGTAGGTACCGTCCCTGACCTCTTCACAGATTCGGTAGGGTCCTTCCCAGTTGGGAGTTAGTTTGCCAGACTCATTAGCCCTTCCAACTGCTTCCATTTTTCTAAGTACAAAGTCCCCCACTTTGAGTGGACGCCTGTGTACTTTTTTGTTGTATGATCTAGTCATTCTCAGACGGTAAATTTCATGGCGCAAGACAGCATTGCCCCTCCTTTCAGGAAGTGAGTCTAATGCCAGGCGCATGGCTTCCCAGTTTGCCTCTTCGTCATATAGCATTACTCGAAGAGTCGGCTCGTAGTGTTCTATTGGAAGAACAGCTTCCGCACCATAAGTTAGGAGGAATGGAGTTTCTCCAGTTGCCCCTTTTTCAGTCGTCCTAATGGCCCAGAGAACATGTGGTAATTCATCCGCCCATAGGCCGCCTGCTCGTTCAATCTTTTTCTTGAGACCGTCTGAGATGATTTTATTGAAAGCTTCTACCTGGCCGTTTGCTTGTGGACGGCCGACTGATGCAAAGTAGTGTGCAATTCCTTGGTCACCCAACCAGCTTTTGAGAACAGGCGTCTCAAATTGGGGACCATTATCAAAAACCATAGACATGGGAACCCCTAACCGAGTGATGACATTTTTCCAAATGAATGAAATTACATCCTTCGTCTTGATTCCCTTTACAGCCTCCGCCTCTACCCATTTAGTGAAGTAGTCGACGGCAACAAGTATGTACCTCCTTCCGCCTGTAGCAGGCGTATATGGACCCAGAATATCCATGCCCCACTTAGCAAACGGTAGTGGGCTATGAATGGTAGTGAGGTCAGTAGCCGGACGGTGAATTAGCTTGCCAACCTTTGGCACTTGTCACATTTTTTCACCATCTCCATTGCATCTGCTTCTAAAGTAGGCCAAAAGTAGCCCTGCCGCCTTGCCCGTTGAGCAAGCGTCCTACCGCCTATATGGGAAGCACAGTAACCAGAGTGAAGATCGTCTAGTATCTCTCGTCCCTTTTCTGGAGTAACACACTTTAAGAAGGGTTGAAGGTACCCCCTTTTGTGAAGTTCTCCCTTTATTATTTCAAAACTGGTTGCTCGTTTTTTCAGGGCTGCCGCCTGTTGATGATCATCCGGCAGGGTACCCTTTGTCAGATATGCCCTGATTGGATCCATCCAGGTTGAGCTTCTGTCTAATATTCCAATAGGTTCTTCCTCAATGCTTCTCCTCTCCATTAATTCCCAAAAAACAGTTCGAGGAGTATCACAGGAGGCGGATGATGCTAATTTTGAAAGTGCATCCGCCTGGTTGTTTTCTGATCTCGGCACTTGGGTCAGATGGAAATCCTCAAGAGAGCCGACTGCTTGTCGTACCGCCTGTAAATACTTGATCATGGCCGGATGGGTTGCTTCGTATTCGCCATTGTACTGACTCACTATCAATTGTGAATCGGAACAGGCGTCTATTTTTCTTGCTCCTGCCGCCTTGCACATGCGGATTCCGGCTAGTAAAGCTTCATATTCTGCCTCATTGTTTGAGGCCTGAAAACTGAAGCGTAAAGCATACTCGTACCTGTCGCCCTCTGGCGACTGACATATGACTCCTGCTCCACAACCATTTGAAGTAGAGCTTCCATCCACATATACCTTCCAGACTTGGTCTGGAACTTGAGAGTCAGGAGGACGAGTCATCTCAACAATAAAGTCAGCAAAGGCTTGCCCCTTCACTGCTTTTCTAGGCTCGAAGGTAACTTCGAGGCTCTGTATTTCTATGGCCCATTTGATCATTCGGCCTGACGACTCCATGATGGTCAGTGGCCGCTTGATAGGTTGGTCTGTATACACGACGACTGCATGTGCCAAAAAGTAGGGCTTCAATTTTTTAACAGCCATGAAGAGTGCAAGACCAAATTTCTCCACTAAGGGATACCTCAACTCGGCATTTTTCAGTACGTGACTGACAAAGTAGACCGGGAGCTGACAGCCGTCTCTTTCAGCAAGGAGAACAGCGCTTAACGCATGATCAGAGACGGCCAGGTACATGTAGAGTACTTCTTTGGGCAAAGGGCTGACCAGCCTCGGCAAGGAATGCAAGTGAACTTTCAATTTCTGGAAGGCCGCCTCAGCATCCGGCCCCCCATTCAAACCTTGCCTTTTTCTTAATTGCGTGGAAAAAGTATAGGCATTTGTCGCCTGATCGGCTTAGAAATCTTTCCAAGGCCGCCAGACAACCTGTTAACTTCTGAACCTCTCGGATGGTACGAGGCGACTGCATGTCGATGACCGCCTGCACCTTCTCAGGGTTCGCCTCTATTCCTCTCTGATTGATAAGGAATCCGAGAAATTTCCCAGACTCAACTTCAAAGACACATTTCTTGGGATTGAGCATGACATGGTGCCGCCTGAGTGTGGCGAAAGTTTCTCGGAGGTCCGACAGATGATCTTTCTGAAGTTTAGACTTGAAAATCATATCATCAATATATGCCTCGACATTTCTCCCAATCTGATCAAAGAACACAGTGTTTATCATTCGCTGGAAAGTGGCCGGGGCATTCTTAAGACCAAACGGCATGACCGTGTAACAGTATAACCCCTGATCAGTGACGAAGGCCGTCTTCTCCTGATCTTTCTCCCATAAAGGAATTTTATGGAAACCAGAGTAGGCGTCCATAAAGCTCATCAAAGCATGGCCGGCTGTTGAGTCGACCAGGTTATCAATTTTAGGCAGAGGGTAACTGTCTTTGGGGCACGCCTTGTTTAAGTCTGTGTAGTCTACACACATTCGCCAGGTGCCATTCGGCTTTTTAACAAGCACCACATTTGCAACCCAGTCTGGGAAGTAACATTGCCGAAAGAACCCTGCATCAAGTAATTTTTTAACTTCGGCGGCTGCCGCCTGACTTCTTTCTTCGCCATGGTTCCGCTTCTTCTGCCGTACCGGCTTCTTTTTCGGATCCACGACCAGTTTATGTACTGCCAGATCAGGACTAATGCCTGGCATTTCATGGACTTCGAATGCAAAGATGTCCTTGTATTCTTTCAATAGTTTGTGAAAGTCGTCACCCAGGACTCTCAGAGCAGTCGTCCCAACTTTGACTGTTCGCTCAGGACGTGAATCGTCTAAGATCAAGTCCGTATGCTCACCAGCCGGTTGAGGGCGGAATTCATCCGACCGCTCCTCTGCCAATGATTGCTATTTTATGTCTTTTCTTGCGGCCCCTGTCTGGGATGCCTTTCTCTTCTTGCCGCCTGCTTCTTGAACAGGCGCACTCTCCTTGACATTGTCAAGGTCTATTTTTCCACCGCTCGACCCAGTGGCCATAACAGTGGGCTTGACATCCGAGAGATAGCACTCACGGGCCATCCTCTGATCTCCCCTTAGGGACCCGACTGTTCCATTATCCCTCTCAAACTTGAACAACATAAGAGATGGGATTATAACAGCCTTGGAATTATTCAGGGTTGGTCGTCCCAGAATCATGTTGTAGGCCGAGAGTTCTTCTACTACCAGGAACCGGACTACCATGTGTCGTCCTTCCCCTTTTTCGCCCAGGCGGATGGGTAAATCCACTCGTCCCACTGGGTGGACTCCTCCTCCTCCAAACCCTACTAAAGGGTGGGATGCCGGATGTATGCAATCAGTCTGATATTTTAGTTTCGACAGACATTTGCTACTGATGAGATCTGAGAAGCTTCCGGTATCTATGAGGATTCGGCCAACTCTCTGGTTGGCCACTTTACATTCAATAACGATAGGGTCGTCATGCGGCCCTCTTACCCCTCCTAGATCTTCTTCAGTGATGACAATCTCAGGAAATGAATATTTGGAGGGCCGTTCTTGGTGAACGGAATTTACATCTAACCGTCTGATATTGTCTTTGTTGCCCCTAATAGTGGGGCCGCCTCCTGAGAAGCCGCCTGCAATGGTGTAGACGAATGCATCATCTGTATCGGAACTGTCGGCCTGTTGATTCTTTTTGGCCGACTGCTTTTTCGAGGAAGTGTTCCCAGGAGATTTCTTGACATAAGTGTCAAGATCACCTTACTCAGCCAGGCGGTCCAGATACCGCATGAGACTGATGCATTCATTGGTGTGATGACCAACATCTTCATGATAATCACAGAATTTTTCTTGGTTCCGGTTGTTTGCAGAACCCTTCATGGGGACCGACTTCTCAATTGAGATCCGTCCCTTGATTTCCTTTAGGATAAATTGGCTATCCTTGTTAAACGCATACTTTGGGGAGTATGGTTTGAATTCTTTTTTCTTTTTCTGGGCCGGCTGTTTAGAGGAATCAGCCGCCCAAACCTCTTTTCTCTTCTCGTCTTTGTTTGACGACTGTTTCTGTCGTCCTTCTCTTTTGTCGGACCTTCTCCCGTCTGTCTGTTTTACCGTACTACAAAGATCAGTCGCCTGTATATAAGCTTCCGCTTCAATCAAGGCCTCTTGAAGAGTCGCCACCCTCTTTCGGACCAAATCAAATTTGAAGGTCGACCCGTCTTTGAGACCTCTGAAAAAGTCAGTATAGGCTACTTCATGATACGACTGAGTATGCCTCATCGAGGTATTTTGCAGACTGTCTTGGAAGTTTGAAGTAGAGGCCGACTCTGACAATCGGTCACTCTTCTTCTGCTCTAGCAGTAGTCGAGCGTCTGTGTATGTTTTCCTCGACCCGTCCGCCCGAATATGACGAACAGGTTTCCTATTTCCTAGAGTAGGAAAACGGTATTTTGTGAAATCAAGGGCAGGTGGCTCCCACTTCCTAGATTTAGGATGAGGGGTCGCCTCTCGCCCTTGAACTGGCTTCCTCTTCCCTGAAGTGGAGGGTTTCTTAGCCGACTGCTCCTTGTCCAGAGCAGGCGGCTTCTTGTTGATCAACTCTTGAATTTCTCCCTTGAATTCCCTCATGAAGGTCATGAGTTCGTTCCTTGTGATGGGAGCAGACCCATCAGTCGGCTGCTGCCGAACAGGCGGTGCGCCTGCTGGCTCGCTTCCAGTTTGAAGATGTTCCCGTTCCCTCCTTTCGGTATAACGGGTACGTCGGGCCCTTAGGGTCCCGTCTGAAGCTGTGTGAGCTTCAACTTCAAATTCATTCTCAGTATCGTGGTCCGACTGAACTAGAGGGTCGTCCAGGGGACGTCTCTCTTCAGGAGCCGGTACAAACGTGGATGCCATCTCAGAAGTACTCTCCCCACAGACGGCGCCAAGATGTTTCGAGGTTTTCTGATGTCCTGCGGGAGAGTTACAATTCCGAGACTGGAACCGGACGCCTGTACCTGCAAAACAAACGGATGCTCCGGATGATTTGAGATCCGCCTCCGACGGTCAAGTTAGTACTTGATTAAGGAGTAATTAATGCGGAAATTAAAGTGATTGGGTCTCTTTAGGTGAGAGAGTTTAATGTGTGTAATCTGCGTAATCTCCCTTAATGAGGATTAAGGGAGGTATTTATAACCTCGGGAAACGTGCCAATCTAGGTTTAGGTTAACCTTGGGCTTATTGAGCTTCCCACGGAAGTTGGGCCTAGGTGACCGGTTATCCCAGGTGTCATGGGAAGGACACGTGTCGTGTCGTAATTGGTCCATAGTGGACGGATCATTGCTTGACACGTGGCAGGCTCCTATTGGCCCATGTGACGGACACATGGCGGAACCTGATTGGTCCACTTGTCAGATGGTGATTGGTGGGGAAAAATCCCCTAATCACAAGGCACGGTTTCTTTTAGCTTGTAGCAGCATCATTTTGTCTCAGAATAGAGGGGGGCAGCAGAACCTTTTTAGCATAGCCATTGTAATCATGAATTAGCCTTGCAAACCCCTCAGCCAGTAGCACACTATTCGGATTCTCACCTTGAAATACAACCGGTGGCAAGGTTTACTATTCTCAACAAACTCTCCAATATAGGGATCAAATCTTATGTTTATTGACCCTTTCTTTTTAATGTAATCAAGTTTCATGATCATATTTTCATTCTATTCCCCTGTAATTTTTCCACAAATAAATTATATGCCGACGTTTTCTTATTGCTTGATGTATAGGCAAGGCATGGTATCATAAATCTTCTCATAGACCGATGCACTGACCTAGACAAGAATACTAAGAAATTTGCCTGTTTTGCTGTAAGATTTGTCACTTCAATATCCATGATCATGCATATTGCACTTGGACTGTTTTTATTTTGTAGGAAAATATACTTCAATCTATTTTGATGTACAATTATTTTCTTTAGTTTCACTGAATTTTCTAATATTATCATTCCTGTATATCCTTGTTTCTCTTTCTCACATCTCATCTCGCAGATAGGAAATGCAGCCTTCCATAAGGATTCATTATACGAAGAACTTAGGAGCTCATTCTCTCAACTGAAAAATCTGCTGCTGCTACCTGAGGAGGATATCACAAAATTAAATGCTGCAGGTGCACTGGGTAATCTTGTTCGTCACTCTAACCTCCTATGTGAAGATATCGTGTCTCATGGTGCAATTCAGGTTAGTTGCTACTTGTCATCACACTTAGATATAGTCGTGCTTGTTTAGCAGGTCTTCTGTCTGACACCAAACTGATCTGATATAAGATTGTAGTCCTTTACTCCCTTACTATCACGTATTCATGTCTAAAAAAAATTGTTGTTTGTACACTCTTTACTTTACCTTTAGTATTGGTGTTGTATTCTCGACATTTGAACATAAGTATGAATACATAATACTTGACAATTAACATGGAAAATTCCAACTTGAAGGCATGTAGCACACTATTCGGATTAAATTCCTCCCTCTCCAAGCAGCCCACATTAGTGCGGCCATAGAACAAACTACTTCTGCATCATATTTCTTACAAAGCCATAACCATAGCTCTGCAAAATTATCATTTGGCGCATCTTCCAGGTTGGTTTTGTACTCACTGTAATGCCAAATTTCCTTTGCAACAACACACTCAAATGTGTGTGATAAATTGTCTCATTCACACCACATAATTGGCATGTAGCGTCAGTTGTAATGTGACGATACCTTAGTTGATCTTTCACTGCCATATTCCCCTTCACGACACTCCAAAGAAAATGCCTTAATTTTGGTGGCCCTCTTGGTTTTTGTATTAAGAAAATCCTGATCGAATCGTATAAATGTCATTCTTGGTTTTTGTATTAAGAGGTTTTGCAAATAATTGGCATCAATCCTCTATTCCTCTGCTAGTATACTTAATTAGAGGAACAACTATTAGTATTTTCTTGGAAAGGTAGTGTAGTTGTTTAAATAATTGTAGAATATTATTTTATTGCTTTGATGCTTCATTCTCAACTCTGATTGTTTATTGATTCATTGTATTTGATATCAGGAACTGGTGACTTTAAACTGTTTGCAAGAGAAAAAGGAAGTGGACTTCCATTATGGACTTGTTCGTGTTAGGGAAAATGAAGATTTTGTCCCTAAATTGAATTATGCTGGCTTCAAATTCCATATTATTTATTGGATTATTTTTGTAATCCCCCATATTTTTAAATATATTATAAATGAAATTATATATTATTTATAATATTTATTTGTATTTTTTCCGGAATTTAATTTCAAAAGTTTCAAATTATTTTTGGGGTTGATAAACGAATTTATTACAAAGAACTTTTTATGAACGTTCCTTCTATAATTTATGTCCAACAAACAAACCAAACCCAGTTTACTTTTTTAATTGACCCATTAATTTAATGAGGCCCAATATCCCTACTTACCCTACTACCCTCTCTCCTATAAATACCCCATACATCCCAAAAATTTCCCCACACAAAAGGTTAGTCTTATTTTTTTCTCCTTTGTTTTATTAATTTGTGTAATTATAATTATTGATTATGGGTTTTGATTTTATTGTTTGAAATTAATTTAATAAGTATCAAATTGTATTTTGATCATTAAACTTTATAATTTCAGATTTTATAAATGTTATAATTTTCAGATTTTGTAAATTTAATAACCTAGGGTTTTTAATCATTGAAAATCATGATTTTAGGGTTTTTATGAACAATTGATTTAGGGCTTTTATAGTAATGATGTTTCGAAATTTTGGTGATTATACTACTAATTAGTTTAACTTAATTCCAGATTATTTTGAACACGTAAATTCGTGTTTTAATGTTTAGATTTTGGTTCGTTAATATTAATCCCGTTTTAATCCCGATCAGGTTCTGAACTCATCCGATTTTGACAAAAAAATTTCCATGTGGAAACAATTTTTTAAGAAAGACTCAGGACCTTTGGTAGTGAGAATCACCCTCTCGTGGCCAAATTCAGCCTCTAAATATAATTTTCGGGCAGTTTTTTATTTTTTTAACGAAGTTTTTTTTATGCTTAATGTTTATAATTAGTTTTGGGTTTTGATTTTATAGTATAAAGTTTATATTTTTAGTATCAAAATCATGTTTTTATGTTTTAAACTAATAATTTCAGATTATAATTGTTATAATTTTCAGATTTTATAATTTTAAAAACCTAGGGTTTCAATTTATTTAAATTGGGATTTTAGGGTTCTTATGACTAATTAAATTGGGGCTTTTGTTCCTATTGTATTTCTAATGCATAATTAACCATAAAAACATGTTTTTAATGAAGTTTTAAGGAGTTTTAATCTAAATTATATTGCTGGAAATTTGGTTAAGTATTAATTTATTGTTGTTGGTTGTTTTCTAGGAAGTGATTATTTCTTAGGAGACTTTTAAGTGATTAAAAGTGGCACAAAGGATTGTTTATACGAGGTACGTACGTGTCTAATTCGTTGTAAGTAGTATCATATTTAGGTACCAAAGAAAAGAACTTAGTTTCATGATTAGAGAACACTTGGATGAAAATTGTTTGGTTATACATTTAATTAATTCATGTGCTTATGTTTATGGGACATGTTTTGGTGAATTGATTATGTTTGTATGGAATTATGGATGCAAACATGTTGAATTATATTGGATTAATTGTTTGTATGGAATGTTGATACAAACATAATTTTATTGGATTGGTTTGTTAACCACATTTGGATTATTAAAGGATTGGAATTGAATGGTTTAAGTGGAATAAATTTATTAATTATTCCACAAGGTTGTTATTTATTTTATTTATAAATCAAGCATGACTTGTTAGTATGTTGAGTAAAAGTGGATTAAGCCGAAATGGCTAGGTGGGTTGACTATGTTCAACAATTTGGATAATTTGGAAGTTTAATGAAATTAAAGGTCAATTTCTGATGTGATCACCATTGTCCTAAATAAGATTAAAAGTGAATTGATGTATGATTGTTATGTATGGTCTTCTTGATTGAGTCGGCTATTAATTAAAATTGTAATCACGTAAAGTGAAACATGGATGAGCAATAAAACTCTAGAAAGCGTGGACTTCTAGAGTATTGACAATTATGGGTTGGGGTACACGGTGGTAGCCCGTGGCTTTCCGAGGCTTGTTTGATCAACATGTCCTCTTTTCTTTTGTTATTTACATTTTATTTTATAATGAAAGTTAGATGGGATCCTAGACTAACTTTGTGAGAATGGAGTCGCGCCCATTCTTGCATCGCGCTAAACTTTTATTTTAAATGGTCATTTGGGACCAAAATGATTTGGTGGATTGGACAACCTCGTCTATTGCTTACTCCAACTAAATTAATTAAATTAAATATAAAGAGTCAAGTGTTTGGAATTGATTAGCAAGTATGTTGAGTCGATTGAATTGTTTAAGTGTGGAGTCTTGATTAATGAATTTATGTTGTATGTTTATTTTCTTTAATTAGTTGAGCATGCTAGGCTTGGTACGTTGTAGCTTGTATGTACTCAGCTTTGCTGATTGCGTGCTTTTGTGTGTTTTCTTTTGGTCATGGCCTTCGCCTTTCAATGACCCTGTGATGATCCAATTATTACACTTGTATTATTGGGGAGCAGTATTGCACAAGTAAACATGGGCACGGGCCGTGCCGGCACGCGGGTGGCACGGGCCCGGCACGGCACGGCGGCCCACCTGTGGGCCGTGGGCCATGCCGTGAACAAAGTTGTGGGATTTGGCACGGGCACGGCACGTGGCACGCCGGGCGGCACGGTGGTCGGCACGTGGGTCGGCACGCTGGCACGACCCGGCGGCACGGCACGTGGCACGGCCGGGCACGACACGGCATGGCACGAGCCCGCAAGGCACGACACGGCCCGTGCCATTTACCGTTGGAAAAATAGCCGTTTTCCAACAGCTATAAACGGCTAGTTTTCCACCCCTTTCCCACCCAAATTCCCTATAAATACCTCATATTTTCCTCCAAAATTTTCACAATTCATCAACTCATCTCTTCTCTCTTATTCTCTAATTTTCTTACTCCCAAATTCTCAATTCTCAAATTCCTACAAATCCTACAATCTTGCTCTCTTTTGTGAAAAAAAAATAAAATCCTACTCTCTTATAAATTTTACATTTTTACTATTATTACCTTAATTAGTCTACTACCAAAAAAAAAAATTGTTATATTTACATTCGGGAAATTATAAATTCGGGAAATTATAAGTTCGGGAAATTATAAATTTGGGAAAGCATTAAAGCGTCATTGTAAGATCTAACTCAACTTTATTTTAATTTGTTATTGTTAGTTGTTAATCTTGTTATATTATTATTATTATTATTATTACTATTATTATTATTATTATTATTGTTATTGTTATTATTATTATTATTATTATTATTATTATTATTATTATTATTATTATTATTATTATTATTATTGTATTCTTGGAAGTTGGAACTACTTAATTATATAAAAACTACTTTCTATTTTAATTGTGGGTTATTTGGATTGTTGAAATCTGTCTAAGGCGGGACTTGGGCTCTGGACAACGTCGCTCCTAACCTCTCCTACCTGGGATCTCATTGATCCAAGTAATCTACTATTATTATAATTATTTTTAAAAATTTAATTTATATAAAAACTACTTACTAATTCTTATTGTTATTGTTATTATTATTGTTGTGAATTGTTATTATTATTGCTATTGTTACTTTGTTATTGTTAATGTTATTTGTATTATTATTATTATTGTTATTGTTACTTTGTTATTGTTAATGTTATTTGTATTATTATTATTATTATTGTTATTGTTACTTTGTTATTGTTATTGTTATTTGTATTATTATTATTATTATTATTATTATTATTGTTATTGTTACTTTTATTGTTATTATTATTAATTAATCATGGCATCAAACCCGAACGCTTCCTCCTCCTCTAGAAAAGCCAAGTCAAAACGTAGGGAATCACCAAATTCAAACACTTCAATGCCTATGCCCCCCCCCCCTAACATGCCCTTTCCCTCCCCTAACACGGGAGGGCAAGAACAAATGGATGATATGGCTCCTTGGACCCAAATCACCCAATTTCAACAAAGCCAATTTCAACAACATGAATTTCCTTTTCCTCCTCCTTCCCAAGGTAGCCAAACACAAGCCTGCGGGTCGAGTGAACCATCCACCCAAATGCCCAACACCCAAAATCCTAACATATTAGAGTGGTGTACCGAAGAGGATTTTGCTCAAACCAAAAGAAAGAGTGAAGTTTGGTCACATTATCAATTAAGTAAAAATGGACAAAAGGCCAAGTGTCGGACTTGTGGTAAAATTTTCTCGGCCGATACCAAGGGAGGGACGGGACACCTTAATAGACATACAAAAAAATGTGGTGGACCATCTAGTGATCCAACCCAACCCAAAATTTCTCAATTCCATCCACAAGGCTTCATTTACAATTACGAGAGAGATAGGGATGAACTTGGGAGAATGATTGTACATGCGGAACAACCTTTTCTTTTCGCCGAAAATGATGCCTTCAACAACTATATTAACCGAGCACTACAACCAAAACACAAAAAAATCTCCCGAAAAACCGTTCGATCTGCTGCCATGAAGAGTTATCTAGAGTACAAATTAAAATTAGTAAATGAATTAGCTAATCTTCCTAGTAGAGTTTCTTTAACCGCCAATGCATGGGATGGTGGTTACGGACTCCACTATTTATGTGTTACTTGTCATTGGTTAGATAATGAGTGGATGTTACAAAAACGCATCATTCATTTCAAAATGCTTGAATACCCTCATACCGGTCTTAACATTTCACATCATTTAATGGAAGCCATTGATGCATATAGTCTTAGGGATAAAATCATGTCAATGACTTTCGATAATGCAACTTCTATGACATATAGTGCGAATTTGGTCAAAAACCAATTGACCGATGTTATATTAGATGGAGATGCACTTCATGTTAGATGCATTTGTCATGTTCTTAACTTGTGTGTGAAGGATGGAACACAAGCAATTGGTCCATTTTATCACAAAATAAGGAATGCTATTATGTCTATTAATAGCTCTAACATGAGATATCAAGAATGGAAAGGTTTTTGCAGGCAACAAAGGATAAAAACCATAAAAATAGCACCGGATTTTCCAACTAGGTGGAACTCCACCTATGAAATGTTGAGTCGGGCAATCGAGTACAAGGTTCATTTAACACTTTTTTATAATATGAAATTTCCACTAAAGGCTTTACTAGAAGATGATTGGGTTAATTGTGAAAAATATATGCAGTTTTTACAATTACTATATGGTATGACACATTGTTTTTCTTCTGTATATAATCCTTGTTCTCATTCTTTTCTTAGTAATGCATGTTTACTTGCACAACTTTTTGCGGAACACCGATCTCAACATGTTTATCGTGGATATCTTCCATCCATGGAGGAAAAATGGCGTAAATATTACACCGATATTCCTATGATTTATATTTTTGCTTCTATTTTAGATCCTAGGCAAAAATATGATGGCACCTTTTTATTAATTGATATTTATTATAGTAACATGAATTTTGAAGATGATGTTGAAGCTTTTAAAAGGAAGGTGACAAATGATTTTTTTTCTTTATATAGAGTTTATGAAAGTAAATATGGAACCGTGTCTCGATTTTCCCCTTCTCAAACATCCAAAAATGTAAGTAAACGGGCCAAAGGTTTATTTGCACAAGCTGCTAACATGATGTCCAAGTTTTCAAGTACGGAATCATCATCAAGTAAGAGAACACAAAGCGATGTTTCGGAGTTGCAAATGTACTTAAGTTACGACTTCATGAAAGGCATGGACGATGAAGAGAAGTTTGGCCTCGACATCCTCGATTGGTGGAAATCACAAACCGTGAAACATCCAATTTTGTCGGCAATGGCTCGTGATATTTTTGCAATCCAAGTCTCCTCCGTTGCCTCCAAAAGAGCTTTTAGTGCGTCGGGACGAGTTTTAGACGATAGAAGAACAAGACTAAAACCCGAAACACTTGAAATGTGTGTTGCTTCAAGGATTGGTTGGATGCCGAAACTCGTTCTCAAGATCGTACTTATGCACAAAACGACGACGATGAAGGAACGTCGACTTCTTTTAGTTCTCATACTTCTCAATCAACTCAATTGGCGGATGAACTTGAACCTCTAGAAGACGAAGACGAAGATGAAGACGAAGGCGAAGACGAAGACGACCAATAATAATTACATGATTACATATTTACATTATACACTATTGTATTCTTTTTGTATTATCGAACTTCGTATTCCGTATAATAAATGAAGTTATTCAATATTCATACACTATTGTACGATTTTTAATTATCATTACTTATTTTGTATTATTGAATTATCGTACATTCGTATCGGCTACCGTCATATAATAAAATAACTTATTCTTCAATTTTTTGTGTTTTCGGATTATCGCACTCGTATTTTTTTTAATTATATGCATTGTTGTTTTTTGCTAAATTAATAAAATTGTTTTTATTTGTTTAAATAAACTTAAACATAATTATTAATTAGATAAATAATTTATATAACCTAAATTAAAATAAAGTTGTTCAAAAAATGAAAACAAAATATATTAACATTAACATTTAACATAAACATAAATTAATCACATATATTAAGTTGTACTAAAAAAAATATATATATTGTTTAATTCGTTTTTTTTTCATTTATTAAAAAAAAAAAGGCTGGCACGGTTTGGCCCGCGACCCGGCACGACACGGCCCGCAAGGCACGTGGGCCGTGCCGTGGGCTGGGGTGTGCCAAATTCAGGCACGGCACGGCACGGTCCGCCGCGGAGCCGGCACGACACGGCCCCCACCCCGGCACGGGCACGACCCGTGCCCATGTTTATGCACAGGTTAGCTTGATGATGTGAAGTTCGGGGATTTGACATACGCATTGTCAAGGGATTGGTGTGATTGAGAGTATTCGTTCTTTGTGTTGAACTTATTTATGTTTTACTACTTTAATTATGTTTTGGGACTTTGATTATTGGTTTGGTTTTAAATAAGGGCCTTTATGGTTCCAATTTGTAAGCTTTGACTTATTGGTTTTCTAAATTATATATTTTAAGATTTAAGTTGGATTTCCGCTGCAATACTTTGATAAAGCCTTAACGTTTTAACACGTGGCGGTAACATGCCAATGGTTCTCCTCTATTTTTATTTAAAGTAAGTGATTTGGAAAAGGGAGAATTATTGGGGTGTTACAATTTTGTTATAGTTCTTAGGCTTGAAATGAACGCATTTGGTTTACCAAAATTTGGGTTGGTCTGGTGCTTGTGTTATACTTATTAATGATGAAGATGTCAATATTGTTTTGTTGTAAACTTATTTGACAGGTTGCTAATACAAGGCGCCGTCATTCCCAAATTAATGGGTAGGCTAAAATACAAAGGAAATTATGTCGAAATTTTTATTTGATCTTATTATTTTTATTATGATTTTATTTTTTTGTCTTTCAATATTGTATTATATGAAGGGATATAGTTGGCAAATTATAATGTTACTTTAATGTGTGGATTAAAAAATTTGTCAATCACTCTTTAAGAAAGAAGCGACACAAATAGCTCATTTTCTCTTCCTCAAACTAGTCATTTGCGTCACTCGTTTATTAAATAAGTGATGCAAATATAAGAATATATGTTATTAAAAAGAGTCATTTGCGTCACTCGTTTATTAAAGAAGTGACGCACATAACAAATATAAGTTACAAAAAAAGTCATTTGCGTCGCTCATTTAACAAACGAGTGACGCAAATAACTCTTATTTGCTTCGCTCCAATGAGTGACGCAAATGACTTTTGAGTCATTTGCGTCGCGAGAAGTTGCGTCGCTCATAGAAGTGACGCAAATACAGCCTAAATGAGCGACGCAAATGAAGGTTTTTGTACTAGTGAGTCTTTACAAAAATTTATTGATTGCATGTCTACACCAGTAGACCATACCCGGGGTAACGCCCGGGCTACTTACTAGTTTTGCACTAAATATTTACATTGTATTTTATCAAAAAAAAAAAAACATTTACATTGTATAGCTTTGTCTTGTTTAATTCATTTTTTCTCTCCCGAAGCCTATCCCTTGTTTTGCAAAACGCAATAAATAAAGGTTTATAAGTGTTTGACTAGTACAGGTGAAGTTGATCTTGGAGGTGGAAGAGTATCTTGAACTATAAAGACATGAAGAGACCTTTAATGAAAAGTCAAACAATATAGAAGAAGAGTTCTCTAACAAGAACTACTCTTCTTAACAGGAATGTTCCCTAACAGGAACTTGGAAGATGTAAGCTGAAGACAGTAGGTTCCATAAGGAACTTAATTGGACTGCGAAGTTCCAGTTGAGGACTGGAGATCGAGTGACAGTAGGAACTTGTTTCTAGTCTGCGTGAAGCCCAAGTAATTCAAGTTTACAGAAATTAAACGCAGCACAACAATTCCAATTTAGTTAAGATTTTATCTTCTAGATTTATTGTTAAATATGTTAAGTAGATATGCATGAAATCTATTAGAAGCGTGACAAGATAAAATTGGCAAATATGATAAAATTGGAAAAGATAAAAAGATAGATTTTAGAAAAAGATTTTATTTAAATTTGTTTCTTAAAATCAGTTTTGTTAAAAAGATATTATTCTTTTTAAATATATCTTTCTTTATTTTTCCGAAAAGGATTTTCTCAAATTTGATTTACAAAAACTATGTTTTTGAGATAAGGCAAGTTAACATCTTTATCTTTTAGAAAATCTACTTGCTATACAAGTTATATTTGTATAAATAGTAGAGATCTCATTTCATTAGGTGTTTGTGAGTTTATGCGTGAAGAAATCTTAGAGCTTAATTCGTGTAAGTTTGCCAAGCTTTATCTTGTCACATTAGTTTCGGATTTTGTGCATTGCTTGCCTAACATATTCTAGGTGTTATATTTTTTGTAATTGGTTGGGTTATTGGGTGTGAGTGTATGAAATCTATATTGCATACAAGTGAGACAGTTTTGTGTTCAAAGGCCGTGATTGGACTGTGAGGGTACAAGTGAATTTAAGTCAGGGGACTTGAATTGGGTAGGATAAAGTCCTACTGTGTTGTAAGTTCTACTTGGAACTTGTGAGCAAAGGTCTGTCTTATAATAGGTTTGTAACTTGGTGTTTGCCCTATTATAGTGGATTGGTTTTTGTGTTGAAATCCCTTAGAAGGGTCGAGGTTTTACTTCCACTTGTGCCCTGGAAGATTTCCTCGTAAAATCTTGTGTGCTTTGCTTCCTTTTATGTTCTGTTTATAATTTGCAAAAGTAGTCACTAGCAACTCACCTACAATTCACCCCCCTCATATAGTGTTCGTTTCGATTAACAATTGCCATAATGTTCGTTTCGACTAACAATTGCCATAGTTCAGTTGTAAGCTTTAGACGGCAATTAGGCAGAAATTCTTAAATAATCAAATATAGACACATTATCGAACGCATTTGATTATAAAATGGTCGTTGAAAGTGACATGCATGTGCATGAGAAATATAAATAGCATCAAATTTATCCAAAGTTTATATTCAAGTGATTCAACAATAATCAAGATTATATGTGCTCCTAATCAGAATTATATAATTGTATATGCGTGAATACGTCTAAGATTAATTAAGGCAGAACTCCATATTGTTGAGATCAGATACATTTCATATTCTGCCAATTATAGTTAGATCGAATAATCGCCGCTAATTTTGTCTAAGATTGACTAATTATAATTAATTAGTCTAATTAATAACATAGTAGCCACATTTAACACTGACTCCCCCTAGCCCCTGAAAGACACATAACACTGTTTTGTTTGTTTGTGACCTTTTATCTTTCTTATTTTAAGAAATATATACTACCTCCGTTTCATATTATTTACAACGATTTGACATAAAGTAAAGAGAAAAAATATCTAGTTGTTGCAAATAATATGAAACGGGAGTAGTATTACAATTAGAAGCCAAACACTGAAACACATTGTACTTAACATTTTATTACGGAGTATAGTACTGTAGTATACATCATAGCCGATATAAAACAGTATAGTTTATATAACGTAATTTTTTCGAACATCCCTAAATAATATACCCCGATATATAATAACCAATTGAATAATTATAATAATTGTTAAAATTATGATTTATGAAAGTAATATTTGGAGAAAATAATATGCAACGATGCAGCCAAAATCTTCCATCTGAAGTAAAATAACAATTCAAGGAACAACAATGTCCCACAATTTTCCTTACAATAATCCACTCTGTGTTTTTTTCTTCATGGCTAATAATATTTTGTCTTCTCAAAACCATAATCTTTAATATTATTACATAGTATTAGTATCATTATTAATACTTTGTATTACTTGTATATTTTGTCCTCTCAAAACCATAATCTTTAATATATTATGCTCTTGATCCAACACAATAATTTATAATTTTGAATAACAACAAAACTAAACTCTCAACCCTTTTTCTATAAATACTTCAAAACCTCCTCACAATTCTCACCATCACATCTTCTCTCTTACTACAAAATAACTTTTTTTTAAAAAAAAACCCTACTTTTCTAAGCCTTAATCAAAATAAAACAACTCATAATCCAAAAAAAAAAAAAAAAATGGCTAAAGGAGGAAAGCTTAAAAACCTAATGAAGAAGATTTCTTTTGGTAAAACCAATCGTACAAGTAGCACCCTATCATCATCAAACTCGGTAGCCGCCTCATCGAGCTCGTTAGGCTCGGACATGTCCATCTCCGACTCCTCGGACACTTCCTCCACCACCCTACACCCAGTGTACGTAGGGAAGTCTAGGAGGCGGTACCTCCTTGCTTCCGACGTTGTTGACCACCCTATTCTACAACAACTCGCCGGAAAATCTGCCGGCGATGATGAGATCACGGTGGAAGGGTGTGAAGTGGTGATGTTTGAACACTTGTTATGGATGTTGGAGAATGCTGACCCTATGCCTGAGTCTTTGGATGAATTTGTGGATTTTTATGCTTGTTAAAAATATTGGAATTTTTACTACAATTAAAATGGGCCTATGGTTTGGGCTTTGCAATCATGGGCTCAGTATTTTGGGCCTATTGTATTGCAGTGTATAGTATTAGTAGGGTAGTTTAGGAACTACACCTAAATATTGAGTAGTATTAGAATGGGAATGGCTTATATGAGGATTATTATACATTAATCCCAATAAAGTTTCCCTCAAAAAAGAAAAAAGGGGGGGGGGGATTTCTTTTTATTTTATGGGGCATTTTGTATATGGATTATTCAAATTAAATAATTTATACTTTTGTTATTAATTAATGATTTGTGCAACAATATATGAGCATTATTATTACTTTATTTCTCCGTCTCATCTTAATTTACCTGTTTCATATGACTAAAAGTCTTATTGGTCAAATGTGGCAAATAATCGAAATTAAAATATTATTATTTCTCAAGAATGTTGGTATACTTCTGATATATTAAAGAAAAAACCCAACCTATTAAAAAAATTTTTAAAAAAATTTTAATGAACCAATAAAATAACTCTAAAAAGTCTCCTTAATCACCTTCTAATTTCAATATAATGGTTAATTCTCTTTGTAGGTACTTATTTTGTGAGTAAATATCTACCACTACACTCTACATCTCTACTAATTTGAACGTGTTACTCTCATCCCTCCTTTTATTTAATAACTAAGCTAGCTTTTGTTTTTGATTTGTCCTTGGATTATTTCTTAAACTATAGATATCACCAATGTCCTCAATCAATGCATTAGTTATTTGATTTTTGTCTGTCATCAACTCTACCCAATTAACTAAATTCACAAAGGCGACAAAACCCTAATTGAACTAGAAATTCATATACTTAAAACCTAAATCACTAATTTTAATGATATTAACTCCTTGTTGATTGAAACAACTTTAAATTCAATCTCAACCCTTTTGTTTCAATTTGCATACAATATAATAATGCAAGATTGGAAGGTGATGGTAATTATTCAAGATTTACACAACCTACAAACGATTTTTTTATTATGGGTTTCAATTCATGGTTAAATAGTGGTAGTCATATCAAACAATATTTTGAAATAAGGTATTAAAAAAAAAACCAGCTAAATGATAGTTATTCTCAAATCTCGACAAGTGAAGGTTGACTATTGGCATTTTCATACAAAATTTAATTAATTTTCTAAGGAAAAAAAAAATAAAAAAAAAGTAAAATAAAAAAAAAAAAAAAAATTTAAAAAAAAAACTAGCAAAGGCCTCCACTATCCAATTCTTGGCAAATACAGTTATAATTTGGAACAAATATGTTAAACATAAATCTTAGATTAATATAAACTAAGCTTGTTAATCAATGTTCCATTATAAATTCAATGGCTCTTTTACCTCTTTATATTCTAAGATATGGTACGAATGACATAAACAAGATCAGGACCACTAGTTAAAATTTAAATAGCGTTTAATCACTATGTTTATTGCATGGAACTTTGAATAGATAGTGACAAAATTAAGGCATTTGATGTTAAATAAACTTTAATTGATGGAGCTAATGCATGTGCTTAACGACTTTTAAAGATCTCGTCAATAGTTCAAAAGATTCCAAGTTTTAGACACTGATTTTGGGAAGCACATGCAATGTATGTATAAATGATCAATTTTATTTTTCACATATATATTAATGTGTTCAATGCTTATATATAAAACCATATTGTAGCAAAAACAAAATTGCATTACTTTGTTTGTTGATCTCGTATCATCCATCATAATACGAGTCCCCTAACACATTAGCATAACTTGTATTTATGAATCTTTGATCATTATAATTTCATAAATTATTTTTAAAATTTAATTAGTATGCATATATGATGACATAAAAATCATACGTAGTACAACTATAAGATAGATATGGCAAAATCGATCAACTTGTATGGCTTTTAGCTTAAATTAAAGTGTGTATACTCGAAGTTGATTATGAACTACTTCGATATTAACGATCTAGCCCACTGTACTCAATAATCCTAATTAAGCACGATTCAAATGATCCATCTTCCACCCGATTAATGATTATTGAGTAATCTAAAATTCTAAACAAATAATTTGTTCCCTGCATGAATATTGTTGAAATTTCTGACACATATATATTATAGGAAAATTTGCAAATTGCAGTCATTTAAAGTTCGTATTTTGCAAATTGCAGCCATTTAATTTTTTTTTTGCAAATTGCAGCCCAAAAATTCATATAAATTGTAAATTGCAGCCCGATTCAACTTTTTCATCAGTTTACAAGTTGAAAAATCTTCGATTAAGTTTTTAGGAGCCATTTTAGTTCTTAGGGGACCGAATTGAGCTCGGAATCAGCAAAAAAATAACGCAAGTATCTCATTTTGTGTAACAAAAGTGTATCGATTTGTGGGAAACTGTAAATATGAGACACTTACGTTATTTTTTTGCTAATTCCGAGCCCCTAAGGGCTAAAATGACCCCTAAAACCTTAACCGAAGATTTTTCAACATGTAAACCGATGAAAAAATTGAATCGGGCTGCAATTTACAATTTATACGAATTTTTGGGCTGCAATTTGCAAAAAAAAAAAAATTAAATTAATGGCTGCAATTTGCAAAATACGAACTTTAAATGGCTGCAATTTGTAAATTTTCCTATATTATATGAAGAGAAATACTTATGTAATCAGATCATGTTGAATGTCTACACTATATGATCAAATAGTATTTTGTTGGTATTAATTTTGGAAGTTCTAAAATTTCCGACCATACTTTATTTGCAGGGTAAGATAGATGAATTTATTGATACAATTAGTGGGAAATACTGTAGGGTTGCAGGTTGACCATGCAGCGCATGCACTTATAATTATTAGCCACGGGAATATATTTCTGTGGTTTTAAAGATTTTGTCCCAAACTTTCCTAGCCAATAGATTTATTATCCGATTATTATTCCTCAAAAGGAAGAAATATACTTCTAAAAGGATTAATAAAATAATATTAACACAAAAATAGAAGGAAAATGGATAATATAAATCCAACAAGAGATTAGGATGATCCTAAGCTAGGGAGTCTCATTCAATGTATAATATTGAAGTAATTTATGCTATATTTAGGGTACCACTACTATAAATTCTGGCCTATACCATTATTCTTCTACTTCGTCGTGATTGATGGTCATGACTTATACTGATACTGCTTAGTGTGGATTTTTGTACATTATTCGATCAAGAGGAAATTATTCAACCAATTGGTTAATGGTCAAGACGTACTACTCTTTCGATTTCCTGATAAAAGGCACGGGATGTAAAAGTCATGTATGTTAAAGTTGTCATCGAGGCATCTTGTATCCATAATCTTCTTCTAGATCGATTACATTGTCTTTTTTCATCAGGCTACTCTAATTTATTGTATAACATTAATATATGCACAATTTACCTTTCTCATAATCTGGCTCAGCATTAACGCACCAAACATGTAGAGATAAATATACATTTTATTCCTAAAAATTTTATGTGGCATTAGTTAGTTAAGAAATACTTTTTTTTTTTGAAACATAGTTGAGAAATACCTAAACTAGCTCTTCATACCCCTTCTCGATATTAGTTTGTAGACATTTTCAATAGAAGCCTGCCGCAACAACTATTTTTTGGATTCTCAATCCAGTTTGAGCATTTAGTGGTGTGGTAGAAAATAAATTCTCTTAACTGTAGAAGTGTATACATATATACCAATACATTTTATGCAATCTAAAGAGGAGATCAAATATACAAAGGAATGATAGTTAGCACTAAAGTTTACAAACATCCTAAATTTTTTATCCTAATATAGCTATTTTGGTATGACATTTTTTTACTACTCCCTCCGTTCTTCAATTGGATAATTAGGGTGACAATTCGGGTCAACAATTCAGATTCAAGTCAAATTTCAGGTTGTGCTTAAAAATTATCAAAAACTGTGAACTTAATTTATTAGGAAATATGATATTTGGGTCTTATAGGGTTGAATTCGGGTTATTCGGGTCAGATTTAGTTCAGGTTTGGTTTGGGATTCTCTCAGTTACTTGGTCAAGTTCAGGACTTCAGGTCAAGTCAAGGATTGTCAACCCTAATTCTATTTACTTGATTTTCACTTAGGGCATGTCCTATTCATCTTACTTTCAATTATTTCCGTAGTTTAGATAAATTAAGTTAAGTTAAGTGAAGTTCAGATAAGTTCAGTTCAGGAAAAATAAGTTAAGAGTAGCTCAATTTTGGAAAAAGAAGTTCAGACAAGGGTTGTCCAAGTTCAAATTACAACTAAAATAAGTTTTAATAAGTTATGATAAGTTCAGATAAATTCAGGTTTAGACATTATTTTTCAAACTTTATCAAATCTAAATTTCTTAATCCATATCTAAACTTTTATTATTATTATTTTTTAATTTCCTAAACAATGAAGTATAAGAGGAAATAAGGTGAACAATATAGGGACTAATAATGGATTTAAATAAATCTTTAACAAGATCACTGAGTACAGACAATCAGATTTTATATGCATGGTAATAAGACAACGGTGATAAAATTATGGAAGGCAGCTACCATATATTATACCAGATTTTCTTAAGAAGACCTTAATTTGATTCTCTTTGTCAACTAATCATTCAGTTAATAAGCATCAAGCTGAGTATTTTTTGATATATTTGTAGATCTTTGGCTGTTGCTGTTGAATATAAGCATGATTTAAGTCTCAATAATGAGCAGACTTAAATTGATGGTTGATTTTCATGTATAAAAAGAATGGTGGATATATAGTAGTGTTCAAAATAGATGTATACAAACAAGAACTTGATTAGCTAGGTGAAAGAGTGTACTCACTTCATACAAAGTTCACAATTTCAAAAAAAATTAGGGCTTTTTTTTTTTTTTTTTACAAACTTTGATTGATAAATTATTTTTATTGATACAAACTAATTATAATATTATATACTAAGTACAATTTTAATTTCATGATTATATAGTACTTTGATCCATGCTTATCTTACACTACTCTTATAATCTTATGTACCATACCATTACCATTACCTTTAACTAAATGCATTGTTGTCTGAAAAAAGAAAATATAAAAAATAAAAAACATTACAAGATCGATTATGTTATTAATAACTACTACGCAATTGCAACAAAAAAGGCCTAAAATTTAGAACAAATTGTACATTGCACCTAGCTTATTATCTTTGTACCAACCAATTTGACTTAACCTTATTAGGCTTAACTTTAAACTTGAAGCATTAATGTTTCACATGGGAAGGTATGGAGCACTTCATCCAACACTCTAATTATACTGTTTTATGTTTCTATCGAACGGAATGTGACAATGTTCTTTTTGTCTAAAAGAATTTTCTTTCTAGTTTCACTCGTCGTTAAAATAGGTCTTACATTTATTGTATCTACTTTCGTTCGATAATCAATAGCTTAGTTACCTTAAATTCATTATACATTATGATCATTGCAATCAAAGTCAACTTTTAATATGAAGTATAATTACCTTACTATGAACTATAAACTTGTGAAGTATACGTACATATCACTCATACTTTAGGGTGATTAATCCTGTTGTATATGAAATACGTAATCATCTCAATTGCGCCGCCACTGTACAAGTATTTATGAATTATGATCAACTTGTTTGAAGGAATGGGATAGTCATGTGCATGTGCTCTAAGGTAATTATGTCCTCATATCTTATCGTGTGTTCGTTTTCTTCACCCATGAATCCATGACAGCTTGAGTTTTAAAAGCCAAGCGTATAGCGTCAACAATAAGGTAGTATTGTAATACCAAGTATTTGTCAATGCACCGAATCTAATTAACATTGCATGTTTATAACTACATATACCATTATACAATTTGGTCATCAATTTGCTTTTCTTATATTAATGTACCAAGTTACCAACATAAATTAAGGAGAGGTAGGAGAGTATGAAAAGAGTTCGAGACAATATTACATATAAGGTTTGAATAGGATGATTACCCTACTAACTTTATTTTGTGCAACAGGTTTTAATTACCCCGCCAACTTCCTCATTACCCATTTAAGATTGTCTTATTCGCGAAAGATATATCTCATAAATGCACAATTGCACATGTACCTAGTAAAAAAAATCTCAACAAAAACACTGACTAAGATACACATTGTAAATAGCCAACCAAAATAGAAGGAGTCGATCTTGTATAAGTTGGAGAATAGATTGAGAACATACCCTCAACTTCTATATTATGCATCTAGGTCAAAATCATTATAAAACTTCTCTTGATAACTTGATTAATCATAGATTTATAGACAAATCCCAAAATTTTAGTTTGCTCTGATATGATAATCGCTCTGATACCTTGTTAAATTCTAAAATATTCGAATCATCTATATTGTAGGTTTCTAAAATGTTACATACAAAACCTTTCATTTAGTAAAACTACATTGTCCCTAGTAATTTAATTTGAATCATAGTCATTGATTAGAATTGTCTAAGTTCTTAAATCTTGTATTGATTTTCGATTCAATTTCATACTTAACAACATATACACCTTAGCTAGCTTAGCTTACTAACTAACTAAGTATATATATACCCAAGAAACAATTCAACATATATACGTAGTGTATCCATGAATTCAAAAAATAAAATACTTGCGTTTTGTTTGTACGTATTTGATTATAGAATTGTTGTTGAAAGTGACATGCATGTGCAATTTAAATAGCATCAACTTTATCCAAAGTATAACACCATATCGAGTTTATAACTTATAAGTGCTCCTAATCATATTATACATAAGATTAATTAAGGAAGCAGTATATATAATGTGAAGATCAGATACATTTCATATTCCACCAATTATAGTTAGAACGAATAATAATCGGCGCTAATTTTGTCTAATATTGACTAATCAAAATTAATTAGTCAACTTAATAACATTACTAATACATCCACATGCAAATTGACTCCCTTAACCCCCGAATTACACATCTGTTTTGTTTGTTTGCGACAACAATCTATCCATCTCATTTTAGAAAGTATAAGAGTTAGCTAGTAATGTTAAGAAAGCTTATTCAAGAACAAACAATAAAAAACAATTTATATTACATAACTACATACTAGGTTATATGGAGTAATACATAGATAGTGACTTGGTTAGTGACCTAGTGGGAAAATCGATTTAAGACATATTCTAACAATGAGTTACTCGTATGAAATTTCATCCATTGCAATAGTTATCATCATACTCACATTATCCTAAATCGTACCATTTTGTAATAAGTCATGGGATCACTTTATAATCAAAATACTTTATAAGAACTTAATAAAACGAAAGTTAATATGTTATTGTTGTATTAGTGTAACTGTTTTTTTTTTTTCGATATATCAACTTTTTAAATTATATTTCTAGAGTAAAAGTATTAAAAATTTTAATGCTTAGAAAAAGTAATAGGAAGTACTACAACTGTTGCAATATTAATTTAAGATACAAAGGAATTAATTTCAAATGTAGACAATCAGACAATAAAAATTATTATAATAATGACATTATTCTTTGAAGAAAATAAATTGCAACAATGTAGCCAAAATCTTCCATCCGAAGTAAAACGACTCAAGGAACAACAATGTTCCCACAATTTTCATCACAATAATTCAAACTTTGTTTTCTTCTATATTTTTTAAATGTTTGTCACCACATAAAACCCATAATCTAAATTAATATTTTTTTCTTAGTATTAGTATTAGTATTATTATTATTCTATTTATCACTTGATCCAATACAATTATTTATATTTCCATCAAATAACTACAAAACTAAACCCTCAATTCTTGTCCTATAAATACTCCAAAAACTCCTCATAATTCTCACCATCACATCTTCTCTCTTACAAAAAAATACCTATTTTCCTAAACCTTATTTTTTTTGTAAAAAAAACTCATAAACCAAAAAAATAAAAATGGCAAGAGGAAAGCTAACAAAGCTAATGAAGAAACTTTCATTTGGTAAAACCATACGTACAAACAACACGTTATCAGCATCAAATTCCGAAGCCACCTCATCGAGCTCGTTAGGCTCGGACATCTCCTCGGATACCTCCTCTACGACCACCCTACACCCGGTGTACGTAGGGAAGTCTAGAAGGCGGTATCTCCTCCCTTCTGACGTCGTAGACCATCACATACTCCGGAAGCTCGCCGGAAATTCTTCCGGCGACGATGAGATTACGGTGGAAGGATGTGAAGTGGTGATGTTTGAGCACTTGTTATGGATGTTAGAGAATGCTGATCCTATGCCTGAGTCTTTGGATGAACTTGTGGATTTTTATGCTTGTTGAAAAAAAATTGAATTTTTTTATTAATGGGCCTATAATTTGGGCTTGCAATCATGGGCTTTGGATTCTGGGCCTGGTGAATTGTATTGGGAGTGTATAGTATTAGTGGGGGTAGTTTAGGAACTACTCCTTAATTAAAAAAAGGTTTAGTAGTTTTAGAATGGGTTTGGTTTAAATGAGGATTATTGTTCATTAATCCCATTAAAGCCATCTCTCAACAAAAAAAAAAAAAAAAAAAAAAAAAAAAAAAAAAAAAAAAAAAAGGTACGATGTACTATTATTTTCATTTTTTGGGGCCCAATTTATATATGGATTGTTTGCACAAAATTATTCTATTGGAATTACTAATATGTGCAACATCATTTGAGTATTTTTAATTTTTTTTATCAATAATATAGATATGATCAATTTAATTAAAGTGTAATTAAGTACGAATTATATTCTAACTCTGTTTCTATTTGATCTTTATATACATTTTGCACTTTAATCCATTTATAAATTTTTAAACATCTATTTTTGTCCATGACAGTAAACGTCAGCTACTTGTATATTGTATACTAGTATTATTTTTTTACACCCACTTATTTAATTAATCTCCTATTTTTTCTTAATTCATGTGCCAATAATAATAAGAATTAATATATAATTACAAACGAAGGTAATTGCTAATACTTCGTATTAGATAACTAGTACTCTTTAGTCTATATTATTAAAGTATATTAAGTTCTATGGAGTAGTAAATTAAGGAAAATAAATTGAACAACTAGCCTGAAGATTGAAGAACGTAGTAAGTGATTGTATTCTCTCTCTCTTGAAAAGACAAATGTAATAATTACAGAGTAGAGTATACTATGGTTGATTAGATTATTTACTACTCCATACTAAATATTATTTGATTATGATTATATATATAATTGGATATTTAAGGTAAGTTTAATGTGCTCCTTGTACTTATTTTGAATTTAATCAATGTACAATTTCATAATAACGAAAGTCATCCATATAAGAAGTATACAACGTCAAATCGCATGCAGTTTAATTGCCTTAGCTTTTTCCTACAATTTTCAAAATTAACTCGAATAGTTGTGTTAAATATATGTATAAAAGCCAAAAAAAAAATTAACTGTAATAGTTGCATCAAATTGAGTACTTTACAAATTAATCAAACAAATATGCTTGACAGTTCTCGAGAGCTGATACACATATAATCATTGTATGTTGTCCCTACATACAACACCGCTAGAAATTTGACAAATCATCAAAAAAAAAGGGAGAAAATTAGGAGTCATATATAAATTGAATTCTAATGGAACAATAGCTCATTATTATAGCCAATAAAAACATGACAAAGTAAGGTTGTATGTAAGGACCACATACAACAATTGTATATGTAGCATTTACCAATAATTTTCAGCATAAAATTTAATATCTTAGTAAGAAAACTAAGCTAGTTAACAATTACTTAGCTTCTACATTGTCACATTTTGTAATTCTCCACAATACAATGTCGTGGAGAATATATATTCAAAAGATCTTTAATCAAAAGTATGATATGAATTGCATCAATGAGATCAAAATCATTAATTGCAATTAAAATGCGGTCCATCCTTGTGTTTATTCATGCATGGAACTTTGATTAAATCAAGATAATGACAAAAATCAAGGCATTGGATGGTAGATAATAATTCAATTAATGAAGCTAATGCATGTGCTTAAAGCTCTTTTGAGATCTTGACAATAGTTCAAAAGATTCTAACTTTCTAAGCTAGAGACATTGATTTTGGGAGGCACATGCAATGTATAATGACCAAAACTATCACATACTATATTACTATTATATTGTTCAATGCTTAGATATAAAACCATATTGTTGCAAAAATAAAATGCATAAATACATTACTATTGCACTACAAGAGTAACATGCAACCTTGTTGGTTGATTTGGTATCACCCATCATAAGGGGAGTTCCCTAACACAATAGCAAATCTTGTATATATATATGAATCTTTGATATTAAATCATGATTTTTTTAAAAAAATTAAAATTTTCTTTTAGTGAGATCACATATAAATTAGACCTTATGAAACTAAGGAACTTGAATGACATGATGGTTAAATTCGCAATATCTTTTCTAATTGCTCCTATTTATTAATATACTGCTTTTACGTACATTCGTATTCTTTGGTACATAAATTATCAATCATTACGGTACATTTAGATCTAGTATGTGAGTTAATTGGCCAATGCAATCCCGACCCGTCTAGGTCAAATTATAAGTGATATGTTAACTCTTTCTACGCCAATTAGACTTGTTCTGTTCAACTTAGTTTCAGTCAGTTCAACTCTTATTAGTTCAATTCACTTCAATTTCTAGTTTTCTTCTCCCTTAAACAATTCATTTTAGCTTTATTCAGTTCAGTTCAGTTCCAATTAATTCAGTTCAGTTCAGTTGTTTTCAGTAAATCAGAATAGGCCCCAATCACATAAACAAACCTTACCTCTACGGAGGAGCCAATTTATTAATTTGATGCCTGTATGCATATTGTAATTAGCCTATTAGGTCATGCTTGAATGTCTACGCTAAACGATCAAACATAATTTTGTTGTTTATGTTTTTGGAAGCTCTCAAATTTCTGACAATCTTTTGCAGGGTAAAATCAATTTCATACAGAAAATAGTGGGATATACTGTAGGGTTGGTCATGCACTTTAAATTATTAGCCACACAAGAATATATTTATGTGGTCTTTAACTTTTTTTGTCCCAACAAATTGATATACTTCCAATTATTATTCTTTAAAAGGACGAAAGAAATTTATAGAAAGGGTTAAAAAAATTAATAAATTCAACAAAAGAAGAAAAGGGATAAAAAGAAAGAAGAAAGGTTAAGAACCATATACTTTGAACCTATTACAGCCAAGTTTGGGGGAATTTTTTAATTTAAGAACTTTTACGTAGTATATGTCTAAGAAAAAAAAAAGTAGCTTTGTGCAT
Source organism: Chenopodium quinoa (assembly GCF_001683475.1). Classification (NCBI taxonomy): domain Eukaryota; kingdom Viridiplantae; phylum Streptophyta; class Magnoliopsida; order Caryophyllales; family Amaranthaceae; genus Chenopodium; species Chenopodium quinoa. The sequence continues at coordinate 2,372,704 of NW_018745533.1, read as the reverse complement.
AGAGAGAGTCACAAAAGGCATATGATACATACGAACTTTAATAATACTTCATATGGTTTTACTTAAGGCATAGGAAAAAGTCGTGCATTGATGTTTTATGTTGATGATAACCCCTAAATTAAATTCAATGTTTAATTTTATCTTTGATAATAACCTAAATTCAATGTTTTTTTGCTATAAATATCCAGTACTCGAAATTCATTCATTCTATGATTTATGTTATAGAGTAGTACCGGGCATTATTTTCTAAAATGTGACAACTTCTCTCATACAGTAGTACATAATGTTTTATGACAGAGAGCATATGCGAGTAAAAAATGTGACATTTATTTTAAAACAGATGAATTATAGGAATACAAGGATTGGCTTGGTACCCGACATAAGTTGAATGTGAGGAGGTCACAGCTGAATTCTATCCGGTGCATGAGTAATCATCTCCATCGACAACATCTCTGCTACATTTGTTGGCAATACTCAAAGCAATTTTGCAGTCCATTACCTTATTATTATTGTTGCAATTATATCACAAATCGTACGTTTTATTATTATTAAGATTTGATCTTTTATAGTACAAGTATTAGCTGAAAATTAAATCTTATTATTGCATGGAACCACATAATAATTAATAACTACTGCATGTACTTAATTGAAACATTATGAGTTTTAAAGCTAGCTATGACAATATACCTTCTACTATAAGTGTATGTATTACTGGTACATACTACATACGACCAAATTTATCATTATCCTCCATATCCATATACATGCATATATCTTTCAAAAAAAAAATAAAATAAAAATAAAAATAAAAATACATGCATATATGTTACGATTGATTCTAGCAAAGAGAAAGTAAAATGTAACAACACATTGTGTATTATAGAATAGAGGGAGTAAAAATTAAGTACACGTACAACAGTTGCAAACACATTAGAATGAATAATAGGAGGAATAGTTAGAAATAGAATAATGATTAGTATCAGTATAAGTTTATATGGAGTATCTCTAGCGCTAGTAGCGTTGTCATTAATTTTTTAAACTTTGTTTGATTCATCTCATTTTGTGTGAAATTATTTAATTTGAATTCATTTTTATTTTATATAAACTTGTTTTATTTTACATGATGAACTTATTTTAATTTATTTAAACTTAAGGCCTAATCTGATTGACTGAAATGAGCTGAACTGAACTGAACTTATTAGAGCTGAGCTGATCGAACTGAATATTTTATGAGATAAGGTAATTAAGAACTGAACTGAATTGAATTGAACTGAAGATTTTATAAGAGAAGGAAATTAAGAACTGAACTTATTAGATCGATGTGAAGTGAACTGAAAATAATCTGAAGAGAGCTAAGGGCTTGTTCAAATAGACTGAAATCAGCTGAACCGAATATTTTATAAGAGAAGGAAATTAGGAACTGAACTGAATTGAGCTGAACTGAACTGAACTGAACTAAACTTAACTTAAACGTATGAGAACATGCCCTTAATTATGTTATCTCTTGTAGGGTATAGGCCTGTAGCCATTATTTCGAAATGAAAAGAGTATAATTTCATGAAGTTAATATGAGTGGACACAAATGAATTGCCAATACATGGCTGAGTAGTGAGTACACAGAAGTATGGGCCTGAACTAGGTAGTGTTTCCTTAAATCTGAAAGGTAAGTGTGAGTGTGCTTGCATTGCTATTAAACCTGCGCCGCACTTTACCCATGTGTACTGTTTGGTTTAAAACGGGTTAAATACCATGTGCCATAATATGCGTCCAAACCATTCATTGACTCATGGTTTTTATCATATCCAAAACCCGAAACCATGGCATCATTTTCATACTATATCTTATGATTCTTATCTTATAATCATACAACACTTGTGTCACTAACTCACTATATATTTCAACCTTCGCTTTACTATATATTTTTTAAAAATTGCTAAAATTGTAAATATGTTAATAATTGTTTATTAAATATGGACCCCATATAATTATTATTAATTAGACATTTTTATTGTTTTATTTACCATTTACCACCTCATAAACGAATTTTGTTTATCAAAAGGCTTTCTCAATTTATCATGCCTTTATGTTGATCACTTTTTATAGTGGGAATGTGGTGTATAACTCATATAAGCTCCTTAAGTCTTAACTAGAGGTAAACAATAAGTTTTTGGCAACCAAACTTGAGAATTTTGGTAAGGCGTAATGCGTAAAGGCCCAATAGTAGTCCTCAAAAGAGAATTGATGCCGTTTAAATGGCATGACTAATTCTAACATATACTTGGCGGAGATTGAACAAGGAATATTTCTTGTGGGTCTTTCATAGAAAAATAAAAGTCGTTATCATAAATCAAATAGTTAGGTATACTATTAGTAAATATTATGCTTAAGTGTAACAGATTATAAAATTATATTTTTAGGCCTTAACCATTAGCTTAACCTTTTGGTTGAGATGATTTTTTAACAAAGGGACAATAATGACAGCCAATTGCAAAGGTTTTTTCTAACTAATTATCAATGTATATTTAGTGTCTGTTTTGATATGATTATTTTTAGTTCAGTTCAGTTCAGTTTAGCTCTAATAAGTTCAGTTCACTTCACTTCAGGTCAGTACAGCTCAGCTCTAATAAGTTCAGTTCAGCTCCTAATTTCCTTCTCTTATAAAATATTCAGTTCAGTTCAGCTCAGCTCTAATAAGTTCAATTCAGTTCAGTTCAGCTCTAATAAGTTCAGTTCAGTTCAGTTCAGCTTTAACAAGTTCAGTTCAACTTTAAATTAATAAGTTCAGTTCAGTTCAATTCAGCTCAATTTAGTCAGTCAGAACATGCACTTAGTATTCTAACCGGCCTATTTATTACTCCGTATATTCTAGCCGACCTATTTGCAAATTACTCAAGCGGAGCTCATTCAAGTTGGTCAAAGGACGACTCGAGTGAGCTTAATTTAGCTCTAATTAGCTCGATACCCACCTCAAGTTAACTGAGCATATTTAAGCTCAAGCGAAAAAATTGTGAATAAACTAAATAATTATTCGAAGAACTTTAAGTATAAAAAATATGAATACAAGATTCACTGATGATTCACACAAGTACATGCAACTCGTTACATGTCTCGAGTCAAGAAATGAGAGAAGCCATGTTTTGAAAGATTTTCAATTTGACTAGCTCAAGTTCCCGAGTTTCAACTTATTAGAATCAAGTCAAGTTATGCCGAGAACTCGAATTAGGTCAATATTGATATTATTTTAGAACATAGTCAAGTTTGCAAATTAGTCTAAAACAAATTTATTAGTGTGTTACATAATATTTATTTAGTCAAAATATATTTAATTAAAGAGCGGTGTTTTGATGTATATATATATGTATATCATTCACAAATTTCTTACGTAGTTTTTTAATAATGTGACAAATGTACTATTAGTTGATGAGGTGCCAGATTCAGTGGACAATACTAACCATGTATATATGTAAAAAATGTTAGTTGCTTACCGTTATCCACAATGAGTTTAATGATGCTAATTATATATGCTACCGTAGCTAAATGTATCGATAGTAGTAATTGCAACGTTTTATAAGACGTGTTAATTATGTACATTGTCAAACCATCATTTGAATGTGTGGTGTATATGAATATATCACGTAGGAGATCGCTTACATTTCTTTCCCTTTTAATTAATTTAGTCAAAATAAATGTTTATTGATATCACAAATTCACAATACCAAGTTTTAGCTACTATTGTGCTTCCACATACACTTGTAAAATTGATCCTTGACCACTCATTTTTCTAAAAATATATTCATAAAATGTAACGAAAAGTACATATATATAGCCGCACTTACGTAGCACAAGACACTTTGTGGTCACTACAACATGTATTAGTTATTTACACTTTTGATTGGTACATGATGATATAATTACAAGTATTTTATTATAAATATGGTCAAAACTCAATCTATAACTAGAATTTTGACAGTTAATAAACTTATAAAATACAATTAGAGGACAAAATCAATGACGCATAATTGAAATTAGTAAAACCTTGGACGTCTTTGCACATGCCAATCACTTTCACCCAACAATTTTCCATGTGAAAAAAATGGATTTTATTGAAAATGAAAGTTAAACCAATTAAGGGAATTTTATCAAAAAATAATATTATTCGGCCTATTTGATTAAAAATATAATTTAATACTTCGTATTAATTTATTTTATATATTATTCAAGCAAAAAGACGTTGATGGCGACTGTGGCCTGCTTAAACACCATGAAGATTTGATACATGACTTCGTCCCCAACCATAAGCATACGTTATTTTAGTATTGACCTTAGCTTTGTCATTACAATTAATTATATTAATATAGTTAATATTATAGTTAGATTATACTTTGTTCCAATTGATGTTACTTTGTTTATTGATTAAGATAGGGTTATCATCTTATAGGTGATTACTTTAAATTATAAGATGATATGATAATTTTAACAACACGATCTTATATTTAAAAGCATTTTATAATTTATTGGTGGATTGAATGAGTGTAGTAAACATTACTAGCAATCATATAACACAAAACCTAGAGGTTCTTAATATTTGGGATTAATTTAAAAAAGGTTTTCATGAGGATGTTGGAGATCATTTTGTAGTTGTGACTTACAGCATCAATCCCGATAGTAGGCATACTAATAACTGGCAAGATAAAAAGAGAGATAAAAGTGAGCACAACTATTAAGATAAAAATTATACCGAAGTATATACCATGTAAACTTTTTATCATAACCATTTTCTTTTCCAAAATTAGTGGACCATCATTTAAATTTGGTCTTACCTTTAAATTTTGTCCACTGAAAGCCTTTTTGATCGACTTGAACCTTAACTACCCTATAAGGCTATCATATTCTTTAACCATTAACCAAGTTTGGTTTTGAACAACTTTTGATTACATGCATGCATAGAAAGGATGGGTTCATGGGTAAATTTGATGACCTCATGTTGAAAGTCCAATCCAATGAGAAAATTACAACCTTTTTCATTGCATATTGCGGAAAAAAATGAATTTATTTAGTCTAAATTTAAGGAGGTGAGTAATAAAAGAACCTGTTGTAAGTTGTCCCGTGTATATTATTGAAGATTAAAATGGAGAATAACCATAACCATAACCAACACATAAATCTAGTAAGCCAATCCAACTACCGGGAATTAGCTAGTTTTAGATTGAAACTATGTTGGACTTGTACAATGTTGTTGGATTCTTTCTATTATGCTATGTTCACAAGTTATTAAAACATTACTTCATCATGTTTTTTAGATACATAAATCTAGTGAGATTATAGTAGATGTCATATGTCGTAATTAGTTGGTTAAAATCCTAAATAGTATGTACTGTAAGATTTAGGATCAAATTCCATCCATCTTACTATCTTTTGTAATTTTCTTTACACCAAGGTAAAATTCTAGCATATAAAAAGAGTAAAACAACTAAATATGTGTGGTAGTAATTGACCTAAACTTTCAATAGATAATACATCAAAGGTGCATAAAAATACATACTTGCATTACAAAAGTAGACAGCACATACTACTCAAAAGATGTGGTACAAAAAGTTCCTCTTATAAAATACAAGTTAGTTAGATTGTAGAAGTATCTAACGCTCCGTAGACTTTGAATGATGCATGATGTACAACCCTCTTGCGTGCATAACCTTGAAGTGGGAGCACAGAGCACGTAAAAGAAAAAAAATACACTTAGCTTAAAGTGAGGGAAGTGCATGTATGAGCTGCAAACAACCAATTTATATTCATGGTCAGCCTAGAAAAGTTGAATGACTTACAAATTACAACTATAGCTAGCTAAGTTCATGAACTACTCACAATCATATTAAGTTAAAATTTGATCAAACCCCGGTCCATATAGTTTGTTAACTAATTTAAGTTGGAAAATAAGATTTAACAAAAGTCTTAACATTGTTATCCACGAACAAACCTGTTCAATTAAGTTAGTTTGACAAAAAGTTGATTTAAAATTAAATTAAGTGAATGCGTAACAATTTTAAGGGAAAACCTATTTTTGTTAAAAAATAACTCAAAATTTGTTTATATAATTGCTTAATTTAAACTTGTTCAAGCTCACATGCACTCATCAAAATCTATTTACAAACAATTAAGCTAATTAATTTGGTCATAAACTAAGGTTGAACAAAGCATGAGCCAAGGTCAAACAAAATAAGGTAGCTCAAACATTAATACTTTGTATTTCTTATTAAATAAAGTTTGAACAAACATAATTCATTTTGGGTTGTTTGTAGCTCTACTTGCTCATATCTGCCTCTACTTGATTATCAGAATGATGAAATGATAATTTTTTTCTTTTAATTTTTTTTTTATAGAATTTAACTTGATTATGAGAATTATATTGTATAATAATTTGTTTGAATCAATCAAGTGTATTCCAAATTGAGGAGCCGTTGGACAAAAAAATATAGAATTGAAGTATCAAACGCTCCTTGACCAAAACGCTCCTTGTGACTTTGACGCATGATGTACAATCCTCTTGTCACAACGTAACCTTTGAAAACACGTCCATTGACAAATTAAAACCTTAATGTCAGGTAAAGTGCATGTATGACTTACAAAGAACCAATATTCTTTCATTATCAACCTTTTTAAAAAAAATAAAAATTGAGAGGATATTATCAACTTTTATTATTCAAGTATATATTAACAATCCTAATTTATGTTTGGGTGATTTACTTACTTTTGTTTCTCAAAGTTCTTAATATACACTTTGATTTTTGCATTATTACAACTTTATTTTGACCATTTATCATTACTTAAATTAAAAACTTTAGGAATTTGACTTTATATATGTTATTAGTAGTATAGTACTCAAGGTTACTTTAAAATCAAGTAGTCAAAAACCTAAATTTTACTCCATAACTTACCATTAGTAACACTTAATTGGTACTAGACAGTTCGTTGGATCATCAACTCTTTAGATTTGAATTTAAGCACCTCTAAATCATTTAATCAACTTTAAGATAATCTAAATTAATTAAAATATAAAATAAACACCGTCCAAATTTAATAGCTAAAACTCTTCCTATCTTTCTAAAGGACAATGATCACTATCAAGCACCCCCTTAACCATCCAACCAAAAAATTAATTAGCACTTAATCAAACAATTAAAATATATTACTAAAAGGGCCTAATACGCTCCGAAACGTCCAAAACCGTTGTTGGTTTCCAACCAATCACAAATTGTCCTCCAAAAAAATAAAAAAATAAAGAAAAATTATGATTTTTTTTTTTTAAAAAAAAAGTCCTACAAATTAAGGGCCCCCCTTCTTTTTTTGCTATCCTCCTCTACCCACTTCTTAAAATAAAGAAAAATCTACTTGACATAAAGCCACTATATTACTTGTTTACTAATCCATAAATTACTAATTACTAATTAGGTACTATACTAATTATTATTTCCTACAATATTAAATAAAATAAAATCCCTTGCCCCACAAAAAATTAATAAAATATTTTTTCTTCCTTACCAAACTCCTACCTTACTTTTTATAAATAACCCAAAATTCTCCCTCAATTCTTCCTCAACTTCTCCTCAATAATATTCTCCAAAACTCCATTAAATAAACCAAATTATTTATATTTTGTTCTTCTCATATTTTTTCTCCTACATAATTTGTCTCAAAACACCCAAACATTATGACAAAAGCAGGAAAACTTGGAAAATTACTCAAGAAAATGCAATCAATGGGAAGAACATCATTCAACCACCGCGAAAATGATCATATTCATCAAACAAGTTTAAGCAGAAGAGACTCAACTTCATCCTCATCAATTGTTGCTACAAAGTACAATAACATATCCTACGACGACTCGTCCCCGGAACCTTCCTCCACAAGTAATCTTTGTCCGGTTTACGTAGGAAAGTCTAGGAGGAGATACATGGTCACCTCGGAAGTCCTCGAACACCCGCTTTTTCGAGAGCTCGTAGAACGATCATCCGGTGGCGGCGGGGCCGAGGAGATATCAGTAGGGTGTGAGGTGGTGTTGTTTGAGCATTTGCTATGGATGCTTGATAATGCTGACCCTCAACCTGAGTCTTTGAATGAGCTTGTGGACTTTTATGCTTGCTAATAATTTTTCATGAAAGTTCATTAATTGATTAATTAATTAATTAATGTTTTTTTATTTCAATTTTTTTTGGAGGTAATTAAATTGTTTTTTTTTTTTAAAAAAATTATTCTCTCTTTTTATTTTATTTTTTTAGAGAGTTTGTAAAATTTTCTCACCCTAATTATTAACATATATAGTACTATATATATGTACTTCTTGTACACGTATATAGGGGAAAAAATGTGAATTAAAACAATTATGGGTGAATGGTGAAATTATGGTTAAACTTGACATTAAATTTTTATTTGCGTTTGCCAAATGCCAAATTGTTGTTGGCAATGTAATTGTTGTTACCATTAATTTGTATGATATGAATATAATCCTTTTTGGTAATTTTGTTGTTTGTTTGTTTATATTTATTTATTTTTTTAAAAAATATTAGTAAGTTGTTGACAACCCAAAAAATTTGAAACCACAACTCCAATACTATTTTTGGGGATTTGTCTAATAAGTAGGGACAAGGAAAAACATAAGTTGATTTGGTGATAAACGGTAGGCAAAAACCTTAATATATGGGCTCCATTCCAACAAGTTAGCTTTCTAAAATCAATAGCATATGTTACAATATGTTTGATGAGCAACTACATTTATACATCTTATTGTTTAGTAAATTTATGTATGTAATACTATTATCTAGCCCATCCGTTTTTCTTTTTTTTTACCTCACCTCTGTTACATATTAATTGTAACTTTGAAATATTTTATGTCTCATAAATATTACCCCAAAGTTTCGACTAATATGTAACGGATCGGAGATAGTACATAGTTTTCAATGTAAACATTTATACGGTAGCTACGCATTTTTTTTAAAAGTTGTTTTGACAGAATATTCATGTTTGAAAAATAAAATAATTTATCATGGTAAAATGTAGTTTCATTTATATTTCAGTACGTGTAGTCGTAAACATTTGTATTCCTGCTACACATTGTTTTGAGGCGTTACTATGATACAAGACATTGAGACAAATATTTAGATAAAACTTTCATTCTTTTCAAAAGGAATATTCTAAATGGGACAAACATAAAAGAATAATGAAGACATCGTCAAAATGGGAAATGCATGCATGTGTATGAAATGAGTAATAATGATACATGTGTAAAGTATAACATGAGTATCACTTGCATATTAGGCATACATGTATGTGTAATTGACATCATGTAATATATATATGGTATAACTCAATCTTTTAACTTTATGACTATATACATTACTTTTACTTGATCTCTATTTACAAAAAAATACGTTATTCATTTATTCTTCCCATGATTAGAAAATTCAAATACTTAAGTCTTTGATAGATGATTTAGGCCGCTTTTCCTATAAGAGTGATGCTACACATACTATGGTTGTATGTGATAGCCCACTTACAATACTATTGTATATATGCCACGTCAAAAGGCAGGAAAATAATAAGAGGGAAAAAAAAAATAGGGGTAGCAATATAGGGAAGGTAGGCCCCAAAATACAAACTAATCAAATGCTGCCAACAATGGTTATATGTGGGCCACCATATACAAACATTGTATGTGTAGCCTTTTCTTATAAATAAAGATATATACGAAGTAATAGTGTATTTTTGTCATACAAATGAAAGGATCTACCCAATGAATGTAATTTTAGTTTATTATAACGAAACATATGCATCATTGTCATCAAAATGATTTTCATATACTTGATTAACACTCACTTAACTAACGATAAGCTACTGACTTATTACTGAGTATCAGTTTGCTTGCCTACTTTCATAAAATGATAAAGTCCCGGAATTTCAGGGAATTTTGATGTTAATTTATGTATTAAGTGAAAAGTTTAAGAAATTGACTTCATTCTTAATTACTTATGTTAATTTATGAATCATGATGCTATTTACATAGCTTGCTAGCATTTGAGAGTGGGGAAGGGAGTGGAGCATGTAGGTGGTTAATTACTTATACTCACTCTGCCCCATAATAATTTTGTAAGATGAATTGTCTGTACTAGTTCATCAGTGCCGACTCTTTGTCATTATTTAAAAAAAAAACAATGATTATGTACGTTATAGTTTAAGATTTGTTTTAAAGCTATGTAAATTATAAAAAATATTAACTTAATTACTACTCATATACTTTTACATGATTAATTTATACTTTCTTGGAATAATGTGAAACAATTTACTAGCTTATACTTGGTAAATTAGGGATGAAGCAAAGTCACTCTAATAACATCACATTGAACTCTTAATTACCTTATTCTTGGTAAATTATTGTACCATATTGAACTTGTCTTCATCCTCCTTTTCCTCATTTTGTCGGAGACATTTATAATCTCTAGGACAACCACCATAACATAAACTAAACCTTCAAATTAGCCTAATCCAAAGTTTATTTAGCATTATTAACAACAAAGTTGACAAGTGTATATCATAGATTTGGAAAGATACAAAGAACTTGAATCAAGTATCTACCTTACCAACAAATCTCCTCATAAAATAAAGTAAATTAAAGTACATATAATAAAATTTATGGGAGATGACCAAATTTAATGACTTTACCCAATTAAAATTATAATAATATATATATTTAATCTCTGACAAATATATAAAAATTGGATTTTAGTATTATATCTCATGTAAAAAGGTGACAAATAAAAGTTAGGCACATAAATAAATAAATGATTAAATGAAGATAGTTTATTAAGTTGCTAATGATTGGGTGGTTAGAAAGATTGAAGATGCTTTTTGATTGATTTACACACGCTTGTTTTTATTTGATTGCTTTGAATTTGTTTGTTATGTTCATAATCATTAATATTATTGCATGCATACCTTTATATAACAAGCTAAGACTTTGATTTAAATTAATTTGTATGTTTAATTAAATTATTTATAATATATAGTTTTGGATAAAGTGGAAGACACGAAATATTAATGTGGTTTCATAATCTTATCTGTAACGCGGTATACAGCCTGCCATTGCCACCTATAAAGATGTAAAGAGTTGTATTTATTTCATACATACAGACTAGACCTAAGGAAAGCAAGCTAAGAGAAAAGATATTCATCAAGACTTCCTTTTTTTTTTGATAAAATTTGTTAATAAATATACATGTTTGTTACATATTTTCTAATGTCTATAATAATGTTTAATTATTAAAAGACAAGATTGTTATGAAAGGACAAGGAGAAAATGCTAATGACATCAGTGGCAAGACAAGTATGTAGTAGTAGGGTTATCACTAATGAGTAAAGACATTAGTACAAGAGGCTCATTAATTTTCTCGACCATATCGGATTTTTTAGCCTAAAAATGATCATGACTTAAGAATAGCAGGCAATGATTTTACAACGAGATATTACATAAAAAGCGTATAGTCTTTTGATCAGGAAGTTTACACCTCATAAAAATTGTCTATGTCTACCGAATAATATCACTTGGCTCGTGGGTGATAACAAAAGTCTATGAACACTTCCGTTATATTTTTTTGAAACCCAACATTTCCGTTATATTACTATTACAACATTTGTTTTTCATAATTTTCAATATGGATCTTTGACCATTTTAAATACTTCGTATCTTGTATTATTAAGTATTTGTTAATAAATATTATGAAAAATTGACACATTAATAAGAATCTAACTAAAACCACATGATAAAATTTCAAATAAATCAATAATGAAAAAATAATGGTCAAATTAAGGTTTATATAGTTTAATAAAAAAAAAATCCACAATAATTATTGTACGGGTAGGATAATCCATAGATTATAATCCATGCATGACAGAGCCTTGGTATAATTGGATGAAAAGGACAAACGCAAATTTCGGCTTTTATATGAAAATTATAATGAAATGATCGATCAATTTTAAGCAATCCAAATGCTTAAAGTAATTGTCGATATGTTGTTGGCTTACGGAGTCTTATGTTGCATAACAAGTCAAGAAGATCAATCGGGCCTACTTGACCAGCCCACGTGAAATATAGTCCAACAATTCTCTCCCAACCTCAAACTCAAAAAAAATGTGAAATTGGTCAAACATTCACATGCATGTCATATGTAAAATGAAGCAATTTGCCACCTTATAAAGATGGTTAGTTGGTTATTAACTTGTTACTTGTGAGCTTATGGGTCTGTTCATGTTTACTAAACTGAACTGATTGGAGCTGAACTGAACTGAATTGAGTGGAAATGAATATTTTATAAGAGAAGGAAATTAGGAGTTAATCGATCTGAACTGAACTGATTAAAGTTGAACTGAACTGAAATTAAAGTGAAGTAAACAGACCCTATGTTGTCATTTTGGAAGAAAATGTATGATGTACTTTTGACTAATTGATAACAATAGTTCTTTGGCTTAGACGTTGATTGTTTTGCTTGTTAGTAGAACTCCCTGTTTAATTTAATTGGTTGAGTACAGTTGTGTTAAATTTATTTCAAGCTCGCAAATTATTGGTTTTTGACTATTTAGGTTAAGTCCAGAGTCATACAGTGATGACTCATTGATCAAAGAGAACACTTGACCTAATTGTGTAACTAACCCGTTCACCACGTGAAGTGAACGCATGGACGAGTCATTTTAGAAAAGAATATGATATACTTGGCCAATTATATACTTGGCTAATATAAATTGGGACCATTTTGGTGGTATTATATTGTTAATGGTTGGCTAACACTTGGTCCAAACAAATAGTATACGTACAATATGCCTTTGAACTAACGTTTGCATGACGCAAATGAAACATATGTATTAAAATTGAAAGGGATGTAAACAACAAAGAAAAGGTAAACGATGAAGGTGAGGTAGCTAGATTGGTAGACAAATGCGCAAGATGAAAGGGGCAGTCACTTTACTCATCATATCATTCTCTCTATCTACCTCCTATATTCCAAAGGGTAAAGGTGTCAAATGGCTAGATGTTGTCTAGTGGATAGTAGCTGCTAATCACGTTGTATCTGAATATGACCTGATATATATGAATTAAACTAGATGATTTATCATATATATGATCAACATTAAATTGATAATTCTGTCAAACTCGATATCAAATTAAAGCTCAATGAATTTGTTATATATCTCTACATCTCTACTTATATAGATTATAAGCTAGCTAAGCTACATCAATTTAGCGTCATGGCCAGAGGAATCAAGTAATGTTTTATGCTTGGTGTAATAATGCTGTAATTGGTAGGGATTTCACTTTATAATGAACATTAGGGTTATGAGTTTGATCCCTATATTGTACTACAATTCTTGGGATTGGGGGATTCCCTTATCATTTTTCCTTGCTTTTACCTTTCAATTTCTTAAATAAATTATATATTCATTTAATTAAATTTTCTTACACAAAAATTTTATGACAATTCTAATTCAATTAGTACTAAAATTAGGTATGGGCAAATTATCCCTAATTTCTCTTAGCTAGCTAGGCTTGGCTTTGAACAAGTATGTAATCATCGATTCTTGAGTATAATATCATCTAAAGTGATGAATGTTGTGAACCAGAGAGGCATGGATTGCATTATTTACATTTAATAATAATAAGAGGGACGAAGTATGTATGACAAGCTTATAAATAAACTTAATAATTAGTAGGTTACTCCAACAATCTATTATCCATTATTGATTTTAGGATGAAATCATGACATGCTAGATTTGTATGTGTACTATTGTTTCATTAAACAAGGAGAATAATTAACAATCTTAGCTTACACAATATATATCTCTTATTGAAAATGATCATGATATTTAAGATTAGATGACCTCATTTTGTCTTAGATAACACCATATATGCATCCTTTAATTTGTAATTAAGCACACTAGCAAACATTTGAAGACACACCATGTGTACATATGGATGTATGTTTTTATACTTCAACTCCAACTTACACAAAGATTAGTACATGTTTGTTTTTTCTAAAATAAAGAAATATATAGTATGGTTGAAATATATGTATATTATATTTCAAAATATATATATATATATATATATATATATATATATATATATTATTATTATTATTATTTATGTCATATCATATAGTACAAATCCTCTTAACATTATTATGTCCTTACCAAGGAGATGAAATAAATTATTAAGATTAAATTAGCCCCTAAAATTTGGATAAAGGGGGTTCCATCTATTTTTGACGTGGATGATAACGATGTAAGCATATATCTTCATGATGCATGTGTGAGCTAAGGAAGTGTGTGCATGTGCCACCCATAAGATTAATTTTTCAAATAAAGTTACTATAATTAGGGCAAATTATTACCCTATTGTCTTACGACTTTGTCCTTAGCAAACACTTTTTAATCTTAGGTTATAATGAAAAGATAATCTTTTTATTTGTTAATCTCTACATCCTAATTATTGTCATACTTTTTATTTGCATCCTTTATTTAGTTTGATTGCCAAACCTTTTTTTATTTTTCATTTTTTTATTTTTTATGATATGAATTCATAATATAGGTATACATATATACACAAAACCAGACCATTTATTATAGAGATTTCAGGATTAATGTTGAAACTAAAGTGATGGTAGAAAATACATCATCGAGTCGGCGAGTCGTATAAATTAAGTGCTCATGTGGCCTTAATTTACACAATTGGCAAAATTGATAGTTAAAAAAATGACATAGCTTCCCAATGTCTTGTGGGATCCATGAAAGTACCTTGTCATTTTTTCTTTCAAACCTAACTAAAAGAGTCGAAATTACTCTAAATTTGAAGGCTTAATCCATGCTTTTGGACTAGTTTCGAGAAATTTTCCAAATTGAAATGAATTTACTGGGCATCCCCCGGAGTCATAAAGATTTATTTGGAACATTCATGATTGAATTATTAAGAGCTTTAAATGTAAAGAAGAATATAATAGAGATTCAATTAAATAATTTCTATTCATCAAAAATAATTTTATTTCAGTAATATTAATTTCAGTTCAGTAAAAATTACTCCGTATTTAAGTTTAGCAAAATTAATTTCAGTTCAATTTAAATAATTTCAGTTCAACAAAATAAGATAAAGTGAACGGGGCCTAACTTTGGTTCAATTATGTATGGGTATTTTGAGAATCAATTGTAATATTAGTTGTTAAACTCACAATAATTATAGGAGAAAACGGCTTAATGAGCCTTTACCATTAAACACATATATATAGGCTTACAACATTAACCTAACATGACAAAAACTCCTAACAAGATATATACAAATATATTCACAAAATATATCTTACTTAACATAATTATATCCTAACACTCCCCCTCAAGTTGGAGTATGTAAATCACGAATGCCCAACTTGTTAAGAAGAAAACCAAATTGTCGCTTCCCAAGTGCCTTCGTCAAAATATCTGCTAACTGATGACCTGTAGGACCATACGCAGTATTTAGATTACCATTCACCAACTCATCACGAACAAAGTGACAATCTACCTCTATATGCTTAGTACGATCATGAAAAACAGGATTTTTAGCAATATGGAGAGCAGATTGACTGTCACAATACAACTTCATAGGCTTGGGATGCAAAATACCAAGAGATGACAACAAAGATTTCAACCACTTTAATTCACAAGTTGTAACGGCCATAGCACGATACTCAGCTTCAGCAAAAGAACGAGATACTGTCAGTTGTTTCTTAGTCTTCCACGAGACAGGGGAACGACCAAGAAAAACCATATAACCAGACAAAGAACGACGAGTCAATGGACATGATGTCCAATCACTATCACAAAAACCTAATGATTAGGGGATTTTTCCCCACCAATCACCATCTGACAAGTGGACCAATCAGGTTCCGCCATGTGTCCGTCACATGGGCCAATAGGAGCCTGCCACGTGTCAAGCAATGATCCGTCCACTATGGACCAATTACGACACGACACGTGTCCTTCCCATGACACCTGGGATAACCGGTCACCTAGGCCCAACTTCCGAGGGAAGCCCAATCAGCCCAAGGTTAACCTAAACCTAGATTGGCACGTTTCCCGAGGTTATAAATACCTCCCTTAATCCTCATTAAGGGGGGGACGCAAAAAAAAACGCAGATTACACACATTAAACACTCTCACCTAGAGAGACCCAATCACTTTAATTTCCGCATTAATTACTCCTTAATCAAGTACTAACTTGACCGTCGGAGGCGGATCTCCAATCATCCGGAGCATCCGTTTGTTTTGCAGGTACAGGCGTCCGGTTCCAGTCTCGGAATTGTAACTCTCCCGCAGGACATCAGAAAACCCGAAACATCTTGGCGCCGTCTGTGGGGAGAGTACTTCTGAGATGGCATCCACGTTTGTACCGGCTCCTGAAGAGAGACGTCCCCTGGACGACCCTCTAGTTCAGTCGGACCACGATACTGAGAATGAATTTGAAGTTGAAGCTCACACAGCTTCAGACGGGACCCTAAGGGCCCGACGTACCCGTTATACCGAAAGGAGGGAACGGGAACATCTTCAAACTGGAAGCGAGCCAGCAGGCGCACTGCCTGTTCGGCAGCAGCCGACTGATGGGTCTGCTCCCATCACAAGGAACGAACTCATGACCTTCATGAGGGACTTCAAGGGAGAAATTCAAGAGTTGATCAACAAGAAGCCGCCTGCTCTGGACAAGGAGAAGTCGGCTAAGAAACCCTCCACTTCAGGGAAGAGGAAGCCAGTTCAAGGGAGAGAGGCGACCCCTCATCCTAAATCTAGGAAGTGGGAGCCACCTGCCCTTGATTTCACAAAATACCGTTTTCCTACTCCAGGAAATAGGAAACATGTTCGTCATATTCAGGCGGACGGGTCGAGGAAAACATACACAGACGCTCGACTACTGCTAGAGCAGAAGAAGAGTGACCGATTGTCAGAGTCGGCCTCTACTTCAAACTTCCAAGACAGTCTGCAAAATACCTCGATGAGGCATACTCAGTCGTATCATGAGAGTCAGTCAGGCGGCACCTCCCGTCAGTCCGGCTTTCATAGCGACCAGGCGGTACCAAACTTACCGTTTGTACCGCAACAACAATATTTTTTACAGCCACCTCCGTTTGGTGGACATGCAGCAAAAAATGTCCAACCTATGGACTGGCAGCTACGGTTGCTTAGACTTGGTGAACAGCCGTCGGCTTTCTCCAAGGAAATTACTGAAGCCGCTCAGCCGACCAAAGTGAAAAATGTATTAGTAGGCGCCTATGACGGCACTACTAACCCAGAAGACCATCTGATGGCATTCACCAACCTGATGTACCTTCAAGGGTTGGATGATCCCACTTGGTGCAAGTGTTTCCCAGCGACTCTCAAAGGAATCGCACAACAATGGTTCGGCAACCTGCCGACTGGTTGTGTAAATAACTTCAAGACGCTTGCTTACTTATTCACCTCCAACTTCGCCATGAACATCCCTGCGAAGAAGACGACCCTTGATTTAGGAACAATTCAGCAGGGCGAGAAGGAGGGGCTTCGTTCTTACATCAGGCGGTTTAACCTGATGAGAATACAGATTCAAGGGTTACCGGATGAAGTAGCCTATACTGACTTTTTCAGAGGTCTCAAAGACGGGTCGACCTTCAAATTTGATTTGGTCCGAAAGAGGGTGGCGACTCTTCAAGAGGCCTTGATTGAAGCGGAAGCCTATATACAGGCGACTGATATTTGTAGTACGGTAAAACAGTCAGACGGGAAAAGGTCCGACAAAAGAGAAGGACGACAGAAGCAGTCGTCAAACAAAGACGAGAAGAGAAAAGAGGTCTGGGCAACTGATTCCTCTAAACAGCCGTCCCAGAAGAAGAAAAAAGAATTCAAACCATACTCCCCAAAGTATGTGTTTAACAAGGATAGCCAATTTATCCTAAAGGAAATCAAGGGACGGATCTCAATTGAAAAGCCGGTCCCCATGAAGGGTTCTGCAAACAATCGGAACCAAGAAAAATTCTGTGATTATCATGAAGATGTTGGTCATCACACCAATGAATGCATCAGTCTCATGCGGTATCTGGACCGCCTGGCTGAGCAAGGTGATCTTGACACTTATGTCAAGAAATCTACGGGGAACACTTCCTCGAAAAAGCAGTCGACCAAAAAGAATCAACAGGCCGACAGCTCCGATACAAATGATGCAGTCGTCTACACCATTGCAGGCGGCTTCTCAGGAGGCGGCCCCACTATTAGGGGTAACAAAGACAATATCAGACGGTTAGATGTAAATTCCGTTCACCAAGAACGGCCCTCCAAATATTCATTTCCTGAGATTGTCATAACTGAAGAAGATCTAGGAGGGGTAAGAGGGCCGCATGACGACCCTATCGTTATTGAATGTAAAGTGGCCAACCAGAGAGTTGGCCGAATCCTCATAGATACCGGAAGCTCCTCAGATCTCATCAGTAGAAAATGTCTGTCGAAACTAAAATATCAGACTGATTGCATACATCCGGCATCCCACCCTTTAGTAGGGTTTGGAGGAGGAGGAGTCCACCCAGTGGGACGAGTGGATTTACCCATCCGCCTGGGCGAAAAAGGGGAAGGACGACACATGGTAGTCCGGTTCCTGGTAGTAGAAGAACTCTCGGCCTACAACATGATTCTGGGACGACCAACCCTGAATAATTCCAAGGCTGTTATAATCACATCTCTTATGTTGCTCAAGTTTGAGAGGGATAATGGAACAGTCGGGTCCCTAAGGGGAGATCAGAGGATGGCCCGTGAGTGCTATCTCTCGGATGTCAAGCCCACTGTTATGGCCACTGGGTCGAGCGGTGGAAAAATAGACCTTGACAATGTCAAGGAGAGTGCGCCTGTTCAAGAAGCAAGCGGCAAGAAGAGAAAGGCATCCCAGACAGGGGCCGCAAGAAAAGACAGAAAATAGCAATCATTGGCAGAGGAGCGGTCGGATGAATTCCGCCCTCAGCCAGCTGGTGAGCATACGGACCTGATCTTAGATGACTCGCGTCCTGACAGAACAATCAAGGTTGGGACGACTGCTCTAAGGGACCTGGGTGACGACTTTCACAAACTATTGAAAGAATACAAGGACATCTTTGCATTCGAAGTCCATGAAATGCCAGGCATTAGTCCTGATCTGGCGGTACATAAACTGGTCGTGGATCCGAAAAAGAAGCCGGTACGGCAGAAGAAGCGGAACCATGGCGAAGAAAGAAGTCAGGCGGCAGCCGCCGAAGTTAAAAAATTACTTGATGCAGGGTTCATTCGGCAATGTTACTTCCCAGACTGGGTTGCAAATGTGGTGCTTGTTAAAAAGCCGAATGGCACCTGGCGAATGTGTGTAGACTACACAGACTTAAACAAGGCATGCCCCAAAGACAGTTACCCTCTGCCTAAAATTGATAACCAGGTCGACTCAACAGCCGGCCATGCTTTGATGAGCTTTATGGACGCCTACTCTGGTTTCCATCAAATTCCTTTATGGGAGAAAGATCAGGAGAAGACGACCTTCGTCACTGATCAGGGGTTATACTGTTACACGGTCATGCCGTTTGGTCTTAAGAATGCCCCGGCCACTTTCCAGCGAATGATAAACACTGTGTTCTTTGATCAGATTGGGAGAAATGTCGAGGCATATATTGATGATATGATTGTCAAGTCTAAACTTCAGAAAGATCATCTGTCGGACCTCCGAGAAACTTTCGCCACACTCAGGCGGCACCATGTCATGCTCAATCCCAAGAAATGTGTCTTTGGAGTTGAGTCTGGGAAATTTCTCGGATTCCTTATCAATCAGAGAGGAATAGAGGCGAACCCTGAGAAGGTGCAGGCGGTCATCGACATGCAGTCGCCTCGTACCATCCGAGAGGTTCAGAAGTTAACAGGTTGTCTGGCGGCCTTGGGAAGATTTCTAAGCCGATCAGGTGACAAATGCCTATACTTTTTCCAGGCAATTAAGAAAAAGGCAAGGTTTGAATGGGGGCCGGATGCTGAGGCGGCCTTCCAGAAATTGAAAGTTCACTTGCATTCCTTGCCGAGGCTGGTCAGCCCTTTGCCCTAAGAAGTACTCTACATGTACCTGGCCGTCTCTGATCATGCGTTAAGCGCTGTTCTCCTTGCTGAAAGAGACGGCTGTCAGCTCCCGGTCTACTTTGTCAGTCATGTACTGAAAAATGCCGAGTTGAGGTATCCCTTAGTGGAGAAATTTGGTCTTGCACTCTTCATGGCTGTTAAAAAATTGAAGCCCTACTTTTTGGCACATGCAGTCGTCGTGTATACAGACCAACCTATCAAGCGGCCACTGACCATCATGGAGTCGTCAGGCCGAATGATCAAATGGGCCATAGAAATACAGAGCCTCGAAGTTACCTTCGAGCCTAGAAAAGCAGTGAAGGGGCAAGCCTTTGCTGACTTTATTGTTGAGATGACTCGTCCTCCCGACTCTCAAGTTCCAGACCAAGTCTGGAAGGTATATGTGGACGGAAGCTCTACTTCAAATGGTTGTGGAGCAGGAGTCATATGTCAGTCGCCAGAGGGCGACAGGTACGAGTATGCTTTACGCTTCACTTTTCAGGCCTCAAACAATGAGGCAGAATATGAAGCTTTACTAGCCGGAATCCGCATGTGCAAGGCGGCAGGAGCAAGAAAAATAGACGCCTGTTCCGATTCACAATTGATAGTGAGTCAGTACAATGGCGAATACGAAGCAACCCATCCGGCCATGATCAATTATTTACAGGCGGTCCGACAAGCAGTCGGCTCCCTTGAGGATTTCCATCTGACCCAAGTGCCGAGATCAGAAAACAACCAGGCGGATGCACTTTCAAAATTAGCATCATCCGCCTCCTGTGATACTCCTCGAACTGTTTTTTGGGAAGTAATGGAGAGGAGAAGCATTGAGGAAGAACCTATTGGAATCTTAGACAGAAGCTCAACCTGGATGGATCCAATCAGGGCATATCTGACAAATGGTACCCTGTCGGATGATCATCAACAGGCGGCAGCACTGAAAAAACGAGCAACCAGTTTTGAAATAATAAAGGGAGAACTTCACAAAAGGGGGTACCTTCAACCCTTCTTAAAGTGTGTTACTCCAGAAAAGGGGCGAGAGATACTGGACGATCTTCACTCTGGTTACTGTGCTTCCCATATAGGCGGTAGGACGCTTGCTCAACGGGCAAGGCGGCAGGGCTACTTTTGGCCTACTTTAGAAGCAGATGCGATGGAGATGGTGAAAAAATGTGACAAGTGCCAAAGAATTGGCAAACTAATTCACCGTCCGGCTACTGACCTCACTACCATTCATAGCCCACTACCGTTTGCTAAGTGGGGCATGGATATTCTGGGTCCATATACGCCTGCTACAGGCGGAAGGAGGTACATACTTGTTGCCGTCGACTACTTCACTAAATGGGTAGAGGCGGAGGCTGTAAAGGGAATCAAGACGAAGGATGTAATTTCATTCATTTGGAAAAATGTCATCACTCGGTTCGGGGTTCCCATGTCTATGGTTTTTGATAATGGTCCCCAATTTGAGACGCCTGTTCTCAAAAGCTGGTTGGGTGACCAAGGAATTGCACACTACTTTGCATCTGTCGGCCGTCCACAAGCAAACGACCAGGTAGAAGCCTTTAATAAAATCATCTCAGACGGTCTCAAGAAAAAGATTGAACGAACAGGCGGCCTATGGGCGAATGAATTACCACATGTTCTCTGGGCCATTAGGACGACTGAAAAAGGGGCGACTGGAGAAACTCCATTCCTCCTAACTTATGGTGCGGAAGCTGTTCTTCCAATAGAACACTACGAGCCGACTCTTCGAGTAATGCTATATGACGAAGAGGCAAACTGGGAAGCCATGCGCCTGACACTAGACTCACTTCCTGAAAGGAGGGGAAATGCTGTCTTGCGCCATGAAATTTACCGCCTGAGAATGACTAGATCATACAAAAAAAAAGTACACAGGCGTACACTCAAAGTGGGGGACTTTGTACTTAGAAAAATGGAAGCAGTTGGAAGGGCTAATGAGTCTGGAAAACTAACTCCCAACTGGGAAGGACCTTACCGAATCTGTGAAGAGGTCAGGGACGGTACCTACCGTCTGGAAACACCAGACGGCCAACCGTTGCCTCGAACTTGGAATGCAGATAATCTTAAGAAATATTTCTTTTGAATGATATAAATAGTCAAGGGCTACTTAATAAAAGTTTGCATACTTAATATTCAATTTTGTACTAAGAGGGGCACGCCTACTAACAAACAGTCGGCTACTCTCCATACTCAGTTTTCATTTTTACTTAAGAGGGGCATGCCTACTGACAAACAGTCGGCTACTCTCCATGTTTAATTTTTATTCTTACTTAAGAGGGGCAGGCCACCTATACATTTACAGTCGCCTACTCTCCATTGAGTTTCACTTTCTCATCAGAGGGGCATGCCGTCTGTACCTTTACAGTCGGCTACTCTCCATTGAGTATTTTACTCTTTCAAAGCATGTCGTCTGTACCTTTACAGTCGGCTACTCTCCATTGAGTATTTTAATCTTTCAAAGCATGCCGTCTGTACCTTTACAGTCGGCTACTCTCCATTGAGTATTTTACTCTATCTTCATAGGGGCATGCCGCCTGTACCTTTACAGTTGGCTACTCTCCATTGAATATTTTACTCTCACCATAGGGGCATGCCGTCTGGATATATAGTCGGCTACTCTCCATAGAAGAGGGCCGACTGGTTCCAAAACACACAACCACCCCCCTTATACTTAGCTAAAAATGATCAGGGCCTTGCCGACTCTGTGCCTAAACAGGCGGCTACCCTCCTCTTACTTAGCACCTACGTTCACCAAGAACTAACCAAGGCCACAAGCCGAATGATCAGACCAGGCACCAAGCCAACTGATCCAATCTTCAAAACTAATACGACCTGTCCCAACATCATAGCAGGCGTCCGGCGGCATCCCTCCGGATGAAATTCGTCGCAGAGAGCAGCTCCCTTTTGGGTGGAACATTGCTCTATAAACTAAATACACGGCACCTATACGACTGTCCCCAAGGGCAACCACGTAGCCGTTTTTGAGACAAGGATAACTCTATCACTAACCAAACCAGTGGTAGCAGTTGACATCTGAGTCAGATGACCGCCTGTATTACTTGGGATAAATGCAGGGGGTACCTCTTGAGTTAATAGCCAACAAACATTGGCGAATCAAAAGGTTCAGCCGACCTCCGCCGCCTGGTACCTTTACTACTCAAGCAGGAGTGACGGCGACTGAGTAACACCAAAGTTAACTCATAGTCACTCTCTCAAACTTAGTATGGAGCCTAAAAGGTATGAGTCGTCCGCCTGTTTTTAGCAAACAGGGGCTCTCAACCACTACTCCTGCTAGGTTAACAACCTATGAGTTAAAAGCCAACAAACATTGGCGAATAAAGGGGAACAACCGGTACCAACCGCTTGATACCTCTACTACTCAGTTACTTGGCGACTAGGTAACAATCATGTTTACTTGGTTACTCCTTAAAAATTTAGTATGAAACTAAAAAGGTGTTCATACAGCACCTGTTCACACTAGATTAAATATGGCGGGGAACAGTCGGCCTAGACGGCCTAAAGTCTCTAGCCTAAAAACATGACAAGTAGGAAACCACTTTCCTACTTGGTTAATTTTACAAAGGACAGAACCGCCTGCCTAAAGGGGATCCAGTCTTTAAGATGGTTCGAATACCGATTGGATAAATGGCCGACTGATCGTCTAGCCTGGAAACAGACAACCAGTCGTCCAGGGGCATAGGCGGCGTGACTAACTATCCGTACCTGTCTGCAACTATCGGCCATGTAAAACAGTCGGTATAGTGTACAATTGGATATCAGAATATTCAATACTTGAACAAATTTGAAGCAAAACAAAAATATTCATTAAAAGGAAGCCGGTCATTAAAGACCGGCAAAATATTCAGAGCCCTGGCCCCTTGGCCGGGTAAATACAAACAAACGGCACGCAGGCCGTGGAAAGAAGACATAAAGCTTAAGAAGGGGGCAGATCTTCAATATTAGCAGCTGCCGCCTGGTCAGCACTCTTCTTGCTGGACTCGGCTTCAGCTGCATCCTTCTTTGATGCATTACCCCAAGCGGCACAAGCGCCACTACCGGCTGCTCCTCCTCCTCCAACGCCTCTTCCTCAGCAGCCGCCAGGATCTCTTGATTATATCTATCAGAACACTGGCGCTACGTTTTTTCCATGAGGCAAAGTCGGCATTGGGGAAGAGGCGGCCCCAAGTCATGCGCTGGATTTGAGCAGAGTCTTCCATCATCTCCCGGACCAGCTCTTTCTTTTCTTGCTCGGCCTTTTCCGAGAGCTCCTGAGTAAGACTCTTCTCCTGGGTCACCAGGCGTTCCTTTACGCTCGCCAAGGATTTCTCCAAGGTTTCGTATGAGGACATCTTTTGGCGAAGAGGTCTCAGCTCGGCCTTGAGGTTGTTGATGGTCGCCTCCAGCTCGCTATTCCTCTTCTGGGCCGCCTCTAACTGAGCCCGGATAGCGGCGGTAGCCTGCGCCTGATAATAAAGAATATCAATGGTCAGAACTTCATTTTGGGCAATTTGAAACATTGCCTTATCACATTCAGAGGCGGCCATAGCTTTTGCAGCCTTTACCTCTTTGTTCTTTCGGTCAAGCGGCTTGCAAAGGCTGTTCACTCGGAGCAGGGCCTAAGTAAAAAGGGGAACAGGCGTCAGTTTCCAAACAAAAAAGAAAACAGGCGTCCTGGAATTCAAATACTCAAAAATATGCTAAGTATACCTCAGCAAGGACCCCTGCAATCCCGTCTAGGTCAAGGGTGCCGACACCCCTGACCGCCTCCCTTTCAGCTGGAGGAACGGCCTTGATCATAGACTTGGCCACCTCGACCAAGTCAGGCTCCTGAGGGCCGGCTGCATCAAGCATAAACAAACGGATTAGACCTAGTAAAAAAGAGAGCAAGTCTAAAATTTACAAGGACAATTTCATACTTCTAGGTGGCCCAGCTGGAGTTTTAGAAGAAGTGGCCGGCTGTTTCTCAGCTGCCGCATGTTTCCTGGCAGAACCAGGAGAGCTCGCAACAGTCGTCCTCCGGGCCTTGGGGTCCGGCTGTTGGGAAGAAGAAGCTCTTGGAGCGCCCATCTAAAAAAGAAGAAAAGAGTCAGTATATGCATAAACACAACTCCAAAAAGAGGGTGAAAGGTTCGAAGCCCACCAAGGGTGCCCCCTTGTTGGGGGAGTCGGTTGAAGACTGTTGCATGATGGAGGCCCGCAACATAGCCGCCGCAGTCTTGGAGGCGGTAATTTTGCTCATGGCGTCCGCTGCAAAAACAACTAGCAAAGTTAATAAAAGTTATAACAAGAAATGCACGGAACAACAGAGTATTCGACAGGCCGGCTACCTCTTGAGCACCGACTGCTGAGGCCACAGGCGGCCAAAAAGTACTTGTCGTAGAGCCATTTGAAGCTCGGGACGCAGTGCAGGGGTACTTGCTCTCGTACCCCTGAAGTAGAGTTCACCTTCGGCTCTACTTTGAAGAGTCCTTTATCTAGGATCTCTTTCTTAGCCTTGGGGGGAACAGGCGGCATGCTGCGGCCGCCTGCAAGAAGGGGCGGATTCCTGTTCCACCTGTTGAAGCGCTTGTTCAGCTCTGTGTCTGAACTCTCAATGATAAGGAAGGTGCTCTGCCAGTCCTTCCATTTGTTTGCTTTACCTCTCGTCATGAGGTAGCCCCTGTGGCTCGTCAATTGATACCAGCCGGTACCGCCTGCCTTAGAGGTCCGGCTGAGGTAGTTCATGTGGGCGAAAGCCTCGAAGTTCGGCTCCACCCCGTGCAGTTCGCACCCGGCCACATAGCCGAGTACGTTGACCCAGGAGTTCGGGGCTAACTGTCATAACCCCAACTCATACCCATCCAAGATCCGCTGAACAGCCGGATGTAGTGGGAAGCGCAGCCCAGCCTTGATGGCCGCCTCGTAGCAGCCAAAGCAGGCGCCATCATAACTGGTACCAGCCGGCCAGACGACTGTGTCTTCTGGATCCGGCACGAACACTAAAAAGCCGGGGCCCATTGTGTGGTTTGCGATAAAGCTCTCCACTTTCTCTTACATGGCTGTGATCCGGCCCCGAGGTACCGTGCAGTAGTAGGGGGTATTTTGCTCTCGGTGAGAGGCGGATGGCTCCGCCCAATCGTCCCCCTTCTCAACTGCGTGAGAAAGCCTCGCCTCTTGTAGGCGACTGTTTTTCTCTTCTATGTCCAGAGAAGCATGGCCAGAAGAGCTAGACTCGGAATCGTCCTCTGACGAGTCTGAAGAGGACGACTCCTCCCCTCTCCCGGAGGGGCCCGCCTCCTCTCCTTTAAAAGGAGCAGGAGAGAATGTAGAATTGTCAATTGTAAAATGGGAAGGGGTCACTTTGACTCCTCCCTCAGAACTGCCGGCTTTCAAGCCGCTTTGTTTCACTTCCACATCTGGCGCCTGGTCAGATGTTTCACTAATCGGCACCCTGTGGGAGGAGCCGTCTGAGTTTGAGATCCTGGCAGTCTTTTTTGTTCTGGCCATCATGCTCTGCATAGACATAGATACAGTCGGACTTTGTATAAAGGGCAAAGATGGGTCCAGAAAAGGGCAGGCGGCACTCCTAGTCCTAGATTCAGCCGTCCCCGGTGACCGGCTGATCACTAACCTAGGTCGTGTCGTGTGCTTCCTTTGGTGCCATTTCAAAAAAGAATAAAGTAAAGAGAAAATTAAGAGTAAGAGAACCGACGGTTACCTGAACGAGTGACGATTGATGAAGTTATGAAAATCCTTTGCAGTCGGCTTGTCAGAGCAGGCGGTAGGCAGAAAGGGTCCAAAATGTCAGGGCAAGTTCAGGGGTCCGAATGTTCTCTCACAAAGTTTTCAAGTGTGAAAATGATCGAAGTCAACACTCCTTTATATAGGCGAAGTGAGAAGGCGAAGGGTCACTTCCAGAATTCAAAATTTTGGCGGGAGAATCTCTCGGCCTCTCGCCGAGTGACACCTGTAGCAGGCCGTCGCCTGTTACAGGGTGATACCTGTCACAGGTAACACGTGACCAGTCACGTGCCACCTGTGAGAGGCAAATGATTAGGGGATTTTTCCCCAACAATCACCATCTGACAAGTGGACCGATCAGGTTCCGCCATGTGTCCGTCACATGGGCCAATAGGAGCCTGCCACGTGTCAAGCAATGATCCGTCCACTATGGACCAATTACGACACGACACGTGTCCTTCCCATGACACCTGGGATAACCGGTCACCTAGGCCCAACTTCCGAGGGAAGCCCAAGCAGCCCAAGGTTAACCTAAACCTAGATTGGCACGTTTCCCGAGGTTATAAATACCTCCCTTAATCCTCATTAAGGGGGGGACGCAAAAAAAAACGCAGATTACACACATTAAACACTCTCACCTAGAGAGACCCAATCACTTTAATTTCCGCATTAATTACTCCTTAATCAAGTACTAACTTGACCGTCGGAGGCGGATCTCCAATCATCCGGAGCATCCGTTTGTTTTGCAGGTACAGGCGTCCGGTTCCAGTCTCGGAATTGTAACTCTCTCGCAGAACATCAGAAAACCCCGAAACACCTAACATTCCTGCTTCAGATAACACATCCAAAGCATATTTACGCTGAGACAAAAATATGCCTTCCGGACCACGGGCAACTTCAATACCCAAAAAATACTTCAAGACACCAAGGTCTTTCATATGAAAGCAAGTACTCAAATATTTTTTTTAAAACGAATTATTGCATCATGAGACGAACCAGCAATAATTAGATCATCAACATACACAAGAACATGAAGGGAGACCGTACCCTGAATATAACTGAACAAAGAATAATCTGCATATAATTGCTTGAAACCATAGGATTTCAAAGCATTAGACGATTTAGAAAACCATTGTCGTGGAGCCTGTTTCAAACCATATAGAGACTTACGCAGCCTACAAACCTTCCCTGAAGTAGGACAATTATAACCTGGAGGTAATTGCATATACACTTCCTCCTCCAAATCACCATGAAGAAAAGCATTATGAACATCCATTTGATGTAACTCCCAGTTTAAAGAAGCAGCAACAGAAAGAAAAAGTCTAACTGTCCCCATTTTTGCCACAGGAGCAAAAGTCTCATTATAATCAACACCTGCTACCTGTCGATTGCCATACACAACAAGGCGACCTTTAAGTCGCTCTACTTTACCTGTAGAAGTATATTTAATTTTATACACCCAACCACTACCAATAGCCTTCTTGCCTGGAGGTAACTCCTCCAATGTCCATGTGCCATTTCGTTCAAGAGCAGCAATTTCTTCTTTCATCGCCTTACGCCACCCTTCATGTTTCACAGCTTCTCTAAACGAGGAAGCTCTTTACCTTTTGTAACTGCTGTCAGAAAACACTTATGTCTCATAGAAAAATTGTTATAATCAACATAACAAGCTATATCAAATTGTTTACCTGAAGAGCGTGATTGA
This sequence comes from Chenopodium quinoa, assembly GCF_001683475.1. Lineage (NCBI taxonomy): Eukaryota > Viridiplantae > Streptophyta > Magnoliopsida > Caryophyllales > Amaranthaceae > Chenopodium > Chenopodium quinoa. Next base: position 2,344,113 of record NW_018745533.1, on the reverse strand, counting down.
GTAGCGGGAGCAGTTTTTGTTGAGGGAGTAGGGTCTATTTCTTGGCGAACAATAGTATTAGTCACATAACCACGGAGCTTCGTAGAGGGTGTTTTGGTACGATGACCACGACCCAATATTTCACCGTCAGTACCCGTAGATCTACCATCTGCCACATTACCACTACTAGTACCTGTATTGCTACCCTCTGCCACATTACCACTCGTACTCCCCCTTAAATCTAGAGGGTCAGAAGCATAATTTTCACTAATTAAAACATGATCAGAAGCAAGACTTGCACTAGGATCTTGACTTGATGACGAGGCATGCACATGCAAGTCAGAGTGGACATCTTGCCTTAAAACTACTCCATTATCACACATCACAGTAGCATGCATATGTAAATCATTATCAAATTCCTCATCGTCCCACAAACTCACTTGATTAAAGTAACGTTCCCATTGCAACCTCTCAGACTCATCAACAGATTCAAGGGAACTTATCTTCAACAAACTTCACATCACGGCTAATTAAAAACTCGTTAGTTTCCAAATCATAAAATCGCCAACCCTTTTTACCGAAAGGATAACCAACAAATATACACCTCCTAGACTTCGAATCAAATTTATCTTTACCACGAACATTATTCACAACATATCTCAAACACCCAAAAACACGTACTTCATCATAAGAAGGGGGTTTTCCAAACAAACATTCATGAGGGGTTTTCCCACCTAAAATAGGAGTGGGAGTCAAATTAATAAGGTGAACGGCGGCCAAAACACATTCTCCCCAAAAATACTTAGGCAATTTAGCTTGAAAACGTAAAGCGCGAGCAACATTCAAAATATGCTTATGTTTCCTTTCAACACGACCATTTTGTTGAGCGGTATCTACACATGAGGTTTGATGTATTACTCCTTTTTTTATCAAAAAAAGGTCTCAAACACAAAAACTCTTGCCCATTATCACTTTGTAAGACTTTAATCTTTTTATTAAATTGAGTTTTGATTAAAGCATAAAAATCACGAATTATTTTCCCTACTTCATGTTTACCAACCATCATACTTGCATCTGGAACACCAACCAAATTTGCTTGACAAACACGAGCACGAACCGGCCGGAAAAATAGACCCCATTACACTGCACCCCCGCTCCAATCAGGTTCTCCAAAGTGCGGTCCTGAATAGTACATAGCTTGTTAGTGAATAGAACAATAAATTTTTGCTTTTCTAATAATTGAGACACTGACAACAAATTACAATTTAATTCGGGAACAAACAAAACATCCTCTAAAAATCAAATCATCACTCAAAATAATTTTGCCTTCTTTTGTGGCCATAGTACTTTTCCCGTTAGGCAAACCAACAGGAGTTTTAATGTCACGCAAATTAGAAAACAAACTCAAGTTACCAGACATGTGGTTTGAAGCCCCTGTATCAATTATCCACTCATTTAAATAAGACGTACCGTGAGATTTAGCATCTGTCAAGGAAGTAGTGGAATTACTTCCCTTTATAGCATTTAAAAATTGTGCCCACTGATCATCAGTAAGTGTTGGAGCAGAACCACGATCCTCGGCATTCACCTCCTGCCCACTGCTTTGCCGAGAGCTGCTGTTTACATTGCCAGCGAACCCATGTCCACTAGAGTCCGCTGTACGACCACCGCGATTGCTGCGACCACCTCCACGGCCAGACCTGCCACCACGCTGACCTCCATGCCCACCAGAATTGAAAGATTCGGGCCAGCCATTTAAATCAAAGCACTTCTCCTTAACATGACCTTTTTTCCCACAATGGTCACACACACGAACTTCACCACTACTACCACTCGACCAAGCAGCCCTGCCTTGAGCAGAACCCGAGGCCGCAAACCCCACAGCCTCCGATCGCGAGTCTTGAGAATCAGAAACAGTCTGTTTTCTCTCATCCGACACTACTTTCGCGTAAGCCACGTTTAATGACGGAATTGGGTCCATCATAAGAAGGGTCGACACAATACTCCCAAACTTTTTGGGTTCTAAATCAATACAAAATTGGTGAAGTAATTCACTTTCAAGAATCTTGGCATATTGAGAAGCAGCATCACACGTACACTTAGGGAACTTACAATAACTTGCTAATTCATCTTGTAGCTTCCTCAATTCACCAAAATACACGGCCACCGGCCTACCACGTTGCTTGCAATCCACAATTTGAGCCTTCAACTCAAGAATACGAGGACCATTGCCAAGGGAATATCTATCACGTAGATCATCCCATACAGATTTGACATGGTCGGGAAAACGAACCGTAGAACGTACTGAAACATCCAAGGTATTCACAATCCAAGCAACGAACATAGAATTAACGACACCCCATTGATCCAAATCCGGAGACTCCTTGCCCGACACCGTAATAGTGCCATCAATAAAACCAAGTTTGTTCTTAGCACGAAGATTATTTCGCAAAGAACGAGACCACTCCTCATAGTTATCTCCTTTGAGCATAATTGGGCTAATCACAGCCCCTGTACCCTCACTTGGATGGAGATAATAAGCAGAAAATGGCTCATAACGAGGGGCCTTGGGAACATCATCACCACCTGGCATCATTACTCAATAGACGAACAACCACAAAGCGGAAGCACGACCAGGAACAAAACAGAAAAGGAAAAAAAAAATCAAGAAGAACAAAGAACTAGATTTTGTGTTTAGGAAGAAATTGGAAGAAATTAAAGAACGTAAAAATTCTCTAAATTAGAGGGCTCTTGATACCATGTTAAACTCACAATAATTATAGGAGAAAACGGCTTAATGAGCCTTTACCATTAAACACATATATATATAGGCTTACAACATTAACCTAACATGCAAAAAACTCCTAACAAGATATATACAAATATATTCACAAAATATATCTTACTTAACATAATTATATCCTAACATTAGTCAAAAGCTGCAAGAGATAATTCCAATCACCAACATAGTATCCCAAGGTTTTATAAAGGTCAAGTGATTCCTTCACTAGGCTACCAAACCAAAAGCAAACTCTCTCATTACGATTGTTGAGGCATGCGTACGGTAGAGATGACAATCAAGCTAAGTTCAAGTCAAGTCAATTTGGGTAAGAACTATTCCTGCAAAGTTTGGATTTGGTTATTTGAGTTGAGTTTTTTTTATTCTATTATTAATGTGCTTATTTGAATCATTAGAAACATTGATTATTGTCTCAGGTCGAGTCAAGGAGAAATACTGATTTTGAGTAGAGATCGGGTTTCAAATTGATAGTCGAGTATATGGATCAATTTTGTCAGGGTCATTTATGTTGGTGTTGGACACAACAACAAAATAAGGGATTAATAAATGTAAAAAAAAAAAAAAACAAATAATTAAGATCATAATAATGTAATAAAATAAATAAATAATAAATAAATTGATTTAATAATCCAACCTTTGTCCTATTTATTTTTCTAATAATAAGCTAATCTTCTGATTATTGTATAATAATCCAACCTTTATCACCCATTCTATATTTTTAAGGCTAAATTAGTCACCAACCCACAAAATTAATTATAATAATCAAAATTATGAATTATTAATTATAAATGGGAAAGGATTAAGGATAGATTATTAAAATCAAAATTTCCAAAAAAAATCATAAAAACAATAAAAGGTACAAAAATTAGAACGATTTCCCTAGAAATTGTTTAAATAAAAATTAATTCCCAATTTGCATCGTTTAAAAAACTTATTCCCTGAATAGTGTCCACGTAGGATCGGGTATAATATTAGCTTTGTATTTTTTTTTAAGGGTAAAACCGCAATCGATGACAGCGGTTATACAAACTAGTTCTTACACACGTATTTTACCGCATCTGACATCTCCCCCCTGTCCGAGTGTCTTCCACTCTTCCTATTTCTCTCTCCTCAATTTTCACTGTTGTTTTGTTTTTTCATTTCAAACCTTTTCTTTCTTCTTAGATCTTCTCACTCTTCTTTCTCTCTCTAAAACACCAGTTTTTATTTGTAATTGTATTTTCTTCAAAAAAAAATTGTAATTTTGTATTGATTTTCTTAGTAATTTCGTACAATTAAAAATTTTGGGTGATTTTATTTTGATATAATCTCACTATTTTTTGGGTAATTTTGTTTTGATTTAATCATTTGAAACACAAGTTTATTAAGAGTATAAAGACGTTGAAACCAAAGCCGACTTATGATGAAATTGAAGATGAAGATGATGTTGAACTTGAGTAGAGTAGAAGATGACGGAATTCATGGATGAAGTTGAGAGCTTGGACGCCATTGAAATTGCTGCGATTTAATATCACTATTTTTTGGGCAATTTCATACAATTATGAATTCTTTTTTTTTTTTTACTTCATGTTTTAATTTTAGGGAAATATCTCAACATCAACCTCAAGAACTTCAAACAATTTTGCAGAAAGAACATAAAACCGTTGCCAACAATTGCGGTTTTGCAAATGTAAAACCGCTATCACCAATTGCGGTTTTAAACCGAACCCAAAAAAAAAAAAAAAAGCTAATACCCGATCCTACGTGGACACTATTCAGGGAATAAGTTTTTTAAACGACCCAAATTAGGAATTAATTTTGATTTAAACAATATCTAGGGAAATCGTTCCAAAAATTAAATAGAATTTATTAACTATTACAAAAACAGAAGTTGCTGACATCACCATTGCCCACGTGTCGCTTTCTCAATAAAAAATTTCCCACCTAAATACAATGATGATGTCATTTTTTTTTGTAAAGCTATCATATTTAACATTTTTGAAATTTAAATATTGGAAGTTTCCACATTACAACTAAAATCTATCAATTTATCGTAGAAAATTGAAACAATTTTAAATAGTACACTAACAAATGATCTCCTACATTGAACTATGAATTAGACAATGTTGAACATATACTATATCATAATTTTGATTAAAATAAAATTTTAAATATATAAAATACACGTAATTCTTATTTATATTCATGTATTAGCGATTTATATTTAAAATGTACAAACTAAAAATAGGCTTTATATAAACCGTGCATGGGTTCTAACCTAGTGACTAATAGTCTAATACAGTAATGAGTTGGATAGCGGAATAAAAAAAAAAAAGAAAAAAAAAGAAAAAAAAAAAGTAATGAGTTAGATAGCAAGCCATCAAGCCCATCAACTATCAACCATCAAGTCCATAACAATTTATGGCCCAAGCCCATGGTCCATCCATTTTCAGGTCCTACCAATCTAGCATTATAACAAGTCATAAGCATAAAAAGACAACTGCAACTCAGCTTGTTAACTACTCCGTAGCAATCTAGAGTTTGTTAATTTTTATATGCTTATATAAATTTTTTTTTTTTTTAAATTTATAATTACAGATTCTACATTAAAGCTAAGGCAATTAATTTCAATTATACACTCGAGTGTATCATGCACATTAATAGGTATATCATGCACATTAATACACAATGCACCCATGCTATGAGCATATATTGCTCTCCAAGTGAGCCAAATAAACCAAAATATGCTGTGAGACACTCATCATTAGGGTTTAAGATGGCACATACAACCAACATTGGTGTTGAAATTGTTCAAAAACGGATTGTCAAACTTGTCCATAATATTGCACATACATAGATACAAATTCATCTTATGATTGTTGGCGTTATATACAACAATGCTGAAATCACATACACAAGTACAACAACACTATACATCAAAAAATAAGAACAAAAGAAAGTGAATATAATAATTGAAGAAATTTGCATTCAAGCTCAACTAGCTACTGCAGTTAACTTCTTGTTGTTGGCTCTTCAATATGAGCTTGTGTGTCGCGCCATCTATGATGCTCAAGGTTGTTGTACAATCGTCTCTTAGGATTAGATAAAAACTCTTCCCTGAATTAGATCTTCAAATACGAAGCATCAACGAACACTACCAAGTAGTGAATAATATATAGATCTATGTAGGAACATCAATCCAAAAATCCATGGTCTTCCCATCATATTTAAAGCTCCACGGCCAAACAGTTATGAGTATGTTTTTTTTTTTTTTTTTTGAAAGAAAACAGTTATGAATAATATATACACATATGGTTAATTAGCAGCATGTGAATTATATCTAAAACTCGTTTAATTACATAAACATAAGGTAAACATGATCACCTCGTATCATATCTTGAAACTCATATATATACAAGCGTAAAATTACTAACACCCAGAAAACAGTTCTTTGTATTTGAAATGAGATACATGCTTTCATGCCCAGAAAATCGTGGCAAGTACATTTGAAATATCTCCATTGTCTCCCAACATACTAAAGCAAGAAAACACAACCAAATAGTTTACCACCCTCCCTCAACCCCAGAAAAAAGAGGGGAACAACGATGATCCAGAAGATTAGCTTAAATCAAACCTCGAGTTACCTACCAAAAACAAGAAAAGGAAAATGCTGCTTACAAAAAACCTTCATTTACACTAGGGGTGAATAACCAAATGCTTCAAACGCTCTATAAGGACCATGCATAAACTTGTTCTTCATTATGCAGATTCTTCCACTGCAAAATTTCCCCAAATGTCTTGACGTTAGTTCAGTATACCATAACATTTAATAAGCCTAAGTACCTAACTCTCATTTTCTTCCACTCAATGAGCAATATATCTAGAATGGTTTCTTGAAATTCACCATATCGTCTTAATCTTGACCTTAGATTTTGGAGACAATGATCAATTAAATCATTATCATACCATGATGAGACGACTAATTGGAGAAGGGAGGTGGGGAGGAAAGTGCATTGTCAAATTTAAAACAAGAAAGAAAATTTTTTACAAAACTGAACAGGGAAGGTAAAAGTGAATGTTAGTTTACCTGCTTCAGCCGGACGTTCACCCTTTTTCATGTTCTCATTTTCGATGCACTTGAGGAGATACTTGAAGATCTCGATATCACAAGGAATGGTAAGAGCACCACCATGATCAAATCCAAACTCTTCCTCAGCCTTTTCAAGGAGTACTTTGAAAAGATGATGGCTAAGATAATCAGTAGGGATGATGAACCTTCGAAGCTCTGACCCTACGTAAACCGCCAGATATCCCTTGGGAACATCAGGAGGTGGTTCAGGGCTGGGACATCCTTCTTCATCTGAATCGCATCCAATGGCTGAACTTTTCAACCGCTTAGTTACTTCAGGTGCGATTCCTGCGTGGTGAAGATGATCATCTTGGTCAGGCTGTCTTGAGTTCAGAGTGACATTTTGCCATTTTTGGAGGAGTTCTTTCAGCCTTACAATTTGTCTAATCCCACCCAACTTGCCATTTCCTTGTTCGTCCATGGCCTTATGCTTGTAAATACAGCTTTTGATTTGTTTCTCCCTCGGTTGATATCAGCATGTACAATTCCTGATGACTAGCATCATCAGATTGTCCACTACATGCAAAACAGAATAATACTTGGTCAAACAACTGAGATAAACAATTTGCATAATGCTTTCCCGAGATCAGTGCATAATGTAATGCTAAAGTAATGTTATAGAACCAAACTAGAAGTGTCAATCAACTAAAGATCAATTAGGTAAAATGTAACATCTAGTCACTTAATAAAGTGACAGCACACCATTTGCACTGACCTCAGAGCAAATCCCTTATATGAATTGAGCTAGAGAATCATGTCAATTGGGAAACTTGCAGCTCGGCTTATCACTCACTTTCTCTGTCTCTTACAGATTTTAAGAACTTGAACTACGCTGACAGGACATATAAGATCTCTTCACTGCAAGAGGCGAACAAAATGCCAAAAAAAAAAGAGAGATTTTGAGGGTCAGCTAGAAGAGGAACTAATTTTACAAAGGATGTTAAATGACTCAATTCTCAGAAATGCCCCAAGTTGATTATGACAGATATCGAGGAATAGATAGGAACATCAAAGTATCACAAAGTTGAAATCCATTGATAAGAATGCACAATTTTGACGAGTTAAATGAACTTCATATTGTATTTATGTGCATCAGCTTCAGCTTCAAATCCAATGACTCAATATCCCAAATATGACTCCTTTTTTCACACCCTTTTTTTTTGTTAGTATTATCATAGAAATGTGATATTAGTATTGTAAAACAGAATTTAAAAGGGAAACTAAATAATATCCCCTCCGTTCCTTATATTCTTTACGTATTAACTTTTATGGACTATAAAAAACTCACTATTATAACTCATCAACGTGGGATCTTGCTATTAGCAGATTCAGCTTGAAATATTTCCAATATATCGATTATTTAGAATTTTACTCATATCTTATTGATGATAATCACGGTCAAAGATGTGTATAGAAAGCCGAAATATTTAAAATGTTAAGAACTATTACTCGAGTAAAAACTTCTAGCATCACTCTCAGGTCTCTAACACTGATCCACATGCATCGAACTACCATCATATCTCATCATCTCCGATTATTAATTTATATTTGGTCCTTTCATTCTTAAGCATCTACATTCCTAATACCTATAACAAAATGTTTGTACTACAATACGACGGATTTTTTTAGCATTCTGTAGTAAAGCAGTATTAATGATACTCCATAGCATAATCAAACAAACCTAGAGCCCAATAATAGAGTCATGGAATTAGAAGCAACACAATCAAATTGAATCAATCACCTAGAGTCCAGAGATATTATTCCAATATTGCACACATGGCAAAGAGATACGATCCATTCCTCATTTTCACATAATTATGGCAAGATATATTATTATGATCATGATCATGATCAATAATAACAAATCAAAATATGATCTCCAAAAAAAATATTTGAAAAAAATAATAATTCAAATGGTCATGTATAGATCCAGCAACAATTAACTACACATGATTGTGACAAATTTAATTGGTTTACAGATCTAGCATGCATGTGCTTAACAAATTAACAATCAAATTTATCAAACTAAACCAATTAAGTCAGACATTATTATAGCATAAAATTATTTTAGCAAAATAAATAAATAAATATTGTGAAATTAAGCAACCCAATTTGATCAATTCTGCTAAATAATTCCAAAATTTCAGCATAAATATAAATAAATAAATAAAAAAACCAAAATTCTAAATGTATTGCACCCATTTCATCGAATTTCCAACGCTAATTTTACATAAAACTTAAATATTAATTTATTTATTTTTTTTGACGCCACAAAACTCATTTATTTAAATGCATGTAACAACCCCAGGTCATAAATTTGAGAAATAATTTCTACATTCAATTGCAAAACTGAAATATTATGAAAAACCCAGAAATCTAAATGCATATTAAATCAAACCCATTTCATCAAATTCCCAAACAATTGCTACATTACATTACAAATTGTAAAGCAAAATGCAAAACCCAGAATTTAAAATGCAAACCAATTTAAACCCAGCTAATCAAATTTAGTATGAAACTCAAAATTCTATGAAAAAAATTATAAATTATAATGGAAAAAGAAATAAAATACCTGGAAATGTTGTTGGGAGAAGGCATGCATTCAGCTGTGACAGATAATGGAGATTTGAGAGATAAAATTGACAGAAAAGATAAAATAAACCCAAAAAAAAATGGCAAGTAGTATTAATTAGAAAAAACAGAGCATTTTCCCAAATTAAGTAATTTGTGGAAAATAATTAAAAGAAATTAATGAAAAAAATATGTGAGGTAGGAAATTATTAATTTGGAGAGAGAAAATCGGGGAGAATAAGCACTAAGAGATGCGAAACTGTTGGACGTTGGAGAAATTTTTGCAATGATGAAAAAGTTAGTTGTTATAATTATACTCAATTTCAAGCAAAGGTGACAATAGCTACCTTTTTTTGGGTACACTTGTATATTGTTGCACCTTATAATATAATTTTCCCGTTTAAGTACTCCATATTTTAATAAAAATACTACCTCCGGGTTATGTGCAACGATTTGACATAAAGCAAAGAGGAAAAATGTCTAATCGTTGTACATAACTTGTAACGGAGGTAGTATTGCAACTTTTTACACTATTTATCTAGTAATTTACACGGAGTAGTGTATAAGAAAAAATATAGTCATGTGTGAGTCTATATTGAAATCGTCTTAATAAATATTATATTAATATCATTGTAAAAGTTTTACATTACATACGTGAGATGGAACAACAACTTTTTGGTGCAGCAGGCCATTCCATGCGGCAGGGGTTACCCAAATTTTTTTGTCAAGGGTTACTTGAGTTACTCGGACAAAGGTTACTTAAGGGGATCGGTCATGGGTTTCTCGAGTTACTCGATCATGGGGTACTCAAGTTACCGGATTAAGGGTTACTTGAGTTACTCGGTTAGTGGTTACTCGAGAAATTACTCCGTCATAGGTTACTTGACTTACTCGGTGAGGGGTTACTCGACTTACTCGATCAGGGGTTATTTAAGGAGTTTGGTCAGGGGTTACTCAAGTAATTCGGTTTGGGGTTACTAAGGAGTTCGGTCAGGGCCTCAGGATTACTTGAGAGTTCAATCAGGGGTTAATGAGGGGTTACTCAATCAGGAGCTACTAGTGAAATTACTCGGTTAGGAGTTAGTTGAGGGGTTAGGTCATGAATTACTCAAGGGGTTACTCGGTCAGGAGTGACTCAAGTAATAAACCCTGACCGAGTAACTTGATTAACCCCAAAAACTCGAGTAACCCCTAAGTCCCTGACCGCGTAACTCGAGTAGTAATCTGTAACCAAGAAACTCGAGTAACCCCCGACTGAGAAACTCGAGTAACCCCTGATCGAGAAACTCGAGTAATCTTGGCAACTCGAGTAACCTCGGCAACTCGAGAAACTCAAGTAACCCTGACAACTCGAGTAACCTCGGCAACTCGAGAAACTCAAGTAACCCTGACAACTCGAGTAACCTCGACAACTCGAGAAACTCAAGTAACCCTGACAACTCGAGTAACCTTGACCGAGAAACTCGAATAACCCCGGGTAAATTTGATGGTAATTTGTATTATACTTCTCCAAACGATTTTGATAAAGATTATTCGAGCTGCATACATCCAACCCCGCTTTACTTTGACGTTTTAAATCCAACCTAGGATCTCATATGTCATATCATATATGTGAGTAGGGTTGGGCAAAATTATCCGAAAAATTAGGACACCTGATCCGATAACCATATAATAGTTTGGGGATCCGATCCAATAATTTATAATCGGATATGATTAAAGTAGGTAGAACGACCTAAAATGAAAAGTAGAAAAAAAAAAATGATTCATACTCACGTCAATCAAAGACTGGTTTTGAATTGGACTAACATTGTAATCATGGGCCAAAGACTGTACAACCCACAATACCATACTGGTGGTGTTGGATGTGATCTTACAATGAAAAATCATCTTCCAACCTCATAATCATGTTTTACTTGAAAGCATAAATTGTATTTTACGAAGCATTTAATTATTTTCTTTCCGACTCCATCTAACATAAAGTACATGGGCGCGTTGTCTATCATACATATATCATACGGAGTACATACATACGGATGTAAAATTACTCACTATCATATTACCCAGCAAAGCAAATGTAGTTTACACTAGCTAGTCTTACTACGTACATCACATTATCTATCATTCTTCGCTCTCAAATTGTTGCTTTCACTAGCTACTCTTACATCACATTAGCTAGAGTATAGGAATAATGAGAATGAGGTAATTAAATGAGATTATGAGAATGTAAATCATTGAAAATACTCAACAGGACCAAGAGTTGGATTTTATGAAGATATAGTGATACGAAATACTTTTTTTTTTTTTTTTTTGTTTTTTTGAGGAAAGATACGAAATACTTTTTAAACATACTTATTAACTATTTGAAAATTGGAATAATAGCGCTATGAATAATGTAATTTGAACTATTAATATGATAATTAAGTCAAAACAAATGTTACATATGAAATAACCACAGTTGTAAAGTTTAAAAAATTAAAATTAAAATTTTCAAATATTGCCAACCCAAAATACAACTTAAATTGTTTTAAAATAATGTACCTTTGATATATATATTTTTTTTAATTTTTTTATTTTATTTTAATTATTTTATTTATTTATTTATTTTAGTTTATTTATTTATTTATTCTTTTTTTTTTTTTTTTTTTTTTTTTTTTGTGAAGACATCAATTGCTGGAATATAATTAGTAATACAAAAATATTAAGAGAAATACATGGTACTATGGTAGAATAGATATACATGAGGACTTGTGATTATCAGACACAACTGTTAATTTTATCAGATTCTTCATTAACACAAAAATATAGGAGTTTTACAGATTATTTTTACCTTAAATAGCTCAAGTCTAATACTATTTCACAAATTAGCTAAGAATTTTAGGTGGCAATCGTATAAATAACTAAACTAGTAATTAGAACAATTAAACCAACTTTCTGTATAATTTTCTTTGCAACAAAACTTGAAATCTCTTCACTGCAGGACCTATTTGACATCTTTTTTTACAGGACCTATTTGATATCGCTTCACGGCATCAAATAGGTCCTGCACCATTTCACTGCATCAGATAGGTCCTGAACCAAATCTATCTATCAAATTAATCTCAATCTAATCGCGGTTACCATTTCCCTGCATCAAATAGGCCATGGATTACCTGAGTTTTGTGCTGTGCCTTCTACTAGCATGGGTTGTAATCAACCTCCTTTCAAATTTAAAGAGACGTAATCAATCGAAGCCTAGGATACTACCACCAGGTCCACCCAAAATACCCGTCTTTGGGAACCTCTTCAGCCTAGGCACAAACCCACATATTTCCGTGACTGAACTTGCCAAGACTTATGGCCCTCTCATGACTTTACAGCTTGGCCAAGTGACAACCGTGGTTGTTTCCTCGGTTGACTTGGCCAAAGAAGTGCTTCAAAAGAATGATATTTTCTTCTGCAACAGATTTGTTATTGATGCTTTTGATGCACTTAACCACCAACAAAGCTCACTGGCATTCATGCCAGTATGTCCTGCATGGCGAAAGCTTCGCAAAATCTCCAACTCTAAAGTATTTTCAGCCAGTAAACTTAACTCGAGCCAAAGTCTAAGGAAGAAAAAGGTGACAGACCTCCTTGACTACGTCCAAAAACAAAGTGAAGCTGGTTTGGCAGTGGACATTGGGCAAGTAGCATTCACCACCACCTTGAATTTGTTGTCGAACACAATATTTTCAGTGGATTTGGGTGATCCTAATTCAGGATATGCCGGTGGATTCAGAGAGACTGTACGAGGCATAATGGAGGAAATGGGGAAACCTAACTTTGCTGATTATTTCCCTCTGTTGAAGAAGATAGATCCACAAGGTATTAGACGGCGTCAAACTGTGAACTTTGGGAAGTTGATTGATCTATTTGAAACCATAATTGACCAACGATTGCAAGGCAAAAGACCACCAGGATCAACACCAGGCGACGATGTTTTGGATGCTTTACTAGGCATTAATCAAGAAAACTCTGAGGAATTAGAACTAGAAAAAATTCCACATCTTTTGCTGGTAGTCATTTGCACTAGTTGATTTAGACATTTATTTTTGCAGATCATCATCCCTGCATTACTTAAATACTTGATCTCTCTTGTCTGCAGGACTTGTTTGGTGCAGGAACTGATACAACATCGACTACCCTTGAATGGGCATTGGCAGAACTAATTCGCAACCCTGAAAAACTGACGAAAGCACAAGCAGAGCTCCAAGAAATCATAGGAAAAGGTAATCCAGTGGAGGAATCAGACATTGCACAGCTCCCATACTTGCAGGCCATTATCAAGGAAACCTTCAGGCTACACCCACCAACACCCTTTCTAGTACCGAGAAAAGTTGATGCAGATGTAAAGCTCTACGGTTACACAGTGCCTCAAAACGCACAAGTCCTGGTCAATGTATGGGCAATTGGAAGGGAACCAAATTTATGGGAGAACCCAAACTCTTTTGAGCCAGAGAGATTTATAGGATCTAAGATTGATGTAAAAAGTTGTGATTTCGAGCTGATTCCATTTGGTGCTGGTCGTAGGATATGTCCTGGATTGTCATTGGCTCATCGGATGATCCATTTGATGTTGGGGTCACTAATCCACAGTTTTGACTGGAAGCTAGAAGGAGGAATTCCACCCGAAAAAATGGATATGGAAGATAAATTTGGGATCACATTGGAAAAAGCTCAACGACTTCGTGTCATTCCAGCCCTTCGCAGCTAAGGGGAACTTTAGAGTTTAGAGTTTGCATCGCCTTATTGGAAAATATTCAGCGACTTCTTGTAAATTTTTGTTTACGTCTGAGTATGATAATATCATGTTAATAAACAAACACTTGATTCCAAATCTAGCAAATTTTCTAGCTTAATTCAACTCGCATATTAACAGAAGGCAGATTATTTGCAGATGGTAAAAAGCATGAATTAAAGACAAGCAATAAGATAGAGATCATATACTTGTAGTAATCTGTAATGATCCAGCTCCAGAAGTATTAACATGTCTAACTCAACCGCGCTGCAAGAATTAATACATGCCCGGTGAACAAAGTAACATATGAGATGGTTATACATGGAAAAATTGTCAGAAATTACCCATATCTAATACTCCCTTGACCCTTCATACAAAAAACTTTTCATTTTATTCTTACTGTTTGTCTTATAAAACATTTCTCATTCAAGTCTTGACTTGACTTTATTCGAATTGCATTCCAATAAAATTGTGATATTTTAATTGGGTTATTCTAAATTTTAACATGTGGATATTATTTTTCTGTCCTTGCAGTTTTTAGTTGATCTCCAACGGTATTTCTAACCAATTTTGTCCAGTTGCTAACATAAATTGTAGAACTGCAGTTATTTCAGCTTAGTGCAGTCATTTTCAACTATCATAACTCATTATAAGTGGGACTGGTGCAATATGAAATCAGTTTACAACCACATACTGATGATTTTTCACTGAAGCATATCTCTAAGATCTTAAAACACAAAACATTCCATGACTTAAATTCTCAAAATAATGTAGCATCTATTACCAATTGTGCATGAACAAAAAAGTTAAAAGAAGATTATATAGTATAGTTATAACTATGGACTACCTGAGTTTTGTGCTGTGTCTTCTACTATCATGGGCTGCTATCCACTTCCTCTTTTCAAATGTAAGGAAAAGTCGTGAATCGAATCCCAGGAACTTGCCACCAGGTCCTCCCACTCTACCCATCTTCGGGAATCTCTTCAGCCTCGGTGCAAAACTACATGTTTCTTTGGCTGAACTTGCCAAGAGTTATGGCCCTCTCATGACTCTGCAGCTCGGCCAAGTGACGACAGTGATCGTTTCCTCAGCTGCCATGGCAAAAGAAGTCCTTCAAAAGAATGACCTTCATCTCTCTAACAGGCCGGTCATTGATGCTGTTCGTGCACTCGACCACCATCATAATTCAATCATCTGGATGTCACTTTCACCTCTTTGGAGAAATCTACGAAAAATCACTAACTCTGAAGTTTTTTCTGCTCATAAACTTGACAGGAGCCAAGGTCTTCGAAGGGAAAAGGTAAGAGATCTCCTTAACTATGTCCGAAAGCAAAGTGAAGCAGGTTTGACAGTAGACATTGGGCAAGTAGCGTTCACCACCTCACTGAATTTGCTATCAAACAGCTTCTTTTCAATGGATTTGGGTGACCCCAAATCTGAAAATGCTTGCAATTTTAGAGACACTACGCGAGGTATAATGGAAGAATTGGGGAAACCCAACTTTGCTGATTATTTCCCTATTTTGAAAAAGATAGACCCCCAAGGCATCAGACGGCGTACAAGTCTACACTTTGGGAAGTTGATTGATTTCTTCAACATCATAATTGACCAACGATTGCAGGGCAAGAGACTACCAGGATCAACGATACAAGGCAATGATGTTCTGGATACCTTACTTGGCATCAGTCAAGAAAAATCTGAGGAATTACCACTATCAACAATTCCTCATCTGCTAATGGTAATCACCTACTCTTATTCATTAAAAGTTTTTGCTCAACATGTTCCTCCGCGTTATACAAAATCCTTGACATCTCTTTTCTGCAGAACCTGTTTGGTGCAGGAACTGACACAACATCGTCTACACTCGAATGGGCAATGGCAGAATTGCTTTGCAACCCAGAAAAGCTGAAGAAAGCACAAGCAGAGCTCCAAGAAACCATTGGAAAAGAAAACCCAGTTGAAGAATCTGATATGGCCAGGCTCCCATACTTGCAGGCCATTGTCAAAGAAACCTTAAGACTACACCCAGCAGCACCACTTCTGGTGCCAAGAAAAGCTGACTCGGATGTGAAGCTTTGTGGTTTTACCGTGCCAAAAGACACACAAGTGCTGGTCAATGTATGGGCAATTGGGAGAGATCCGGAGCTGTGGGAAAACCCAAACTCATTTGAGCCAGAGAGATTTATGGGGTCTGAAATTGATGTAAAAGGTCGTGATTTCGAGCTGATTCCATTTGGTGCAGGCCGTAGGATCTGCCCTGGGCTGCCACTGGCTATTCGTATGATCCATTTGATGCTGGGATCACTGATTCACAAGTTTGATTGGAGGCTGGAAGGAGGTACTCTGCCAGAGAAGATGGATATGGAGGAGAAGTTTGGGATCACATTGGAAAAAGCTCAGCGACTTCATGCAGTTCCAATGCTTCGCACCTGAAATTTTATAAGTTTTGGGATCAGCTTGGAAGATTCTCAGAAATTCCTTCACACTTCAGTTTGAGTGTGATAATCTCATTGTTAGTTTTTTTCTAAAAAAAAAAAAACACATTATTTCAATTCCAGCAAAATTTCTGTAGTTCTTTAACTTTGGTTATTATCCAGATGTTAATAAGAGTAATAGTTGCACAAAAGCACTAAATAATCACATGCTTCAAATCAAGGATGTCAAGAAACCTGATATAACATAATACTGGTCTTGATACTGAAATTAAAAAATAATCAAATCTATGGACCGGTGATAAAGAGGCAGAACAATTCAATTCTCACTCCATACATGCATGCAGCATTGAACCCACAGAAAAAAAGAAAGACAGAATCAACAGAATGATGACTATGGAGTATGACAGATTATTAAACTATATGATATTCTGAATATAGAATTAATATAAGCTCATTTCATCAAAACTCAAATTAATTTGACGAAATTGTCCAAAAAAAAAAACCAACTAAATTGATGAAAGAAGAGGGTGTTATCCTTATAAAAGTCTATATCACTATATACCTTCCATTTCATCGTGTAAAATAACTCTTTTCCCCAAATGATTCATCTTTCATTCACAGCTAAATCATTAGCTTCCTTAAGGCCCAAATAAGTAAAACTCTCATATTAGATTGAACTCGCGTAAGATTTCTGACTTACCTTTGTACTTCATGGACCATAGAAAAGAGGGAGAGAATAAAGTGGAAGGTCAATGCCAGAACTACAGCCTCCCAACATCTGTTTGTCATCATATTGTGGTGATTTTTTTTGGATTAAACTCTCAGACAGTACATCAAATGGCTGAGGTTTCCTTTTGACCTATTAGATAATCTATGTTATGATACAGAGTTGCCACTCCTCATCGAGCAACATTTTAAGACCTCAACATCGGCCAAAGCTGAAGTGCTGAGCAACATGCAAATGCAGTGAATTTTATCTGATTTTAAATGATGAAAACAAATAATTAGAAAATTCAAACTTGTTTCCCAATAAAATCATTCTTTTGCACACTACATAAAATCATTCACAAAACAACCATATCCAATAAACAGCAGAATACTTGTCAAAAAAAAAAAAAAAAAAAAAAAAAAAACAGCAGAATAAACCCAATCATTCTAAAACAAACCTCCACTCATAATTATTGAACAAGGTTTGAGTAACAAAAATTATAACCTTGGATGAAGAAAACAGAAAGGATGTGGCTGACATTGTAATTAAGGTAGATTATGTGGCTATGTGTCCTAAATTGTGGCTGTGACTAACATATATCCTAACAGGGTTTATAGGAATCACTGACGAAGAATGAAAAAAATTTAGTGAATTAAATGGTGAAACAGTATTCAACAGATGATAGAGCAAGAATTATATAATTATAAGCTACTAAACAAAGAAACAGATCATCAGTCATTGAAAACTGAAGGAAGGAGCAGCCAAAGAATAAACAAGTTATATTGTATAAATTAGAGGTTTTAGGTCACGCCAGAATTCTACTACAACTTCAGGTTATTTATTACAGACCAGGCGAAGAATCAGTTGAATTGAGTGGCAACAAGCTTATTAGTCATCTATCCCTCCCATTCCCCCCCCCCCCCCCCGCCCTCCCACTCACACCCTCTTAAATCTTTGCATGAAGTTCTTGTAATTTTTTACAAAACGGAAGAGTTTTAGTAACAATGAAATAGTCTTAGAAAAAGAACATATCAATTCAGTGTTGTAATCTTGTATAACAACAGGCAACCCGGTATAATAGTTATAGCTAGGTACACATACAATAATTATTTTTTGAAAAAATAAATAAATACATATATAGAACAGCAATACAAGCAATTCCAATAATTAAAAAACAAAAAATTGCTAACATAAGAGTTCTCCTCCTAGCTATCAAAGTTACTGACTTCAAATCTGGGTTCATCACTTGATCAAACAGCAGCTAGCATCAATACAACTTCATTACAAAAGTAAGTTTTATATTTATTTTCTACCCCATTACTATTGACGAGGGAGATACTAATGACTTACCGACGAAAAATTTGAAATTGCGGGCAGTAAGGACGATTCTTGGAGAAACATATGGGTATACCCAAGAAGCAAATAGTAGCGAAAAAACACATAATAAAAAAAAACCCTTTAGTTATTCAATATACTGAAGATAACAGAATTGATCAATCATGGAAGTTATTAGATAAAAAACGATTGCCAATCAGTCAAATGACAACCTATATCATTCTATGACGATTTTGCTCTTTTTCAAATTTCAATTCCTTGACAATGCACCTCAAAAGAAACTTAAAATCACTCCAACTTCCAACTTTATGATTAGAATTAGCCAATTTTTACCCCATTTGACATAAACCAACTGCTACCCTAGGGTTCAGCACCCATGATCTTCATCCAATTGTCCTAAATCAGTACACTTTAATCAATGATTCATCCTTGAATAGCCTAAAATGGCTAAAAACACAGTTCCATACCTTTTTAACCTCTTCTTAAGCAAATTGGTAATGACAACATCAAAATGATCCTAATTTGTAAATGGGTATTCCTTAATAGCCCTAATAACTCGAGTAATTGGTATTTGGTTATGAATTTTTTTGTAAATCAGCGAGCAATTTGGCACAAATATGTCCATAATACACCATTTACAACCACAAATATTAGAATTTTTCTCTTCCTACACTCGAATCCTAATTCAACTATTTTTTAAAATCAGAGAATTTGGAAAAACATATAACAAAAATTGACCAAATCTAAGGCAATCAAAATAATTTAAATATAAAATGCTCAATAGAGAGTAGAAATTTGAACTTTACCGGTCTTTTTTGAAGCATGCAATATGATGGTAAAGAGGTTTCCATTGTTGGGAGCTCTGAGTAATGCTGCAAGCCTACTCGTATAATACAAGTAAGAAAGAGAAATAAAGTGGGCTTACAATTTCTCAACTTTAGGCCCAAACATCTTTCAGTTTAGGCCCACTTGGGGTGTTTAGATGGAACAAAAAGTTTAGTTGCACATTTGCATTTAGGGTCTGATTTATTGAAAATAATTGAGCTGAACTGAATTAATTGGGAATGAAATGGATTGTTTAGGAGAGAAGGAAATTAGAAACATAACTGAACTAAATGGCATTGACCAGTTCAGCTCGATTCAGTTCAGTTCAGTTGTTTGTAGCCTTTAGTGTAAAATTTCTGGTTACACTATTGATTGCGACTTTGCGAGGGCAATTATTTGTAGCAAAGTTTATTTTCAGATTTTTCAAGCACAATAATTTTATAATAGTCATAAAAAATGATAAATTATTTTAAAAATTGACTAACCAACGGCTTTATTTATTTATTTATTTATTTATTCCTATAAAATTAACCTAGTTTTTACATTTATTATGCACTTCAATTTTGACCATTTTTTTTCTATAACAATGGCTTGAAATTTTAATAAGTACATAAAATTGGCAAACTATTATCATAAATCTGGTTGTATGGCTTGTATCATACAATTTCTTATCATATAATCATATTACTCACTTTGCATGAATGAGTAAAGAATTTTTATTGTTGTGACTTGTGAGCTAGTGTAGTGCCGTAATACAAGTAAAGTAGAAAGACGTTGCAAATAAAGTGGGCTTACAATTTTCTTAAGAAAGGCTAGTTATTGCTCACATTTACCCAAACATCTTTAAGTTTAGGCCCACTTTGTAAGTAAGGGGTTCCTTAAGCCAAAACATATGGAGTTCATTGATGTGCTGCTACAATTCATTAGGTACCTAATATTGAACTGGCTGGATTGGTTTAAATTCCATATTTTGGACTTGGTTCTATCTAACTCCATTCAATAAGTTTAATTTGATCATTTTTGTGTTATTTAGCAAAACAAACCAAGGAAAGACCAAAAGAGTAGTGGAAATTTGATCCCTTTTTAACATATATAATATGAAGTAGTAATCACACCAAATAAAAAAAAATTAAGTGAAATTTTTTAAGAAAGTGAATTATAACTAAACACAAACTTTCATACGTGGCTAACTACGACTTTGTTCTCACTGACTGAACTCAGCTGAACTGAACTGAACTGAACTGAACTGAACTGAAATGAGCTGAACTGAAATGAATATTTTATAAGAGAAGCAAAATTAGGAACTGAACTGAACCGAACCGAGCCGAACTGAACCAAACTGAGCCGAACCGAACCGAACTGAATTTCAACGTAAGAGTGTATACCCTACATTGGTGGCCAGCCATATTTTTTTTCATTTTTTGAAAGAATGGTCGAGGTTACTTGATCAGGGGTTACTCGGTCAGTTAGGATTACTTGGTCAAGGGTTACTTAGACAATCAAGGGTTAATCAATCAGGTAGGGGTTAGCTAACCACACGCACAGTGACAAAATTTGCTAATGATTTAAGAAGAACTTCATAAGTTCATATATGTAAATTAATGTCAAGTGATGGGTAATGGAGGTTAAAAGAACAGAAAATGTAGACCATTGAACTATTTCTCTTTTAAGGCTTAGTACTATAGTAGCTTTAATGTCGTCCTATCTCTTTCTCAATTTCTGTCAACAAGCATGAATTTGATGATTGATGCTCCTTAATATTTACCTCAAATAATGCACCATATTAATCTGACAAAAGTTGCCGCAAGATTGCACCATGTGACATACACATAAAACAAATAACAAAATTGTGAGATTTTGGGAAAACTCCTCAATCAGGAGTGTGTACCATTGATCAAATATATAGAGTTTACAACTCTAGGATAAGATGATTTTCGAACAATTCTACCCAATTAGAATATTGGACTTTTTCATAATCAAGGGTTAGGGGGATCGAATTCTTGATGTTGGTCACTGTGAGAGCTGGATGGAACTCGGGTGAAGAAGGAGGAGGGGGCGGAGGCGGCGACTGGTCGTCATCCTTAGCCATGGTTGAGGGTCAGTGACGAAATCAAGGAATAAAGCAGAAGCAAGAAAAATTTTTTTTGGAAATTAATCAGGATCGATTAAAAAACCTAAAGTTGTGATACCATGTGAGATTTCGAGAAAACACCTCAATCGGGAGTGTGTAGAGTTTACAACGCTAGGATAAGGATTCCTAGATACGATAAACATACAAAATATACATTAAATATATCCTAAACTGTGACAAATATCATCCTATGTATAATATCTATCAAAAATCTATCACCGAGTTCTTCTAGAGTTGTATTTATATTATTTTTTTAATGGAAAAATACATTGATTATGATCATCATAAGTCAATTAATCAAATTAAATTACAAAAATCTAGTAATTTAAACGAATGCTTACTCTAGTACTCTACACCATGTTTAAAAAAAACAATCATGGTAACAAAGCAATCTGAGCCACAAATTTTGCCAAACTAACACATCTTACAAATATGGTTACTTTGGTCAAAGATTTATGAAGTATAGTATTGTCTTCAATTTTAGATATATGTATGTCAACAATAACTACACTTTTATTGGTTAAAAGATTGAAGATCGATATATAATATATATATATATTCTAGACATGTTATAACTACACTCGTGTACATCATTTTTCTTTATGGATATCTCTAAATACAGTATATACGGTTTTTCCTCTTTATAGAGAAAATCGAAAAATGTCCAACCATTTGAGCCGTAAGATTGAGATCACATACATTGATTAAATATGTTGTCTTATGCATGTCTCGTTGGTTTGATTAGTGAATCTCACCCACCTGCGACCTTGCATACTTTTGGAGCTTGCTTAAGCTTTGATTCTCCAAACATAAACAAAATTCAGATGTACTAAAAAAACTAAGTACAACTTAACTTTTTGTACGATAAATAGATATAGTACATTCTATTAATTTGCCAAATTAAAGCTAAATAAAGTTGGTACGTTTATTACTCAATCTTCATAGTTCATACACAAAAAAAAAAAATATGTACACATTGTACTACTGAAATTCAGCAGAAAAGCTAAGAAAGAATAAAATTAATTATTTACTTTTTAGTACAACTTCCTTATAAGTGAATCATTTTATTTATCTTATAATATAAGCAACAAACAATATATATTTTATATCATAGTATTTCATTTTATTTGAATGCATGGTACTCATTTTGCCAACGACATGCAAAAGCTTTGAAGTCTTTTTCCTTCTAGAATGACATATTATATAATTACAAATTCTTGCATCATTATTTATATTTTATTTAATTAATTAATTAATTAATGTGTAAGTTTAACAACCTTGTTGATGTGAAGTAAGTTATTACATTTGTTTTCTTCCTTTAACTGAAGATTATTGATGAGGCAATAACTTGTACATGCATGCATTCATGCATGGATAATAATAGATGTACTTTACTTTTGATGCTAGGGTAATTTCTTATATCTTAATCTTAATCATTGTTAGCTTTTAATTTTTGTTACTTTTCCTTGAAGGGTGTGTTTATAAATTTTGTGGCTATCATTTTTGTAAGAAGCTTAAATCAAGGATAGATTCAAGGTGACAAGATTATACTCCTAGAATGAATTCATAATATTAATTAGTTGCTTAAAGCCTATCCTCCTCCTCTCCCCCCCCCCCCCACCCCTACTAACTTAAACGGAAAACAATAGGTCAAAAAAACAAGGTTTAAAAAATTAGGATAAAGTAAG
This sequence comes from Chenopodium quinoa, assembly GCF_001683475.1. Lineage (NCBI taxonomy): Eukaryota > Viridiplantae > Streptophyta > Magnoliopsida > Caryophyllales > Amaranthaceae > Chenopodium > Chenopodium quinoa. The sequence goes on along the minus strand of NW_018745533.1, from coordinate 2,320,776 downwards.
ATATCTGAATCTTACGTGTAAAAGTCAAAATAGTGAAGCAATTTAAAGTGAGAACTAAATATATACTCATACTTAATTAAATATTAAAACAAGTACAATACTTAGAGTCGTTTTGATGAAATTTCTCATTTGTATAGGTAGATTGTATATATACATACAGTAAGAAATTATAATTTTTATTACTTGTGATATGTGTGATTACGTTGAATTTTTTAATAAATTAAATTCTCTATCGATCAACAAATTAATTAGTTAGAAATTTATTTTGATAAGCAAAGTATATTGTCTTGGTCACGGTGTTAGACACAAATTATTATATATGCACAACTAGTTGACCAAAGCTACTAACGTTTACTCATATAGAATCTCAATTTAATTATATCAGTAACAAATTAAAATAGTGTTAATTTTACCATATTAAAACTAAGGTATAACCGATTATACGGTGAAGATTTCCATGTCGACGCAAGAGAAAAGGCCGATTGAACAGTGGCTGTACTTAGAGATAGCTAGATCTACCCACAAAAGAGAGGAAGCACATGTTAGACAAAACATGTTGCATTATTGTGTAAGATTTTTGTAAAGTAGGGAAGACATGCATAAAGATTAAAGACCGACATACATATACACTACATTTTCAAGTAGAAATGACTTTTAAATTGTTCACCAATTGAATCACTTCCATTAAAACTACAAGAGTTTAACTAGTTGATTTGGAGTAGATATAAAGTTATACCAAGTACAAGTAAATTGCAACAACACATAAACACGAGGAGATAAAATGCACAACGATCATGTTAATTGCCTTTTCATCCATCTCCTTTTCAACCTTTGTACATCAATCTTTTCTTTTTTCTGTTTTTGATAAGAGATCATACATCAATCTTTTCAACTTTATGCTATGAATTCTTTGCAGCCTCAAAGATAGTTGTTGGCTATTTTCTCTAATTTTTGTTTTGAGTTTAAGGTAGTATTTTCTTTATGAGAAGATGTTGTATGACTTCAAACTCACGATGAGACATATATAGGTAAGCTACTAGCCTGGACATTCATATGTGTAACATATTTGAATAACTCGACTTTTAATTGAAATTTAGATATATTTATTTGGACATTTCATATAAGTTATTGGAAGTTTGTTTTTTTAAAAAAAATTGAAAGTTTCATTTAAGTTATAAGACATACTACGGAGTATATATTAACTTTTAGGTAGGTAAACTCACGATGAAACGAACTCCCTCAATACTTTTATACTTTAATTTTATATTTATATTGAAATTATTTTTACTGAACTAAAATTATTTTTACTGAACTTAAATTATTTTTACTGAACTGAAATTATTTTTACTTATTATCTATTATAATTCTTATTTAAGAAAACTGAATTTTATTGAACTGAACTTATTTTTACTGAACTGAAATTATTTTTACAGAACTGAAATTAATTTTACTGAACTGAACTTAATTTTAGTGAACAGAAATTATTTTTACTTAATATTATTTTTTTTAAGGTGAAGAGAACAGAGTCTTACATATAAAATATATTTCAATATAAATGGTTATCATGCCATTATTAGAATTTAATTTTCGTATTAGCAGTTTATATGTTACTCTGTAGATTTTTTTTCCACTTATTCCTTCATCATATCTTTTCTTGCTAACATAAGATATAATTATTGTCATATTCTATAATTAAACATCTTAGAGAATGTCTTAATTAGGATTAAATTTGTTCCTTTGTCTATACTTGGTCATTGAATTGTATGGAAATAGAAACATTAATCTCATCTCAATTATTATTCAATCTATATATAATTGCTTTCATTTTCAACACATACAAAAATTCTTATAATATAGTTGAGTGCTGAGTGCATATGATATGAAGTATTGATTAATAAATCTTATGAATTAAATTAATTGACAATAGATTCATTTTTTTTTTGAAGGGAATTGACAATAGATTCATATATTACTAATTAAATTTGTATACATATACATACACGAATCATTTACAAATTGAATCAAATAACTCGTCACTCAAACAATATAAAGTTTTGAAAGACTTATTTTCCAACTAGTTTACCTATTTACTACCTATAGACGTACTACGTATTGATGGTTAGATGAATGCATGCATAAGATGTTGGTACCTTTACACTGCATAAAATTAAGTGTTAGAAATATGATGTGAATTATGACATTATGACAAGTCCGTGTTAGATGACTTATGTTAGTAAATTTTACAACGATTCATATAACAATTGATTGAGTACGAATTGAAGTACTGATCGACTACATATTGAATAGCATATTAAGTTAATTAATTGACAATAGACTCAAATATAACTAAATATGTATATGATCACACGAGTCATTCCAAATTTGAATCAAATGACTTAGCACCCAAACATGATTAGAAAATTTTATTATGATCCAAATAGCTGATCTATTTACCACCTATAAACTATATGATCCAAATAGCTGATTAATTCATAAGACGTCGGTACTTTCAAATTGCCTAAACTGAGTACTAATAATTTGATGTTGTGAATCATGATACTATGACAAGCCCTTGTTACATGAATTATGTTTGTTGGTAACTTGCTACATAGCCTTATTTCCGTCTATTTCGTATAGTTTTTTTCTTTGTTTTAGTAAACATTTCAAATTGAAAAACATGACAAAATTGACTATAATATATTAAATGGGTTTAGAAATGACACTAACTAGTTGGAATACAAGTGTGGCTACCAAAAAATGAGAAAAATTGATTGTACAAAGGCAAATATATAGTTGACAATTAACACCACTCACTCATATAAATCATTAGCCTAAGAGAATAAACAAAACTAAAAAGAAAAAAAAAATTAAAGACAATTTGACTCGTTTTTATTTGTATGTTTTTATTACATTTATTTATTTTTATAGTCTTTCTTCCATATCATGTTACAAATTCACAATTTTTCTTCAAAGAATTGGTCAATTTTTTAATTAATAATGTCAATTTTGTTTATACTAATATTAATGTCTATTTTCTTATAATGAAATGTAAATGTCAATTTAAATATTTCGTATCTATCATCAAATATAACTTGATGTTTGTATATATCTTAATTAATAATAATCCCTCCTTTTCATAGAAAAATAAAATTAAGCACTCCATCATCAATCCTTTGACCTGGGGATACTAATGCCACGCCACTAATAACACACCATACTATATACTTCCTCCGTTCTTTATTACTTGACCCGCTTTGACTTTTATACTATTCACCATCCCTCTTTTGACCGTCTTTTGTGAATAATATGTAAGGAAAAATATATTCATGTATGACTTTTTTGGATTCGTCTTAATAAGTACTATAATAATATATAACTTTTCTAATTTTTACTTATGGAGAATTTAAGTTGTTGATCATTAAAGTTTTGCATTGACAAGCGTGATAAAAGAAACAAGTCAAGTAAAAAAATTAGAGGAAGTATGTTATTGATATAATGTAACAAACACTAAAAAATATTGAGCATGCGATTTGTATTATAAGTGGCCAAAATCGGACCCTTAATAAGAAAAGAAATGCACTAGATTGAAGATGAGATAGATATATTACATGGCTCACAAGTTAGAATACGCAAAATTTGTCTTTTCTCTTCATGGTCTCATATGTTACGACTTAAAATTTACTCGATATAAATTTCTCCGATTATGTCATTGATTAGACTTGCTTAGTCATGATAAATTGGGAGGAGTTGTAGGGATACAACATTTAGGGATATTTTACGGGTATAATAAACATTCTTAATTAGTTCAGAGTTTTTTTAAAAACTTTTTTGATCGAGTTTTGATTTACGTAACATTATTACAAGGGCTTTGAGTGTTTAAATGAACAAAATGACAATAATAAAGCCAAAAAATTATATTAGTGATTCAAAGGTAGTTAGATAGTTATTATCAGATAGTGAGATGGATTAGATGCAGGTTATGGAGGAACTCTTTTCAAAAGCTTTGCAAAATTCAATACAATAAGAAGGTTGAATTATTGTAAATGTTCTAATTGCAAATTCTATGATTTTCACTTCTAAACTGCCACAATAGTATGTGACTTAACTTCACCTTTTCCTTAATGTACTCAACCTTTTGTCTTCACACCAACTACGCATTGCTTTGCATGATTTGCTAAAAACTCTCTGAAGTGGAATTCTATTTTCAAGAAATTCTCAGCCTCTAATGACTGGAGTATTGAATGACCAACTATTATTAGGGTTGTTCATCGGTCTAAGATTGAATTGGATCAGACCAAAAATCGAAAATTAGAAATTTAAGAACCGAAAACCGGACCGATTATGCTAGGACCAAATCCGGACTACAAAATCGGTCCAAAATCCAGATCGGACCACTTTAGACCGATTTAATAATATTTTTTAAAAAAATTCTAATTTTTTTAATAATCTTATGGAAAACTCGAAAAAAAGTAAAGGAAAATCTACACTTTAACGTTTTTTTTCTAACTATAATAACACTAATCATTTAATGAGAATAGAGCATCAAAATTCAAATATTTCTCGATTTTTTTTTTTTTGGATGTTCTACCCGATTCACCCTTTGGGCTAATCTGGATTCAGGGATCGGTTTTTGGTGGTTAGGTTCCAATCCCCTCTCAATTATTGTTGCCGTGACCCAGTGTTGTCCTCCCTATTAAGTATAGTCTCAATCACCACTATACTAACAATCAATTGCTAATTATTCTGATTAATATTTTAAATTTAAACAAAACCTTTCAATATTAGAAAAAGTTAGTGATATGAGTATTTTATTTTAAATTCTATTACGAGACATTAAAGTTTATTTACCTCTTAATATATTTATATTTTATGCCGTCCTCTAATATAGAAACGTTAACGAATCTTCTCATACATATATAAATTTTTAATCTAGCTAAGTCAAAGTGAGTTTAATTAGCTGTACCAACGCCCAATTAAGTGTATGGTTTTGACTTTATAGAGAAAACAAACATTAAACTTGGAATAAACTTATCCTAGTACTTCAGTCGTGTTTTTGTCCATTGAGCCACTTTTAATCGATTACAAATATTCCAACTAATAATACAAACTGTCAAACTGATCGTGGATTTTTTATATTAGTATTTTTATTATTCACACAATATATTACTATTTATTCTTCATTCTTATTCCTCCTATGTACCTATTTTTATGTTCCTATATATTTGTTTTTTGTGAAATTTAGAGGAAAAATGTTAATTAAACTAGTTGGAGTTGTTCCAGCGGACAATATTTCTTGTGTGCTCCAAGTAACATTATTGTTCAAGTTGGGGACATAAATAGGTCAAGTAATGACGTATTTAGGAATTTTAAAGTTTATTTGAACAATAACTTATACATAACCGTTAAGATATGTACGAAATATATATATAACTTCTCTGATTATGTTTATAATGTGTTACACATTTTCGAGGTAGTATATAACACTTCATTTATTAACCATTAAAAGTTAGATATTTGAAGCCTAGCTAGGCATGAAAACATATTAGGAAATTCCTTGATAAGTTGATACGGAGTACTTGATATGCCTAGCTTGTAGATATTACTCATGACCAATGCATCCATAATTTATTTTATTTTTGGCAAATTAAAATTTGTTTCTTCATTAATTATGTGGAATTGAGATTGAACAAGTTTTCATTGAGCTATTTCGATAAACAATAAGCTCAAACACATACAAACAAAATTATACTAGCTCGTTCGATCATATAAATTCATGAGCTACTAATATCTTTAATCCATTCCATAAACAAACTCATTTGTTTTCATTAAAATAAAAGCTCAACTCCAATTCTCTGAATCAGATTAATCCATAAATGAGCTAGATTCAGCATAAGAATCTAGTCAATTACTATAAAATGTGATCGGTCATCAATTAGGTAAACAGTGACGATGCTAGTAATGTATATCTCAAATTGATAACATTGATATGCAAATTTAAGTTTGGTTGTTATACGTTTACTTATGATGACGTACTTCATGCAAATAAAATTAACCAATAAATGTCCGACAAAATTGTGCCGGATTTTATACTTAATTTATATATGCATGCCGCCTTACGTGGAATATTATGGAAGTTGTGTCATAATTTTTGTTTGTTTGATAAGGGGGATCAAATTAATTGATACTATTTGTATTAGATAATTATATATATTTTCCTATTATATTTTATATATAATACGACTTCCAAGTTCCAAAATTATTTACAATTTTGTCAAACTTCACATACAATGCATGCACGCTACTATTACTAACCTCTTTGGCATCAAATGAAAATGTATGTAATTTGTAAATATTTAATTTCGAGATAGAGGAAATATATTATTACAAGGAATAAATATTTCCACCGTCTAAAAATAATAGTCACAATTGATTTTAATTATGATTGTTTGAAACGAGTTGTCAGGTTTACTACAGGAGTAGTAACTCATTGGCTTGTGATTAGTCTAGCTACTTGTTACACCGTTATTAAAATTGATAAGTGAGAAGAATATGGGTATGATCTAACTATTACAAGATTATATTTTTGAGTAACGCAAAGAGTTGGAACAACGCGACTAATATTCCAAATAGGTGAGAGTTTATTTTTTAGGTTTAATCCTTCTTCTTTTCCATTTTAGTTAAGATTTAAGAGGTACTAAATTCAAGTATTGAATACATTCAAACATATTTATCGAGACATACACAACATTCACAAGATATATAGCATAATATAATTTCTTTTAACGTCTAACTTACACTATAGATTACAACAAAAGTTTAATCTAAGAAATTTGTCAACAACTACCAATTAAAGCACGTGTTTTAAAAACAGTACAACTACCTATTAAAAGCTTTTTTTTAAAAGAACTACCACAAAGTTGTAAGAAGTTTAAGTAGCACTACCACTCTTAACAATTTTGGTTAGAATTTTCGACATTTGGGTCTCACTTTTTATGACTTTTTACCTTTATAAAGGGTAATCTAGTCAATTTAGATGGTGATTATATGAGGAAAAGGTACAAAGTGGAACCCACATGCCGAATATTCTAGTTAGAATTATTAGAGTGGTAGTGCTATTTAAACTTTTTACAATTTTGTGGTAGTTTTTTTAAAAGAAATTTTTAATAGGTAGTTGTTTTCAAAACACACGCTTTAATTGATAGTTATTGACAAAATTTCCTTTAATCTAATTTGTTTTTGATGCAAAGATAAGTACAAGAATTAGAAATAGGGTATACCATACACCTAATAAGTTGGTATTATAATGCACGATTTCTCTTGTTATCGTTGACTTGTTAATCTTCCATAGGCGTTGATTAAACGTACAAGCAAAAAGTTGTAGTCTTTTTGAGGTAAAAAGCCAAAAGATCGAACAATCTGGATTAATTTTGCTTTATGAATTAAGTATGATTTATGGCATATATAGAGAGAGCGAAACTAATAATTAATTCCACTTTAGTTATTATATCAATTAAATATTGAGCTTATCATTAGATGATGCTTGATATAAATCTATGTAGATGTTTTGCGGCTAACATATTAGAATTTATGTTTACTCGAGTATAGAAGAGATCTAGTAATAACAATCTTAATTAGTTAAAGCAATAATTTCAATACAAGCAAGAAATACATAATAATGAACTAATATTTGGACTCGGGTAATTCCTCATGTCATTACTTAAAATTAGACATTATAGATTCATGTCTCTGTCTTCTCTTAATTAATTTTTTTTTTTCACATTAATATTCACAACAATTCTATCTAATGTTTGCAAAAAAAAAAGAAAAAAAAAAAAAGAAAAGGACATAATTTAGTGCCATGCAAGACATTTGGTGTTAGAACTTTAGGTTATATTACATGTTCCAATTCTGTATATACTACATAGACTACATTTACAATTTTTTGGATGTAATTTGAAGATTGAAATAAATAAATAAATAAATAAACCTGATCATCTCGTGACACTTAAACTTTGTGTAAAATATTTTTAAAAATAACTTGCACTGCACGATTAATTAAAATTTGGCACATGCACTAATTTGATCATTAACATATATGACTAAGGCCCTATTCTCTTCATCTTAAAAAAATAATATTAAGTAAAAATTATTTCATTTCCGTAAAAATAAGTTCAGTTCAGTAAAATTAATTTTAATTCAGTAAAAATAGTTTCAATTCAGTAAAAATAAGTTCAATTCTGTAAAATTCAGTTTTCTTAAAGAAGAATTATAATAGAAAATCAGTAAAAATAATTTCAGTTCAGTAAAAATAATTTCAGTTCAGTAAAATTAATTTAAGTTCAGTAAAATTAATTTAAGTTCGGTAAAATTAATTTAAATTCAGAAAAAATAATTTCATTTCTGTAAAAATAATTTCAGATCAGAAAAATTAAGGTAAAGACAACGGGGCCTAAATATTAAGACTTTGTTAAAAAAAAACAAAATATTAACACATATTAAAAAGGTTAATATTGTGAAAATTTCTTGCAATATCTATTTAACAACATTTGCTTGTTAACATTTGTTATTAATATGTATACATTAATTAATTAAAATAAAATATAGTTAAAAGTTGGTTAGTTATGAATTGTACAAAAAGTCAAACTATGTCAAAAAATTTGAATTATAGTGAATATATCAGTGTATACGTCTTTGTATTAACTTGTTTGAATAATAAGGCCCTGTTCACTTCACCTTACAAAATATAATATAAGTAAAAATAATTCAACCTGTCTTGTGTGTGGCCGGCTACACCGTGTGACCACTTAAAGTAACCCCTATAACATCGATTAAGTAACCCTTGTAATACTGACCGAGTAACTCCTATAACACTGACCGAGTAACTCTATATCAATGACAAAGTAACCCCTTTAACACTGATCAAGTAACCCCTTTATACTAGCGAAGTAATCCCTAGCTATAATGGTTGGCCACACCATAAAAATTAGTTTCAGTTCAGTAAAAATCAGTAAACTTAAAGAAGAAATATGAAAATCAGTAAAAAATAATTTCAGTTCACAAAAAATAATTTCAGTTCAGTAAAAATAATTTAAGTTCAACATTCAGTAAAAATAATTTCACTTCAGCAAAAATAAGGTGAAGTGAACGGGGGCTGTCAATCAATTCTTTGTTGAATTTATGTATTAACTTGTTTGGATATCTATTATTTTATTTTCTCTATTAAATATTAAAGAATAAAAGACATGTAAATCAATAAGAATAACTTAAAGACCCTAAGAAGAAAGACTAGGGCTAAAAAGATGATTGTTAATGATTTTAATTGATGCGTCTGTTTACCAATTCTAATATGGAACTTCTTGAAATCATAAATTTAGACTTAAGAGGACAAGTTGCCAATAAACCTTAACAACAAATGAACAAAAGAAAGTTTGAGCTCCCTTCATTAAATTTAGATAAAGAAGATCAATAAGATCGAGCTTTTAAGTATAGTAATTAAATTCTAGTAGAAGTATTGAATCCTCTGTTCAAATTATTCGCAACTTTGAAACATTTTATATCTCACAAATAATACCCCAATCTTACGAGTAATTTGGACCGAAGGTGGTAGATATTTTAATTTGATCCATTTTTAACCGTGTAAATAACATGCATACCTAAATTTCAAAGGATTATACCATAATGCTATCAATTGACTTTTTAGTCTTGTCGTCAAATCTCAAATCAACCACAATACGACTTGTTATTTTGTCAAGTAGTATCTTGTAATCGGGTGGCCCATCAATTCTTCTTCTTGTTTTTTTCTTGCATTTCTTAGTATATTCTTCTAGAAATAACCTACATTAGGGAAATTCTCTTGGTATTGTTCATCATTATTTCATGACTTCCCTTCTCAACCCAATCAGTTACGCAAGTCCATCTATGATTATACCTACACTATATGCTTAATGTACGAGTACAACCCATTGCAATACTTTTTTGTCGTTTACTATTACGACGATTATGAGAAAGATCGAATAAACGAGTCTACCATTCAGGAATTTCGATGCTTTCATTTATGATAGTGAAATTGTTACTTCTATGTAATTACATATCTACTCATATTTATCCTTTATAAATTATTAACTATGTTCGTGTATGCTTGTAGCTAAACTTAATTAGTTACTCTTTTGTTATTGAATTGATATCACATCTCTTTTATATAATTTTCGAGTTCCATATTTGTTTTGAAAGATCGGACGATATTCCCTATATTATGGGTTTTGTTGTAATACAAGAATTAGTTGTCACTTTCATTTTCTTTCTCACCACAAACATCATTTTACTATCAACTATCTGTTCGTAAAACATCACTAGTGTCTTCGACTTCTTTTGGATAGTTACTACTTGCTTGCTACCCTCCAGAGTATAGGTACAAAATTGGAGTATCTTATGTACATGCCTTAATTTTATGATTCATATAATGGATTTAATGACACGAATAAGTTTTATAAGATGTATCACGATATAAGATATTTATATTTTATGATATAATATGAGTATAAGGCCTTGTTTGATTCACCTTAATTTTGCTGAACTGAAATTATTTTTACTGAACTGAACTTATTTTTACTAAACTGAACTTAATTTTACTGAACTAAAATTATTTTTACTGAACTTAAATTATTTTTACTGAACTGAAATTATTTTTACTGATTTTCTATTATAATTCTTCTTTAAGAAAACTGAATTTTACTGAATTGAACTTATTTTTACTGAACTGAAATTATTTTTACTGAACTGAACTTATTTTTACTGAACTGAAATTATTTTTACTTAATATTATTTTTTTAAGGTGAAGAAAACAGGGCCTAAGTGTGCATAATTACATGAGTATAAAAAAATATTCCAATAACAACAATGCCACATCACATGTGATTATTAGGAAGAATCTTTCGAGTTAACAGAACTATAGCACATATAGTTAAAATAATTTTTTTACCCTCTATTACTCGTACTATTTACTAATTATGTATAAGCAAGATAAAAAGAATAATACTCCATATTTAACAAGTCAATGAAATTAATACTTTTGTGATTATAAAAAAAGAAATGGAACCCAATAAAAGACATCCAACATGAAACAAAACTCTCTTTACACGGTTCAAATAACATTTCCACAATTTGGCAAATAAATCCAATAATAATAGGTTAAAATAGAAAATCCAACATGCTAACAAATACTCCTACTAGGCTACTACTAGCTTAGGCTGCTCTAAAATCTAAATTATCATAATCCGCAGCCCCTTAGAATGAAAATGACGTTATAAACTTGTTATATTATATAGTTTACAATCAATATAATTATAATTTTGTGCATGATGAAGTTGGACTTTTATTAATTGGACATGAGGGTTCACTTGGTAGTTTCAATAATGCAATCAATTCCAATTCAATCCGTGTCTAAAACTAATCCAGGTTTTAACTCATGTTATTATATTATATGTTCATGTCTGCTTAGTATATCAATCGGACAAGTTAAAATAATTTCATATTAGATTTTCACGAGAATTTACCATTTATATGGTGGAGATTTTATCTTTATAGCCCAACAACTTTAACAATTTTCTGTTTCAATTCTTTTGCCTCCGGAATACCTGCCTCATCTCCTCTCAAAGACTCAGACATCCAGTGTAACGTTCCAAGGGAAAAACACTTGATATTTTCAAAAACATTGAACAAAAACGTGACCAAGACCAATTTGGAATTGACTACCCTTAATTTTGGATTCATGTGATAACAATTAACAAGTCCCTAATCCCCTTTGATTATAAAGATTAAGGAAAATTTGCCAAGAATAATACCACCTTTCACCGGTTTTCCAATAATGGAACCACCTTTAGATTATCTCAAAATAACACGACATTTGACACACATCTTCTATAAATAGAACGTGACCTGTTGGTAACCTGTTTAATAGGTTACTTGTGACACGTGTCACAATGTGATTAGTCTTTTTTTTTTATCAATTTTCATTTTTTTTAAAAAGCCCCCTAATCGGAAACCACCAGTGTGGGGCCCCTCTCTTCCCCCGTCTCGTCCTCATTCGCGTTTTTTGGCCCCCCTCCCCGTCCTCGATTCCGGTCTCCCTACACCGTCCCCGATTTCGGTCCCCCTTCCCTACCCCGTCCCCGATTCTGAACCCCCTCCCTTCCCTACCCAGATTTCGACACCCCCTCCCCTTCACGCAAGCTTTCTCTTTCTTTTTCAGTTGGTAGGGGATAGGGTTTTGATCTCTCTCTCTTTTCCGGCGGGTGGGGGAAAAGTTTTTGATCTCTCTCAATTTTCCAGCAAGTGAGGGAAATGGTTTTGGAGGCGATTTCAAGGGCAGAGCGGTGGTTTTGAGGCATTTTCAAGGGCAGATCGGTGATTTTGAGGTGGTTTTAAGGGTGAAGCGGTGGCTTTGAGGCGGTTTCGAGGGCGTGGGTGGGGATACGTGGCTGTTCGAGTGTGGGGGTGGAAGGGAAGGCAGTTTTGAGGGTGAGGCTGTGGAGGGGGCCGGGGTTGTTCTCGGTGAATGGTAGGCTGACAGGGGAGGGTTTGAACGGGGAGGTCGGGGGAGGGGGAAGGGGAAGTGGAGGTGGGGGGGCTGCTGAACAGGAAGATGGTTTTTTTTTAATTTAAATGTTAGGTTTTTTTATTAAAAAAAATAACAAATTACAACGCGACACGTGTCTCATGTAACCTATAAAACAGGTTACCGGTTTTTTGTTCTATTTATAAAAGATGTGTGTCAAAGGTCGTGTTATTTTGAGATAATCTAAAGGTGGTTCCATTATTGGAAGACCGGTGAAAGGTGGTATTATTCTTGACAAATTTTCCAAAGATTAAAACGCATAATTACCTTTTTTTTTCATGGCAACTTTTCATTTAATGAAATTAATCACCATAAGTTTGAAATTAAACACATGACCCTTATTAGAGTCAAAATTAAAAAATACTGACACTTGTCCACCAGTAACTCCCATTATTGTTACGGAGTATCTATTACCATAAACAAAACAAAAAAAATATTACCTACAAAACCGTAATTTAATTTACAAAACTATTTGCTCATATAATCCGGAACTAGTTAAAATGTACGACACACAAGACGCAACATCTGTCGGAACGAGAAACTAATAGTCCAATAAAAGTATAAAACCCTTGGTTGGCCTCATAGTTGTACCATTTAAAAAGTATGAATCCAGACATCCAGTACATTGTAGTATTATTGTACCAACAAGTCGTTATCTACTAAGCTGTATAAATCGGTTTACAAATCCCCTTCAAAGAAAGTTGAGAAACAAATTCTCATACTCTTAATTTTTTCTCATTACTATATTTTTTTAAACCCCCCTAACTTCACCTACTTCTCTCTCCTACACATTATTCACAACCATTCTTACATATTATATGCTCTCAAAAATACTTGAAACCAAAAAAAATAAAAATAAATAATTTTTTTTTTTTTTTTTTTAAAAGGCGTTGAATTCATGTTAGCGGAGGAGGTAATTAATCAGTTCAGAAGTACCCACCAAGCGTGTGACACACCCCCCTCCTTTGGTTATTATCTTCTCTTCTCAGCCATTTCTTGGCGGTCTTTGTTTTCATAGCATCCAACCATTATCGCCAAACAAATCACTTAGATAATTTTAAGGTGTCGACGATGAGATTATCATCGGCGGGGAGCCCGAGCGGTGGTTCGAGGAGATCGAATTATAGTAGGAGCTTTCATTTACCTGACGAGGAGACAGGGTTTGATAATTCGTCGTCGGTTGGTGGTGCAATGCTGCCTGTCTTTCTTAATGATCTTGGCCGAGCCTCCACCTCGATGAACAACGATGAACTCGTCGAGGTGGAGTTGCAACTCGAGGATGATAATATTTATATTTGTAGTGTGACTCCGAGGGCTGTTACACCTAGGAGTGTAAGAGCCGAGGATGGAGCCTCGGGTTCTGGTGGTGGTGGGTTGTTGTCCAGGAGCCTATCGGCTGCCTCGAAATTGAGGAAGAAATTTGGGTGGCCTTCTTCTAGGGCGTCATCGGAGGCGGGGGATAATCAGCTCCCGCCCCCGATGACAGATAGGGAAAAAAGAAAAATGAAAGCACAACTTCAAAGGACCACGTCAGGTGCCCAAAGGGCGCTGACGGGGTTACGATTTATTAGTAAAACGACGACGTGTCCGAAAACGGGGGATAACGGTGGATGTGAAGAGTTGTGGAAACAGGTGGCTGAAAAGTTTGATGAGTTAGCTCCGTCTGGATTGCTTGCTAGGGAAGATTTTGGGGCCTGCATTGGTTTGTTTTTCCTTTTTCTTACCTTTATACGACGTTTTTTTTTAAAAAAAAAAATTATTTTAAATATACGGAGAGTATCTCCGTAGTTTTATTAATCATCGAGTTTATCGATGATAATAATATAAATGATCCCGACCAATAATAAATTTATGTTGTTTTATTTAGGGATTGACTCGAAGGAGTTCGCGGTGGGGATATTTGATGCATTAGCAAGGCGAAAGAGGCAGAGATTAAGTAAAATTAGTAAAGAAGAATTGCAAGATTTTTGGTTACAACTTACCAATCAAAGCTTCGATGCCCGCCTTCAAATTTTCTTTGACATGTAATAATTTCATTACCTTCTCTATTGAATTTGAATTATTACTCTTTCTTAACTAATTCGCGACATAATATAAAAAATTATATTATGTCGTGAATTAGTGACATTTTAGGTTCAAAGTAACAGGGTTTTTGGAGGTTACAATTTGGAATTTTGGGTTGATTATGATTTGTGGGGTCAGGGTTATTAGTGAACAATTAATTCATGATATCCCATTATAAATTTGTTTTTCATTTTTTGACAAAAAAATATTACTTATAACTATAGTTTCAACATTGGGGTCATTTCTTAAAAAGTGAAAATTCTTTGTCACTTACAGAAGTCATACTTTTTCTGGTGAATTGCTAGTGATTTTCTGCCACTTGGGTCTTTTTCTATGTAGAAAAAATCGATACATTTAATTTGTGGTCTAGACCGTACTCTGAACAACACTAACATAAACCGTAAAAAAGTAAAAATTCAATAGAATAGCTTGTTGTTAAGTCATAAGAAAAATGTTTTTTTTTTTAAAAGAAAGAGACTAATGTATAATGATGCATGTATGATTCATGTCAATAGTGCAGATAGTAATGAAGATGGAAGAATAACAAGAGACGAAGTCCAAGAGGTAATTTGTACTGTAGTTATCTATTAAAACGATCTTTTTATATTTTTCTAATTTTGGTCCCCTAGATGTTGGTTGTTTTGTCGCTGTTACCAAGAAAATTAAAAAATATGCCAAAATTATTCTTCAACACAGTATTTTTTTCAATCATCAACCAATTCAGCATTATCTGGTTGATTATTCTTAATATCGGCCACTTTGGTCCGTTAAACATAATAATATCGCGTACTGAAGACTCAGTAACATTGCTGATATAGTGTTACCTTTAAAAGACCGACTTATATTCTTTTAAGGGTGGTTATTGGCCTTAGAAAAGCCTATAAGAAGAATCGGAAAGACGGGAAATAAGAAAATGTACAAAGGATGGAATAGAGGTTTAACTAATAAGCCAAAATGAACTTTAATTTATAGAATAATTGCACAAGTAACAACTAGAATTCAGATCTCCTTTGCATATCAATTATAGAGACAATAATTGCATTCACCTAATTAAAATGAATAGATTTGTTTGGTAAGTTAAGTTGTTGTACCTCTTATTGGAACTAATGAGGAAAACTTTGGTTTATAAATTGTAAGATTAACTATCATTGGAAAATATTGGATTGATTGGGCAAAAAACAATCAAAGTTGCTTTTGTTTGTCATTTGATGTTAATGTTTCTTCTTTATGATATAATCAAATTATTAGTATATATATCTTCCTTTTTCTTTTTAGATGCCAGCTTATGTTAAAGAAAAATTAATTATATTCTCTTATTTGCCTTAATAGGGATGACTATTGAGGTACCTTGCATTTGCAAAAGTATACTGGTCCTGTTTATAGCTAGCTTTAGAACTTTCTTTTTATCCCCCTTTTTTTGGCATAAAGTTTAGATTTGTGGAAACTATGTTGTACTAGTCTACTTGATCTCAAAAAAAAAAAAAAAAAAAAAAAAAAAAAAAAAAGGATCCAATTTCGGGGGCATTTTATGATGTTTTAACTTACGTAAAGGCGTTTTGGTGTTTTGTAACTATGTGACGGGTTTATTTGATGGAAAATCCCCTAAAATTTTTGTAATATTTTTTATGTCCTGGAAAAGAGTTTACACTTGGGATGTGCTCCAAATGACAACCATATTTTTGCCTATTTTATTATTTTTTTGGGTTAATTCTTAAAATGAGTTGTTTTTCTTGATTGTATGCAGCTTATTATGCTTAGTGCTTCAGCAAATAACCTTAAAGCATTGAAGTCACAAGCACATGAATATGCAAACTTGATAATGGAAGAGCTAGATCCTGAAAACCTTGGTTACATTGAGGTACTTTATCATGTTCAAGTTATAATACTAGTGATTAGACCGCGTCTTGATACATAACACGTAAATGATACTAAATCCAAGAGGACACAGTATTAAGCGCGGAAACCCCATTGTACAAATAAGTTCCTAAGGTAAAACAACTGTGTTCTTTTTGACAGTTATGGCAGCTAGAAGCATTACTGCTACAAAGAGATGTATACATGGAGTATAGCAGGCCGCTAAGCACAGTAAGTGCAGGGTGGAGTCAAAACTTGGGCAACTTCAGGCCGGTTAGCATAGTGAGAAAAGTGAGCTGCACATTGAGGTGCCTCATCCTAGAAAACTGGCAGAGAGGGTGGATTCTACTGCTGTGGGTGACGGCGATGGCTTCCCTCTTCATCTGGAAATTTCTTCAGTACAGACAAAAAAACGCGTTCCAAGTCATGGGTTATTGCTTATGCACAGCCAAGGGGGCAGCAGAAACCCTCAAGTTTAACATGGCTTTGATCCTTCTTCCAGTCTCAAGGAACACCCTTACTTGGCTTCGATCCACTCGAGTTAGATGCTTCATCCCATTTGATGATAACATAAACTTCCATAAGGTATGTAAATGATGTGGCTGGGATATTGATTAGTCAAATATATACTTCTTTTAGTAAACACATTCTAACATCATTTATATCAATGCCGAACTTGCAGATGATCGCGTGTGCTATAGCAATCGGAGTGTTCCTTCATGCAGGACTGCATTTGACATGCGATTTTCCTCGTTTGATCAACTCTTCTCCTGATGAATTTGCCCTCATAGCCTCCGATTTCCACAACAAAAAACCAACATACTGGGATCTTATTAAAGGAATCGAAGGAGTTACAGGCATTGGTATGGTGGTTTTGATGATGATAGCTTTCACATTAGCAACAAGCCGGTTTAGAAGAAATGTAGTGAAGCTACCAACACCCTTCAACAGATTGGCAGGATACAACGCATTTTGGTATGCTCACCATTTGCTAGCTATAGTCTACGTCTTGCTCTTGGTTCATGGATTCTTCTTATTCCTAGTAAAGGATTGGACTAAAAAAACGGTAAGACCTCATACCATAAATGCATTTTCTCAAGATTACTCTGTAAGTGAGATTAACATCAACATTTCCTGATGTAAATTTTCCTGTGTTTTCAGACTTGGATGTATATTGCTATTCCACTCCTGCTTTACATAGCTGAGCGAAGTTTACGGACTTGTCGGTCAGAGATTCGCTCTGTTAAACTCTTGAAGGTGCAGAAACCACTATCATTACATTCCTCCCATAATCTTCAACCATTTAAACTAGAAGTTTTACATGGAAAACTGTCTAAAATTCAGACAATTTATGATAGGTTTCTGTATTTCTCAGGTTTCAGAGCTACCAGGAAATGTCTTTAGCCTAATGATGTCAAAACCTCAAGGATTCAAGTACAAAAGTGGACAGTACATTTTCGTCCAGTGTCCTTGCATTTCTAAATTTGAATGGTAAGCTATATCCTGCTTTTCTTTCAGAGTTTTATTGTAGATATAGAATTATTTCTTCATCGGATACTAAATGAAATCATCGGCCTATTTAGGCACCCATTTTCTATTACCTCGGCACCAGGAGACAACTTCCTTAGTGTACACATCAGGATCGTAGGAGACTGGACACAAGAGCTAAAGCGGGTTCTTACTGAAGGCCAAATGCCAGTTTCTTCCATTGGTCGGCTTAAATTTAGGGAAGAGGGTAGCATTCGTCAAAATGGGTAAAAAAAACTTTCCTTGATCTATTTCCATATGAATTTTCCCTACTATACTTGAGGAAACTTACATAAATGTCTAAATCATTCACTTCAGTTTACCAAGACTACATGTTGATGGACCTTATGGCGCACCAGCACAAGAATACCAGAATTACGATGTATTGCTTCTCGTGGGACTAGGAATAGGAGCAACACCTTTTATTAGCATCCTAAAAGATCTTCTTAACAATGCAAGAGCAGCAACTGTAAGTTTATCTAATTTACTACCCATAATATGGATTTTCTGGTCTGACTGAGAATGATAGATATATGCTAACTGTCTAATTGATATGTTACAGGACTCGAACGCCACTGACTTGAGTATTATATCAGATGAAAGCTTAAGCAGCTTTGCATCAACAAGTACATCACAAAGTACAAACAAAAGACCAATGAGAGTTAAGAGTGCGCATTTTTACTGGGTTACCAGGGAGCCAGGCTCCTTCGAATGGTTCAAAGGGGTGATGGATGAAGTAGCAGAAATGGATCATAAGGTAAAATTCGCAAAAGAAGTCATGTCATCATAACATAATTATGTTCACTGACAATAATAATAAAAAAAAAATGCCTTAACACTAATGTTCATAATTACTATAGGGTTTGATCGAGATGCACAACTACCTTACTAGCGTGTACGAAGAGGGTGACGCGAGATCAACCCTGCTAACGTTGGTCCAAGCTTTGACTCATGCCAAGTATGGTGTTGATATATTGTCTGGTACCAGGGTATGACCTTCTCTACCTTATCAATAATCTATTAATTTTCTGAAATCATCTGTCACATCTCTAACAACCTCAAAGCTTACAACTTCAAAGTATGATTATGACGATTAGGTCAGGAAAGAGAAAGGAAATTAGAATGAGTCTCTAAGTCAAACTACATCACTCTTTTTTTTTTATTTTCATTTCTGATAATAACTTTCATGTACTTTACTACTGAAGTTTTTTTCCAGATAATTTACTGCTAATAAATTGTTTCATTTCTGAACTAATCTCGATTTAAGCCAGACAAGGTACTAACAGGCATTTCGACGCTGATGTGCTGCAGGTAAAGACACACTTTGCAAGACCAGATTGGAAAGAAGTATTTGCTAAAATAGCTAAAAAACATCCATACAGCACCATAGGTAAACATTGCAAATTTAACCTGTCTTTCGAGTCTGTCCAACAGTGCACATATTTCTAAAGCAAAATATTCCTAGAAGTTCAGTCAAGCGACCAAGGATTTTATAAACATATCTACTTAATTATATATTCTAATCCACCACCTAATCTGTATTATGAACTAAGATCTTCAGCTAGGCATAGATTTTCCATATCTTTGTTTTGACCTATTATGTGACATCAAGCACCACCCGAATAGCATTAATAATAAGAGACAGGGTAATAATTATCCTCGACATACCAGCAAGGGTATACACACATTAATCCGAAACTTGAACACATAATCATGTTAGTCTAAAATTCTAAATCACGTAGTATATATGTATGCATCAATTATGTTGATGAATGTGGTTAAATATGCAGGTGTTTTCTACTGTGGACGGCCAGTGTTAGCAAAAGAGTTGAAGAAATTATCTCATGAAATGAGTCACAAGACATCAACTCGGTTCGAGTTTCACAAAGAGCAATTTTAGGACAGAAATATAGCCTCTACCCCTCTCCCTTCTCCCTCCTTCCCTCCTTAAAACATAAACCAATAAGTCAATAGCAAGCTAAGCTAACCATATCCACCTTTTTGCCTATATTGTAACATGTAAGTATTCAGATTTCCGACATTCTTACAGAGAAAATCTCGGTAACATTGTATACATATAATACACACATCCATCGTAATCGGGTGACTGTAAATGAAAAAATTATAGCAAATGTTCATACAAAATTCATAGCACATAGTCCTGTAGAATATCATATAGCCCTTAATTTAACTAAGATTCTTGTCTTTGACAAACATGCTATTTCATGCATGGTTTTAGGATCTATGTATCCTACTTTGAGCTATATTCATTGAAAAAAAAATTACAAATAATTTGTAAAATTAATAAAATTTGCTACTTTATAATAAACAGAGGTGTTACTTCTAAGCTTATAATAATCATATTTGATACATGAACGCACGTCTAAAATTGTTAACTGATTACCAACTAAACAACTTGCTCAATGTTTGACCTTAATCTCTTTTAAATATGTGATTAGTCTATCAATATATTATTATGTTATTCAGCAAAATTCGTTGGTATGCTAACTACTAACAAACTGTAAATATATGTTTGATTAGGTGTAATTAGTAGTATTTTAAAGAGAAGGGGGTGCATCAAAGATATATTCTTGACAGCCACACATTCTAGATGATATAAACTGTATTGACAGTTCATTAAGAACTAAATAATCACGGCTTCCCAAGTTTTGTGTAAGCTAGATGTAAAATTGGGTTCGGACATGTTTGCAATTTACTACCTAATTTGTAATATATTATATGGGACCAAAGATTCTGAATTTACTAGTACAATTCGCCTTTTACAGTTGAAGAGGGGTGGGAAGCTAGGAAGGGATGAATTAGGTGACACTTCTACAGCTTATTAGCCTGATATACTTGTATGGAAACTAAGTGGCAAATCAAATACGAATTTTAGAAAACAGGTTATTAGTCCTTATTCATAGAAACATAACAGTATTGTTACTAAAACAGAACTGGCATTATTCTTTTTCTAACCATAACAAAATAGAGCACTGTAATGAAATATAAAATCATTAAATGCCTTCTCCTCAACCCATCTCTCTTCCTTTTCTTATCCGAAGAACAGCCCCTATGTCAGGAAAGGGGCATGGCGTTCAGTCCTGGCACCAATACCAATTGGAGATGCACGATTACTATCACGGGTGTTTCCTGTAGTATACTATATGAACGATGCAGTATATGATTTAGGTAAACAAAAAATATATACGATATATATATGAAACATATTCAATCACTCAATATAAATATAGATCACCAAGGTACATTGAAAAGTATTTAGGTGCCTAACAATTTTCTTTTACTGGAGCCCTATCACATATACACCAAAAGTGAGACAGAAGGCCTATTAATCTTCCTAGATATTAATTTCCTGAGTTTGTTTAGAGAAGGAAAAGTCAAACTTTGTTTCTCGGATCTTTTAAAATTCAAGCTATTAGATCATACCAGTAGCAAAGAGCTTATTCTCAGTCATCCTTTAATTTCCTCACAAGACTGGAGAGCCAGCGTCGAACCCGTCGCTTCAAAGTGTAGCCGACAACAATCCCAGCAACAAAGCAAACAGCACAAAGCTTAGAGCACGTCCACAGTGACACAGATTGTCTGCATACAGATGCAGAAGTTTGAGAAAATGATACACTACTTTCATAATCCAAGGCAAGCATGATAATAGTATTGAAAAGGACAACAAGATGAATACATGATGCTCACAAATAGGATTTGCTACAAGTTACTTTTACACTGTCAAAAATGATCAAGGTAGATATAGAAAAATGCATTAGTCATAGTTACACGAGTTATCTTAATTGCTTAGACTAGTTGAATAGCAAATACTTGATCCACTTCAAAGACTAGACAGGAGAAAGGCCTCGGCCAGTAGGCCCCTTGTAAGTAGTAAAGTCATTACCAATGATGATTCTCAGCAAACATGGTTTGGTAGAGTGGAGAACTTCAAAAGGAATTTAATACAATTTGTTTTAACTTGAATGTCGTCCATGTGATGTAATTTGTTTTATCATGCCATTAGGAGGTATGAGACTAAGAAACCCATCTTCAAGCACAAGACTCATTTAGTCACATTAAAAGGAACTGTTGGCTACATATATACAGAACATCGTGAGGGTTTCCAACTTTCCAAGCCTTTAATTTAGATGCAAAATATCACAAGGACTCAGATTTATACAGCTTTCTATGTTGCTATGAATGCTATCCATTTTAGAGTGAACCCTTCTTTGAAGCTGAACACGATGAGAAAAAGGGTGAAAACAGAAGTTTTCAAAATATTAAAATGGTCAATAACCTTAAGTGCAACATTGTTTGTGGCCACCAGGCCCACCAAGACCTGAACAAAGCAAAATACCAAAAAAATAAAGAAAAGGCCACATGGATATGGAACTTCAAGAATTTTAAGAGTCACCATTATTGCCCAACGTGTTCCCTTGGTGATATATGTTCTAGCCAAAATTTCACTGTAGAATGAATTTTCCATTGATAAAAGGCTATAACAAAATTCATATTCAACCACTCAACACTCTCAAGTCTGAACTATATGGTATTCGCCTACACCATGTCTCAATTGGAGTCAATTACATTTTCAAAGCAAACTCCAAGGCCCTAATTAAACTACAAAGTATGTACATTACAAGTCACAACTGAAACAGCTTGTCCTGGTAATTGTTAAAATGTCTGAATATATGGTACTAGTTCTAGTTAACATGAGTATACCATACACATGTGAAACCTAAGGTCCCAGCATACAAGGACTGATTCAGCCCAAAATCTTTTACAGTATGTTTGGAGAGGGGAATTTAGAACAAGAGGAAGGGAAAGAGAAAGTCAATAAATCATTTTCTGTTATTTGGTAAGAGTGTATGACATAAGGGAAGCAAAGGAAGAGATGGGAATTGGAATAATTCATTCCCCCCCCCCCCTCTTTTAAAAATAAAAATAAAAAAAACCCAATCCCCTTCCTATCCTTCACCTGCCCTCATCACCTTTCTTTCCCCTATGTGATTGCTATCCAAACAAACCCTAAATGAATTTGTCAATAACAGCCTCCTAGTAAGTTGATGCAACAATTTTACGGTGACCACCACCTACACCATGTCCCAACAAACTTCCGTAGTCAATAATTTAATTTACTTAATTGAGTCTGCAACAAATAAGGAAAGCCTAATGCGGCAATGACTTAGCAAAGCTTGCAATAAAAGCATTGCATAAGATAAAGTCTAATAGATATACTTAGATGATCCCTTCAACAAGGGTGTTTAGTTAACTGATCCAGCTTACCCATGAAGCTGTGATGTCTTCACATATCATCAAAAGGCAAGTGACTCCCACATTCCTTTGACTCTCAATGTTTTTCTAAGATGCTACTAGATAGCAACTGTTCCTAGTGTTCCTATAGTGCATGCAACATGGCAAAGGATTAATCAAAAGAGCTAGGACATTTGAACCCATACCCACCATCACTTCTGCTCCAAAGGTTTCTTTACAGCCAAATTATATCTCACTCTATATCCCAACATTTCTTCTTTTTCCATGGCAACGCTTTGTAATTGATGATTTACGTTGATGGTATTTGATCATTTGGTGTGATGACAGAAAATAAGGAAAAAAAAAAGATACAAGATGATTAGATGAAACACATAATAATGATGTCAATAACTTCCTTGTATGCTAAACCAAGTTCCAGGGTCTTGGCCTACAAAGAAATTGAACTTACATAGTTACATAGATGACCTAATACAGTAATACCCATGCATCACCAACTGGTCATGACTCTGACATAACTCAGTCCACCAGGCTGGCTTATTACAATGAAAATAGTGAATTGAGCAGCCAAATTACAAGGTCATGAACCTCATACCTTATATCATAAAATATCCAGGATTACATCCACACTCAACATCACATCTATGGATGACCACTTCCCTAAAGATTAAAGCGTATAATGTAAATTGCAAACCTTTTTCACTAAAGGTTAAAGTGTTTCAAATACTATTCATAGAATTATAAGAAACACCCCCCCCCCCCTCAATAAACCTTCTATCTAAACAATTACTAAATAATTTCCTTCAGATGAGAATGATTGTAGAGGCCCCTCCACATTAGTCAGAAAATCATGCGCCTTTAGGTAAGTTTAACTTATTTGTCTGGACATAATGGTGAGATTGTCCCATCTTAGTTATTAACATTGTGTCACCCAAAAGAAGCCTCCATCATATCTACATCACCCCCATATCTTCATAACATTATGCCACCCAAAAGAAGCTAGTGGGCGAGCAAGGAAGAAAGAAAGAAAATTGTGGAGCAAATTAGCAGAGGAATGGTGATAGCAGGAGCAAAGCAAGGGAGTATTTTGTGTTTAGTCAACTACTCAACTGAAACAACATATCATGTCAAAGGGTATTACATTCTTCAATATCCCTATCCCTTTCTTCATACCTTTTCCTTTACCCTATCTCAACATTACGGCCCCTAATATTATTCACATGTGAAATAAATCAAATCCACTCAAAGTCACACACATTAAAGTCCACCAAAGCCGTTCTAATATATTGTTATGAAAATACATTATCTTTTTGAAATTTTAGTGTAAAACACTTTTAAAACATGTCTCAAATTTTAAAAATACTATTGACATAGTATAAAAATAGACGATCACCATATCACAAGGTGCCATAACATATAATTCATCAAACTAGTACTCCAAATCAATTCTCAATCATAAATATCTTAATCTCCCAACATAAATCTAACCTAAAATGATGAATGTTAATTGACAATCCAACAAAGATGTCCATAATCAACTCCAAGGCAACTAAATCACATAACCTAATAAAGTCTTTCTATTAGTCTATTAAAATGGAATTGCCCAAAGTAAGAACCTGCTTCACTGCCACAAAAGTAATCCACAAACTACTGCACAATTCAGACTCAGATCCCCCTCCATCCTCCCCCCCCCCCTTCCTCCCCAACACCCTCGGCATGTCGACTATCGGACAATATCCAACAAAGTATTCATACTAGTCAATTTGCACCATAAATCACTATCATTCAGGTCCTAAACCAATGACTACCATAACAATAACAATATGAAGATCTTCCTAAGATAGTAATATGAACATCATTTCCTCAATTTCTCTCATTCAGGTTAACAAGTCCACTATTTGCAGGAAAACAGAGATAACAAATACAAAGTAGAAAACTTTCTCCTTTACCCAACTCCCAAATCCACTGCTTTTCTCAACACCAACATTACCAAATGCAAATTTCAGTCAAAAGGGCAGCATTCAAATAGCATAAAGATTGAAAATTGATGATGGGTATATAACAATATGCAAGCTTATAGCATAAATTCATCAAATTATACAAATGGAATCAATAAATAGCATGAATTATGAGGAAATTACCCAATAAAAGTAGTACCTTGGAGGTCTGGTGACTAGAACACCGGGATGCCCATAAGAAGCAGATGGTGGAGGTGGAGGTGATGATGGTGGTTGGAAAGCTGAAGAACCCATCAATTTGACATCGTTTGAGAACTTACTAAATGCGCTTTGAACACTCTCCATTTCACCCCAACTCCAGTATGGAGACCAAAACCCCTTTTAGGTTTATACAGTGAAGTAGTGAACAAATATATTGAGGTTTAAAGGTTTTTGCATTTTTTTTTTAACAAAACATAGAACCAATTATTTTATTTTTTTTTCCTTTCTGTACTTAAAAGAAAAGCATACACAATTTTAAATATTACCTCCGTTTCATAATATTTGCAATGATTAAAGGTAGTAAGACGGTTTTACCATAAAGCTGAGTCAATTTAGGACTTTCGGTATTCAAGTCAGGTTATGTCGAATAATATCATGTTTTGGGTCCAACACTCCAGCTTAGGTCATGTCGGGTAAATCTAGCATCCAAGTTAGGTTTAGATTCGGTTTGGGTCAATTGAAGTTTAATTCGGTTGAGTAAAGGTCATTTTTCGGTTTTTCTAGATGTAGGTTGGGTTCATTTTGAGTCAAATTCAAGTCGGGATTCACTTTTAAGTTCGGGATATATCAGGTCGTGTTTGAGCTTTTGAGGTGGGTTTATGAGTGGTAAATTTGGATTTGGATAAGTCTAGTCGAATGATCATCTTGTCCAATAATCTTTATATGGTCATCTAGGTCAATGTCGTTTTTTTTTTTTTTTTTGAGCCTATATAATTACGTGTTTTAAAATTTGGATTTATGAGTGGAATACCAAGAATGACCTAACATAAAAATTATTTGGCAAGAATGATCATTTGACTAGACCTATCCAAATCTGAATTTACCACTCATAAACCCGCCTCAAAAGCTCAAACACGACCTAATATATCTCGAACCTAAAAGTATCAATATGTTGTCAACACAAAATTTAAAGGATCTTGCTAACGAGCGCCCCGAGGTGTTACATAAGCAATAATTATATTGGTTGAAATGGTATTGAGTTAGGAATGCATGACAAAATTACGCGTCATTCAGTGTAATTAATGTTAATTTAACTCTAATATTCCCACTTTTAATTCTCTTATCTAACGCCCCGAGGGCGCTCATTAGCTTTTGCCAAAATAAAATTATGTTTAATAAAATAATGAATTAATAAATTTAAGATTATTTTTACTTGAACTTCTTGGGTAAAATTGTAAAGCAAAAAAAAAAAAAAAACAGGTCTATTTAATATTTGAATCCATTTCATTTATCTAGTCAATGGCTAGGGGAGTTAACAACATCGTGTAAAATAAATTTGAGTTACAAGCCACCACGAGTTAGGTCAATATCAGGCCGAGTCAGTTTTTGGCATCTGTGTTGTACTATAGGTGGGTTGGTTTGGATTAATGGGAGGGGGAAAGTGGGATAAAGACATATGCTCGCAATGACACATAAAAGTTTATTAAGTATTGTATAATGATAAGACACTATTACACAAATGATTTTAAGATCTTTCACTCCTTATTGGGTAAATTCTTCAATAGTCTTAGTTATTGTGAACCACATTCACACAAGTTTTTTTTGTTTCTTCTTTATTGTAATTTGTAATTTATGTACTACCTCCGTTTTTTTAAGTTAACACGTTTTGACTTTAGCCATATTCACACACTCCGCTTTAACCGTGTTTTGTGCTTTATACGTAATAAAATATATTGTCATGTGGGATCTTGTTAGATTCGTCACCATAAATATTTTCAAAAAATCAATTTTTTCATATTTTTGCTTATTACAAATTAAAGATATGAATGGTTAAAGACTTAAAATAGTGCATTGACAAACGTAACTAAAGAAACGTGTCAATTAAAATAAAACGGACGAAGTATTACACTATGAGAATTACTATTGTTGCTCATTCTGTCATTCAAGCCAGAAAAAATATGGAGTAAGTTACACCCGATCTCGGTCAATAGATGATAGATTGTTGGGCAATTAGCCAAATTGGTATAAAAGTTAGTACCATTGTGACATATTGGTATAAAAATTATCGCCGGCAATATATTGGTATAAAAGTTAGCAATTTGTGACATGTTGGTATAAAAGTTAGTCACCGACGACATATTAGTATAAAAGTTAACAAATTGCGACAAACTGATATAAAAATTAACAAGCTGTAACATTTCACCTTTATTTTCTTGCCGAATGAGGTTTTTTTTTCTAAAATAAATTTGTTGTTAATTCTCATTTTATGATAAATAATTATCTCCTTCATACTCATTCACCTAAAATAATCAATTACATTATACTAAAGGCGAAATTTAGAGAACACTTGGCAAAATATTATAAAAAGTTTTCCCTCCAAAACCACTTACTAAAAAAAACTTATCAATCATCAATCAATTAACCTATACTAAAAGCGAATCTAAAGTGACACTTGTCATGATGTTATAAAAAAATTTCTCGCCTTTTTATCTTTCCTTTTTTTTTTAATTTTTTTTGCTAAATTTTAATGACTTCCATTTTATAACCTACCATAATACTTATTTCCATTTTGACAACACATTTAATCCAATCATACTCAATTAAATTTTTTTTTTATTATTATTTTTCAACATATTTTATATACTATAAATCTTTTAGTTACAAATATACTAACATATTTAAAATTAAGGTATTGACATATATCATCATCCAAGATTATCATAATATTTTTTTTTTCCTCCGACTTAAAATTTATTTTAATTTAAAATAGGAATAATAATTTTGGTAGGATACTTTGTATAAATCTTACAAATATACATAACGTTTATAAGAACAACTGAACAAAATCATTTTATTATATTATGCTCCTCCGTTTTTTATAAGTTATGGTTGAATTTGCACATTTGTTGAGACACAACTTTGACCATCAATATCTTTAATTAGAGACTATTATTTTGTTACAAATATTTTTTTGTGGATAAATGTGTTGAATTAACACCATTCTTTATAAATTTTGTTGTAAAATTTAATTATGACCGTGCATGGCACGGGATTTAACCTAGTTACATTATACTAAAGGAAAAATTTAGAGAACACTTGAAAAAATATTATAAAAAGTTTTCCCTCCAAAACCACTTACTAAAAAAAACTTATTGTAATTGGATTACGACTTTTAGTTTGTATAAAATCTAAAATAAATGTCCTTAAATATCAAATTGCCCATTGTAACTATTACATGTTTAATTAATTTCTTTCACAATATTTCATACTTTTTACTACCAAGTCTATTTATAATATTTATATCCATTATTTTTGGTAAAATTTATTGTCATTAGATTATTTAACAACCGTGCATTGCACGGGGTTTAATCTAGTCGATAAATAATAACAAAAAAAAAATCACCAGTTAAAAAAAAATCTCAAAAAATGAATGGAAAGAGAAATTTTTATAATTTAGTGTCTCAAAAGTGAAAATTGTCATGTAATAAGTTGTGATATTTAAGAAGTTGAGAGAATATATATATATATATATATATAATTGAATATTTGAAAAAAAAAAGCTCGATATAATCTCGAAAATATTTAATCAAAGACTTTGATCTTGTAATTTTTCTTGATTCCTCTACATAATCTAGAATATTTCTCTATATTTTCCTTTTTTCTCTTTTTTTTATTCTTTAACTTTTTGGGTGGCTTTTAATAGTTTTCAAAAATAAAAATATAAAGCAAAAAATAGTAAAGGAAAACAATAGATTTAAGCTGCAACAAATAAGAATTATCTTTTGTACAATATACGCTTATTATTCTAAGAAAAAAAAGGGTTAAATGTCATTACTAATAAACTTTTATACCAATATGTCATCCTATGGTAACTTTTATACCAATACGTCACCGATGACTAACTTTTATGCCAATCTGTCACAACTTGCTAACTTTTATCCCAATTTATCACCGGCGATAACTTTTATACCAATATGTCACAAGGGTGCAGATTGCTTATTGTTTATGATTTGAGAGACAAGCATTGGACTTGGTTACTTGACTGGCCACCATTTATCCGCAACACAAACGAAATCCACTTGAAAAGCCACAAACCTCACTCACCCAGTCACCCTTTTCACCTCTTCCTCCTTATCTTTCTTCTTCTTCTTCCATTACACTAATCATCTATTACTACAGTACTACTTGTATTGAACAACAGCTTCTAACATTTTTAAGCTTGCTTTCTTTCTTTAACAATGGCTGCCCTTTCTCTTCCCAAACATTCCCTTCCTTTTACTCTTCCTTCCCAAACCCCAAAACCCCATTCTTCTCAAAACCTCTGCATCATCTCCAATTCAACTCAATCCCAATTTTGTGGCCTCAAGTTATCACACCCTTCTTCTTTCTCTTCCCCCTTTTCTTCTCGTTCTTCCAAATCCGCCATTGTTAGTGCCAAGGTTCAACATTTTGCTGAAATTATTGATTTTTTGTGGGATTTTCTGATTTTTGAATGAATTTTCTATCTGGGTTTTTGATTTTGTTTATGAAAATAATTAAAATTTGGTTGGAAAATGCAGGTTTCTGAAGGTAGTCAGGCACCTGCATTTACTTTGAAAGATCAAGATGGAAGGAATGTGAGCTTGACTAAATTTAAAGGGAAGCCTGTTGTTGTCTATTTTTACCCTGCTGATGAAACCCCTGGTTGCACCAAACAGGTCCTTACCACTATTTCCATGTCTTTTATTTGCATAATTTTAACTGTTGCTCAAATTTATGTTACTCCGACTCTTCATTTCACCCCGATTACTCATGTTGAATCCTCGACACTCTGACATGGGTTACAAAATAGTTGAGTTGGACATTTGGCCATGTACCCTAGTCTGAGTAACATAGGTACACATTATACATATTGGCTTTACTATATGCCAAGGTTATTTGATATGCTTTTGCTCCTTATATGTAGAATTTAAATTTGGTTCTACGACAAATTTTGATTCTTATATGCTATTTTTTCTTAGGAGATGGCAGATGGCATTGTGAAAGAACTACTTAAATAGCCTTTTATACCCTTCAAGAACCAATATCATAGGGATTAGACTGATAATTGGATTACAAATAGTGATCTTGTTTAGGTGATTGAAGATTTGAAGCAATATTGAGTCTTTAGGTACATTCACTATTTGAGAATATTAGGGGCCAAAATTTACTTTGGTTGTTTATGCTTTCTAATGTTAATCCTTTATTATGTGTATTATGTTGTCATGTGAGATGTTGTTGGTGCATACTTTTATTCATTAGCTTCGAGATGAGTTGAAATGATATATCAATTGTTGATTTGATCATTCTCGGGTTTAAAAATCATGTTCTATGGTATAATATGAAAGTCAAGGGTGCGAATTTTCATTTTGCAAGTAGATAGCGTTAAAAAGTTGGTCAGCCAAACGGGGTTTAGAGTATTGCGTAGTAGTTATTGAAAGATGATAACAAACTTTCAAATGAAGTAACTTTGGACGATGAGGCAAAGGAAAATGACCTTGCTTTATGAAACAGTCATTACTCACAAGCAGTTGTGGCGCGTAGATTGGTTTGTTCATAATGTTAAAGGTATGCTATATGTAGAGTTGTGGACCAGGATGATTAACAATTTCGAGGGGGGGGGGGGGGTTCAACAATTTAGATGAGGCTAATTGATTATTTAGGTCATATGTACAAGGATATGCAAATTATCTTTAACATCCTATGGAAGCATTGAAATATGTTATCTTCCTGTATTCACATGAGAGTGGACCGATTATTGAATGAGGAAGTAAGATATAGGAGCCAAACCTAAATATGTAAAGGCCAGTACTTCTCCCTAATTATTTGATTTTTAACTGATGGTATTTCTGGTAAGATGGTGGCATCAGCATAAATAGAAGATCAACCCCCCCCCCCCCTCCCTGCCACCCACCCCTTATAAGTGAACCTACAAAAAAGAGCCAAAATTTGAAGTCGAGGGAAGTTATTGTTGGTTTATGTAACATTCTTGTGAACTTGCCATGGGTGAAAGGGAGAGTTCCTGGACAACAGCGATCTATCTTGGTCAAAGCCTATTTGATGTCTTTAAGGCATTGTCTTAGTCCAAGTAGCATGATTCCTACCTATATCTATTATCTCCGCAACAGACCTTCCATCAATCTAGTTTTCTGCTTACTTGCAGTAATTCAATGAGACGTACTATATGCCTAAAAAAGTCTCTCTTTTCTCTCATGTATAGTTGCTAAGATGATGAATGATAGGCAGAGCAGCCATAATGTGTAATTTTTGGTCTCATCCCTCTAGCTAGAGTACTTCCAAAATTGAGCCAAGTGTTCTAGAATCTAGATCTCTGGAAACCTGGATGTATGTTTTGGTTAAAAGTCAATAGATAAAATATCTAAGCTGTCAATCAAAATACTAAGTTTCATGGACCGATTTGGCTCAATTTATAGGGGTGGTAATGAAACCTACTCAATATCATATCAAATACAAGCATTATTTTTGAGGACCGAGATTTATACTGGTCAACTGTTTTCTGTTTCTAAGGCTGTTCTTGTAGCCCCTCATGTAAAGCTCCCATTGCAGATTGCTTTCTTTGAGATAGATTAATATCCTATACCTATGCTGTGCGGATAGCAGACTGCAGTTGGCTTAGGGCTTCTGCAGTTCTGCTTCTCTTTTTTATACGCAGTTATAAGCAATTTAGTAGTCAATTGCACTTGACTTAGAATCATTTTAGAATGTCAGTGCACTTTGAAGAATCTAATAACTTAATGCGGGATTTGCTCTGCCACATAGGCACGTATATGAGATTGTCCTTTTAATTGATTTCTCATTGCACTGATAAATGGCTTAATCAATGGTTAAAATGTTGTCTGAAACTATGTATATTCTTTGTATCTCTTAGTGCCATTACTTGACCATTTTGCTTTTTCTCCACAGGCTTGTGCTTTCAGAGACTCATATGAAAAGTTTAAGAAAGCAGGGGCAGAGGTTATTGGTATCAGTGGTGATGATTCATCGTCTCACAAGGTAAAAACAGAACTCTAGTGCATTGCAGTTCACACTTATTCAGCAAAATTTTCATTTAATTGGATGACTGTCGGATTATTTTGGCATAGGAGAATTATAGTCCCTCGATACATGCATTACTTTGTTATTAATGATCAAAATCCATACACTTCATGATAAATATACTTTTCTTTCCTCTTTAATCACCTCTCCCCCCCACCCCCACCCCACCCCCCCAAAAAAAAAAAAAAGTTTATCTTGCACCTTACATGCATGTACACATATGAAGGACTAAAAAAAGAATAGAAAGGTGGGTTGGGTGAGTCATACATGAAGTGCAAGGAAATTACAGATTTACAGTTATATGTTTGCATTTTTAAAGTCCCTTAAGAAAGGGAGATGCTGTTATTTGAAGTCAGTGATAAAGAAGTTGAATGGTGGTAAGATTTGGGTTCAAAATCCTGTCTCTGAAAAGACAGAAATCGTATCCCCGTTGTGGCTACCTTTGAACCAAAAAGAGAAGAAAAACAATATAAATTTTAAAGGTTGTGTTTGTAGCCTGCAGTATAGGCATATAGCTTATTCTTTGTTATGAGACATATTTTGTACTTTGTAAGGTTTTGTGTTTTGCCTTAAGGATTTCCACTCAACTATTAGTTGACATTCTTGTTTGGCGTTGATTATGCAAAACTTTTAGCATTCCTAAATCTGTGAGGCAGAAAGAAGAAAAACCTACTGCAGTTCTTCTCAGGGGAAATCAGTTTACCACTGTCCACTGCACAGCTAACATGCACCAAATTTACACCCTTATATATGTTTGAAGTTTCTGACGTGTACTCTTGTATGTATTCAGTCATTCAAACAGAAGTACAAGCTTCCTTTCACTTTGCTAAGTGATGAGGGTAACAAGGTGAGAAAAGAGTGGGGAGTCCCATCAGATCTCTTCGGAGCTCTCCCCGGGAGACAAACCTATGTCCTTGACAAGAATGGAGTTGTCCGGCTTGTTTACAACAATCAATTTCAGCCTGAGAAGCATATTGACGAGACCCTCAAGTTTCTACAAAGCCTTTGAGCAAGATCTCTGATAGCAGATTCTGTGAATCCTTCTCTCCTCTCTCTTCAAATTAGCAACCCCGAATCCTTGATTCTCCAACGTCTTAGATCTTTCTCTGCAGTAATTGTGATTAATTCTGTATACTATTCCCAAAATTTCTATCAACAATTAAATGCAATAAAAGTTGAGAATATCAGAATTCGGCAGATATTTGCTCACTATTATCAGCAGCTCTCTGGGATATTGATATGTTGCTAGTTTTTTTCTTGTTTGTTGCGATTTTTTAACCTGTCAACCATGGATAAGTTTCAGAGTTTCAGTACACTTGAGGTTACTTCATTCATTTGGTATAAAATCAATAATTTACCAACTGAACTTTTATCTTGCACTGCCACAATGGTAATTGTATGAGCTTTTGACGTCTCCTTTTAAAGTTGTCTTGTTTACTTTTTGTTTCTCTACCAACTGCCAATTTTTGAACTAACCTTGGGTGAGGTTTGTTGGTGATCCATGAGGCCTTGTTGAACATACATGCTCGCTGGCGAGCTTCATTTGACACTCGTCATAGTCTAAAATATGGGCTGGTGATCTGAGCTGATTAAGAAGTCTGTATATTATCAGATCCTCATGAAACTACAAAATGATACTGTCAGAGTGTCAGATGCTCTTCTGGGACCATATATTTGTTTATATTGTGCATTTGCATCATTAGACCTTCTTTTAGGTAGGTAAGGAGAAGGCCCTAATCGAGTTAGCGGGTTAGGCCCTTTGGGGGTGGGGAGGGGGGAAGGCGATAGATAATAGTCTTGCTATTGCAGCTGTGATAAAAATTACCAAAAGACGAGATAGAAGGGAAAGGAACACAAACTGTAACTCAAATGCAACACAGAAGATTATAATATTGCTTATCATGTTATTACATGCTACTATACTGATTGTTACATGCTTACTGCAATGCCCTACAAAATTACAGAAATATAAAAGCTTACTACAGATTTTCAGACTAGTATCTGTTTTATTTTGCATTTTCACCACTAGAAATCTAGCTTTATTAGCTAAATCCATAAATACACCTAGTGGTTATGAAATTAAATGATGATATATGACCATAATATTACTTGCACATAATTAGTTGCTTGTTGAATTGCTTTGATTAGTTGTCTTCGTCGTAATCCTGACTGGTGTAAGGGCTGAATGCTTCAGACAACCAGCTATTCTTCCTCCAGGAATTCCATCCCATCTCCTCACAAAGTTCATCATTATGATTAATGATATAGGTTGAAATGCATTGCCTTTTGTAGAACCTGGTTGTCCTTTTCATAACTTCCACCTCCTTTTCGATATGCCCTAGCATATTCTCTACACTAGGGAGCTTGAATCGGTCATCCACGAGCCTTGCTAGCCACTTGCACCGTAGCTCAGCTGTTTGTAGGTTTGAAACCGTCTCAACGTAGCCTATAAAAGCCATGTTTGGAATCATAGGGTTTATGGTGCTCCTGCAATTTAGTCAAATAGGATTCATTAGATTAAAGAATTAATCTTAGTAATTACATTAGGTTAATATAAGCAAGAAAATAGAAAACGGACTATGATTTTTCCAAGGGCAATATTCATCTGTCAAGGTAATAAGACAATAATGCCTCACCCTCAACTAAAACTACTTTTGTAACATACCATCAATGAATATTATTGTCTTAACTTTAGCAGATAAGATAACAATTACGGATTTATTGAAAAATACTCAAAAAGTCGGTATTGTTCTTACTTGTACAATGGCATAACACCATTATAATCAAGGAAGCTAGTGAAGGGTTGAGGTAGAATGGATTCTAGCTTCTTCTTCCCATCATAACCAGTTGCACAAATCACTATGTCTGCCTCAAGCTTGCTACCATCGTCGAATTGGAGTCCATTTTCATAAAACCACCATTTCGACGCCTTCTTAAACTTGATTCTTCCCTCATCAGCCTCAGGGAAGAACTTTTCAGGCAAAATTGCCATTTGACAACTTGCATAATCCTCATGGAAGGGATGCTCTGGTTTTAGCCCATGCTTCTCATATGGAAGCTTCCATAGCAAGTAACTCTCTATAATTTTCGACACAACTCGTCTCTGAAACAAGCAATATTGCATCATGAATGGTTAGAAATGTGCACATTTTATTAACCTAATCTCAATGTCATAATCTTATTTAACTTCTAAAGGTAAATATATAAGACTGAAATCTCCAAAATAAAGCGTCGTATTATATTGTTACATATTTATTTATTGTGTTTATACACAAATCCTTGATTACAAAAATGTTTTGCAAGGTGTAGCTTCACAAAACATTAAACAAGTTCGGTTACGAAGTATTCCTTACATTATAATATAAATAAACTGTCAAAATTAGGTAACGAACAACAACTCGAATATACATTGTATGGAAAAAAAAAAAAAAAAATTTAAAAATTTACCATAGGCGATAGGAGGAGGCACATTAAAGCCCTAAGAGAGTTTTGGTCAGGCCTCTCATGGATGTATTGGGAAGATCTTGTTGAGTAAAACAAGTAAAATGGTAAACCCCAAATTGAGTAATGAGGAACTGTCCAATGCAACGTTCTTATCACCATTGTGCATGCTTTCCCATCTGGTCCTGCAATCATGCATAAATTACGTGTAAATCAATGTTTTTTTTATTTTTTATTTTTTATTTTTTTTATTATTGGATAGTCGCAAAAAGTAAATGATATACTAGATAAATAAAATTTGATGTCTTGTCATGTACTATGTATAATGGTACCTGTAATACCGCCTCTAATAACTTTAATCTGGCCATTTAGTCATAGAATTTCCACTAATTTGAAAATTATGTGACAGTTAAATTTAAATGAAAATGAGTATATTTTAATGTAGCCAATTTAAATTTAATAATCCGACAAAATCGTAACATTTCACTAGCCAACCAATTAACAAAAGGTAAGCAATACACTTATTAACAAGAGGAAAAGGTATGCATTATTAGCTAATAAACATAAATTAGTACTAGCTAGCTCTATTTGCATTGCTCTTTAGACTACACATAGTATGAACTTGGGATTCAATGATTCAATATTCTTTTCCATTGAGCATGTCGTATATACAAGATGCATGGTATATCAATGATTACTATGATATAAATCATAATAATCGTAGATACTGAAGTTTAAGCAAACAACTAATATTTAATCATGGCTTAGGACTAAGTACAAATTAAGATTATGTTCTGGTAGTATGAAAAGCATATATTATAATGAATTAATCATGTATCTTATGCTTAACATCGCTCTTATCAAGTATGAACACTATATATTATATTTTTTTGCATACATATATACAACTAGTATGAACACGATTATTTTATAACATATGATATGAATTTCATGCATATTACTCGATCGTAATTAGATTCTGTCGGTCCATGCAATATGAACAACATTTATCATATTATATAAAGCTATAATAATTGTAGCGAGCTTACACATGTAAAAGAAAAGTAATTAGGAAGTCAAACCAAATGAAATTTGAAAAAACAAAGGTCAACACTCACATGATTGGAAAATATTGACTAAAGGAAAGGTCAAATAGATAGTCATCATCATATATGATCAATTGACCCCAAATCTACTTCTTTATTTGTTTAGGTAATATTTTAGGTTTTTTTTATTATTATTTATTATTATTATTATTTACTTCTTTTTTTTTAGTGTTTTGCCTTGATTTTAATTACTAATTAGTTGTAAAGTTGAATACTTCATCAATTGATTAGTATTACATTATAAGCAACAATATTAACAAAGTCAAGGTTTAAATTTATTGATATGAATGGAATTGAAGTCAAAGCACTAATTGAATTGACCTATTCTTAAGAGTACCTTGATAGAGTACAAATATGAGTATATGACCAACTAATTAAGGGTTTTAAATTTTTTTTTAAAAAATGAGAGAGAAAACTTTGTACTCCTATGATTATTAGTTAATTGCTTGCTTGCAATATATTTAACCAGGTTACTTGACCTAGTACTTGTAAAATATTTATAATAATTTATAAAATGAAATATTTAGCGTAATAGTAATAATTAAAATATTTACGCATGCCAAAATAAATATGTCAAGATCGGTATACATGTTAATGAGAAATTCTAAAACAATTTTTCGTTTAAATGAACCAAGGACATTATTGCAAATAATATATTGTACATTACATATGTATAAAAGAAGGAAATTTTGAACATGTAATCAAATTTATAGGCCAAGACTCAAGAGGTACAGAATTTAAAACATGCATGTACTTAATTTGCTAGGCTTAAGGAATGTAATTGCATCAAATTTATAAGTAATTAATAAAGAAAAAAAAAAGCATGCATAGTTAGATTTTATAAAAATTATACTCGTATATTATATTGTATATAAGCAAAACACTAACTAAGTTGGCAATTGGCATGATGCATGACCAATTGACCACTATTTGCCACATGCGATGAAATTGTAGGTATATTAGAAATTTAATTTCTTTTTGAAATTTGATGAACTAATGGATCGATGTTGGAAATTTCATACTAATTTAATTTCAATAAAATAAGCTAAGGAATGGTTGAAGAGTGTTGACTATGAACATATATATGTTTATTTTTTAATTACGGTTTTGTATAGATATTACTCGTACAACTTAATTATATTCCATGTAATAAAGATTGAGTCAATTATGCCAATTTCCCAATTGTCATAAACAACTCAAATATTAGAAATTGGCAATGTAAGACTAAAAATTATGTAACAGAACATAAAATTTGGTGTATTTGGCCAATATGGGTTGCAGCAATGTTTGCATTTGTTACAATAAGATCCTAAGTCATACTCAGTAGTCAGTATAACTTACCGCTTCAAGATAAAATGTGATTTAGGACACGGACATGTATGCTTACATAAATAATTAACCATGAGTAAATTGTGATACAACCTCATATTTTACCACTAAAAAATGGTAATAAAAAACCTCATAAGATAAAAAAAATTAATAAATTACTTTGACAATACAATAATAACGTAATATAATTAAGAAGATCACATGTACTTCGTATATTGTAATGTTATTAGATGATCATCCAAAGTACGACTAATGATATATACGAGTATATATTAATAGTACGTATAATTACTCTATCAGTCTCTATTTGTTCTTTTTATGATATTCTTGAGAGAAAAATATTAAAATGGAATGAATAAATCGAGATAGAGGCAGGAGTAGCCAACTAATTTAATAAGAATAATAATAATATACCTTGGTTAGCTTCAGCACATTCAACAGCAAGGTCTATGCCAGATTTCTTGTAACCAACAATTGCAACACTTTTTCCTTTAACAAGTGAAGAAGCTTCTTCCTTGTTTAATTTGCAATAATCAAGAGTATGTAGCACCTTTCCTTTGAATATTTCTGGCCCTTTTTTTGGTGGAAAAGTGGGAATTTTGGGTATGTCACCATATTTTCCAATACAGACCACCACTAACTCAAAAGTGTACCTCTGGAATAACATGTATAGTGGAACAAATTAACACAATATACCGAATTTAAAGAATATGTTCAATTTATATAAACGACTTTTATATATCGAGGTAACTATTGATTGTTACTTTATATATGAGTTTTTTTTAATGACAAAGTATATAGACGGATGACCATTTTTATTTTAGTAAGAAAAAAAATTAAAACATAGTCATCAATCCCTAAAATAGGACCAACAACATATTACATGCTATCTTTTCGTACAACAAAATTAAATATCCAAGATAAAAGAGTAAATTTGAGATGTTATAACAATTTTTCCCTTATTTTGGTCTTATGACTTTTTTCTTTTAGTAAAACAAGATCCTTGTTGTTTTACTCCGTAATTAATACTACAAAACAATAATTATTGTTCTCCAAATTAGGTAAATATTATTATGGCTTGAGTATATAACTGAATTATACAATTTCTTTCCATAATTATGGAGATTATTCATTATTACAGTACATTTTTGTGAGTTTCACATAGCATGATACTGCCTTTGTTACAAAATAGATATAACGCTTTGACTTTTTTGTTTATCAAATCAGGGCTTTGGCCTCTAATATTTGTATATGTTCATTAGTAAAAATATAAACTACTCGGTAGATATCTTAAAAATATACATTAAATTCAAAATTATTGTGAAACGGAGGTAGTATAACTGTATATGTATTATGATACGGAGGTAGTATAATTGTGCTTTTTTAAAATAATAATAATAATATCTCACATGCAAAATGCAATAAATACCTCCTTTAAGACATGCAACAATTTCATAAAGGATATACAATTTTACCTCAATGGAGTCAAAATCATCGTTAGTTTGAACGGCAACCTCCCACACGGGGTGGCCGGTCATCAACCTCCCGTACTCCCCCTTCCCTTCGCGGTGATTTTCATCCCCGATGTAACGGAGCTCAACCACCTTAGAACGAAACTTAACAAACTTAAGGACATCAAAGTGGTTAGCATAGGAGTGCAAATAGTCAATGATCTCAACATAAGAAGGGAAAGAAGAATTATCCCTATCCGGCCAAGGAAAATCGGAAAATTCATAGTCACATCGCGGTGTTTGAAGTTTAGTAGTACGGAAGGATGCATGTTTCCATACACCTCCTATGGAGTCACTAGCCTCAAAGACCATAGGCTCGTACTTGGCTAGTTGTTTAGCGGCCGCTATGCCGCTAATCCCGGCCCCTAGGATGGCTATCTTAGAGGAAATAGGAATCATTTTGAAGAGAATTGAGGGTTATGGTAGGAAGTAAGGGTGTTTAGAATGAATGTGATGAATTTCAAGGGTTTATAAATTTGTGTTTGTGTGTGAAATTGAAGGAGTGTTTAGAAGGTATTTATAGTGAATAGAGAGAGTAAGGGGTGGGGCACGTTATTATAATGGTCATGTGAATAATTGTATGACTTTGAAATAATCTTTGTAGAAATGGGAAAGAGGATCATAGTCTTAAGGGTATCATCTTCAATGCATGCATGGATAGGGGACCGTTCGTTACTTCCTTCCTTTTCGGTTTTTTTTTTTTTAAATTGGTTGCTTCCTTTGTTTTATAATACTTGTAATATTTTGACTTGTAGATATGATTAAATTATACTTCATATATAACTCCGGTTTTAACCGTCATTTATTACTCTCTCCGTCCCTAAATTACTTTCCTACTTCTAGCATCTATTCCTTACATAATAGAGAGAAGTAGGAATGTAATTTAGAGAAGGAGGGAGTATGTAAAGAGTAATTAATTTATCCTCTATTCAGAAAAATAAAAATATCTTTATTGTAATTTTAGATTCAATGTCAAATGAGAAGCTAGATCCTTAAAATTAATCCTTATAAACACTTGTAATTCTATACGGAGTAAGCTAAGTACTCCCTCCATCCTTAAATTACATTCTTACCTAAAGAGAAGTAGGAATGTATGTAATTTAGGGACGGATGGAGTATTAAACTTCAACTTTTTATTTATGATTCTATATTACTCCTTATGTAACACTTGTAAGATTATGTTTTGTATGTCACATTATTTTTGCTTATGTAACACTTGTAAGGTTATGTTTTGTCACATTATTATTGCTTATCTGATCTAATTTTTTTATTGGTGATTCTAAAGTGTATTTTTACAATATGTAATTTTCATAACTTTTTCTTACGTATGTAATTAAAGATGTATAGCGATGAAAGACACCAATAAAACAATAAAGTCTATTTTATATATATTCAAATTTGATTTGATTTGAAATTATTTTTTTCCTGATTTGATCTGAATTAAGCAATAAGGTCTTCAAATAGATAAACGTAGCCTTTATTACCCTTTTACTTAGTTTAATTTAAAATTTAGCTCATATCAAACCTTATCTATTGTAAGAATAGCCAAATTATATTATATAAGTATGCTAACAATAAAATACGGAGTACATTGTTGGTATTTATTTTTAATAGGATGTCTTATTGGGAGAAACCTCTCACAAATCAACCCGACTTGATTAGTGAGGTATGTCCTTTGATAATGAGAGGAAAGGGTAAAGAAATTTCCAACCCAAAATATAGCATCTCTAATGGGGTTTAATCCCATAACCTGCAAACCTTTCAATTAGACTAAGCATCCCGGTAAAATGGGTAATAGTGAAGAATACAAATTATAAACTCTATATATTAGCATTGACCCCAATTAAATAAGGGTTATTTATTTTAGTATGGATGAAGTACAAAGTAATACGCATGTATGATCATATGGATGACATTACCATCAACACGATTATAAAATGGTTAAATTATTTGGACAGGCAGTATTCAATCATGCAATCAATATTATTGAACTTATACAATCTCAACTTGAAACATAATTTGGTTAGCCTCGTTACATCGTTATTATTTTTAGTTTGTTTGATATGCCAAAATTTTGGTTTTTACAAAGAGGAGCAGCAAACCAATTATTTGGTACAATTGCGAAAATTAAGATATGTGTGAATTTTTTCATCCATCCTTCCCTCCTGTGTCCGATTCCTTGTCCCTCCCTACTTTAGCCATTTAAAACGCATTCGGGTGCATCTACCACCTAGTACCAAGTCATCAAGTTTCAAATTTATTCAAAT
Organism: Chenopodium quinoa; assembly: GCF_001683475.1. Lineage (NCBI taxonomy): Eukaryota > Viridiplantae > Streptophyta > Magnoliopsida > Caryophyllales > Amaranthaceae > Chenopodium > Chenopodium quinoa. The sequence continues at coordinate 2,278,560 of NW_018745533.1, read as the reverse complement.
TAGGAAAGAGATTCAAATGAGCAACTTAATAGCTTTGAATTCTTTTTTAACTAGGGACATTATTCGTGTGCATAATATGAACGCTTTTATGAATCGAAAATTTGAATGCTCTATCTCCTAATTTCTCTCTTCGCCTATCTCTCCAAAATTTTCTCTACCTCTCGTTTAAATTTCTTTCTCCCTCAACTTGCAACTCCACCACACAAATATAAATGGAGCTAAAAACTTGACAAAAATCCATAAATAAAATTTGTATTATTAATAAGATGATAAAACTAGTTAATTAGATGATAAAACTAGAGTGTGACTCAAAGGTTTTGTATGAACTCTTTCTTTAAAAATCACTATTAGGGATCACACACATACAAAGTTGCTATAAAAATTATGAATACCTAGTTGTTGAAATTGAGCAAATTAGGCTAAAAATAACATAAAAGGTGTTTGGGTCCAATTTAGTCAAAATTGGGCCTGAGCACTAAATGATCCAATTAAAAGCCCAAGGTCAAGGTTCAACTCTCCAATTGCTCAAAAGTCAAAAGTCAGCCCACAAAGTAAGCCAATTGGGCTAAAGCCCAACCTCTCCAAATATGATGAGGTATAAAAGCCCTCATATTAACACATTCAAGGAGAGAGTCATATTCTTACATAAGACATCTCATAACATCACATACGAGACACAACAACACATGCATCATCACATACATTATCTCATACACGGATTATTCCAACTCATATGCTCATTCTTGCATTGAGAAATACTCCACAAAAGCCTCAAGCTACAAACTCTCTTGCATAGTGTCTTCCTTTTTACACATTGTACTGACTTTAGCATCGGAGGGGCCTTCCTCGGAAACACCCCCGAGGCTAGTTTACGTGTGTTCACTGTGCAGGAAACCTTCGGCCCAACACAGCTTGGATCGAATCCAGTCTTCTCCATTTTAGTGGACCTTCGGCAAGGTCCCATTGTTTTCAACCGAAACAATTTGGCGCCGTCTGTGGGGAAGACTTTCAAAGATCTTTAAGCCAAATTCCTAACCAAGATCATCTTGCAATTATCTTAGCAGCCATGGCTAAGAACCGCAAGAGCAAAAGCCTCCGTCAAGGAGCGGGCGAAAAGCCTAAAACCCCTACACCATCGCCCTCGCCGGACCGGAACTCTCCCAAGGGTGCCGGCTCGGGGGAGGATCACACAAGGAGGATTCCCTATCTCCTATAATGCATGACTCTCAATATAGGCCGGACCACTCTCGGTCTAGCAGGGGTCAGTCTGATCATAGGACATATTCAGTGTCCCGAAGCCAACCATCGGCTGCACGGCCTCATGCCCACACTCGGCCGGAGACCCCTTTGACGGGGCCCAGTTCGGAAGAGGTGGCAAGAGCGCTGGCAGTACTCATGGAGGCAATGAGGGCACAGAATATGCCACCGCCTCGTGATCGAACTCCTCCGCATACCCGGCATCAGCGGAGGAAGTTAGACCATGACGGTGGGAAGCTTCCTTCCTTCCGGGAACTGGAAGAGTGGGAGGAGGATTCTTGGAAAAATGAAAAACAGAGGAAGAAGAACTCTCAATTATTTAAAGGATCCTCATCCTCAAGACCAGCAGCGCATAAGAGCAGCAGCTCAGCTTCTCGGCCAGAATCTACTCGCCGGGAACCTGAGACTGCTCGCAGAAGCGTCCTTGACCGACTCGGCGGCCAGGAACCGAGCGTGCGTAGTCGCCTCACGTTCCCTGCAGCCGAGGCCCAGACTTCCCAGCCAGGGACGAAAACCACTCCTACCTCTCTGAGAGGGCGGAGCGCGGTCCCTTCGGCCAGGAACAAGGGCAAGGCCATTATGCTTCCCGCTAGTTCACCATTCGAGCAATGGATACTAGAAGAGCGCGTACCCACGGTTAAAATACCGTCGCATATCACATATGACGGGACCACGGATCCGAAGGACCACGTGGCCTCGTATGAGGCTCATATGCATCTTTGCCCCAGATCCGAGGCAACTTGGTGCAAATATTTCCCAACCACTCTCAAGGGGGTCGCGCAAGCGTGGATCTCCAAGGGAGTAAGGCAAGGCTCCATAACAGGTTGGGATGATCTGTCCTCCAAGTTCAGGAGCAAGTTTTCCACGGCAAACCGCCGAGAAAAGACTACCGCAGAGCTCATGGGTCTGCAACAGGGGGAAACCGAAAGCCTCCGAGACTACCTGACCCGTTTCAGTAACGAGTCATCAAGCGTCTCTCAGCTGGACCAGGGGCTAGCTGTTTTTGCAATGCAGAATGGCCTTCAGCCAGGAAAATTCCTAGACTTCATGGTCATGCATACCCCGCAGACCTTGGAGGAAGCTCTTAGTGCTTCGGATAAGTTCATCCGAGCCGAAGAATGGAATAAAGCAAAAACCCAACCTCAATCCGGGGGAGGGAAACAGAGGCAAATACCCTTGTCTGAAGGCCAAGGCCATAAGGAAAAGGGAAAATCAAAGGCCTCGGAGCCATCTTCGGCCAGCGACCTAAAGAAGGACAGGTTTGCCTCATACACAGGCAGATACGAGTCCTACACTCCGCTCTCTCTTCCACGCGCCAAAATTTACAGTGTGACGAAGGAGGAGCAGAGTTACCGAAAGCCGAGACCACTCCCAGAGTGGTATCAGCGAAAAAATAAAAATCAGTGGTGTGAGTTCCACGAGTCTTCGGGCCACAACACTGAAGAGTGTATCCAGCTGAAGGACCAGATAGAAGACATGGTCCGGAAGGGATACTTGAAAAAATACATCGCGGATCACCGCGAGAAAAAAGAATCCGAAAGGTTAGCAAAGGACCCTCGGCAGGACCTTGATTTCCCCCGGAAAAACAGTAAAAAACCGGAGGGGAAATTCCCTCCGATCAATGTTATCTCGGGAGGAATATACTCTCGGAGGGAGCACAAGCGTCACCTTAGAGCTTTGACTCACCAGGTGAACAACGCTGACATTCAATCTCCCCAGTCGCCGGTGCCGAACATGACGTTCACAGCCGCCGACTGCCGGGGGATTACGTTCCCTCACGAGGATCCGTTGGTGATCATCGCCACGGTGGCCAACCACGACGTCAGTAAGGTCCTTGTTGACGGCGGCAGCGGAGCAAACATTCTGTTCCGAAAGGCCTACAACCAAATTAAGCTGAAGCCCAAGCACCTTACGCCGGTACCCTATCCGGTATCCGGGTTCAATGGGGCTTCAACTTATCCAGATGGGAAGGTGACACTTCCTGTCACCATCGGTTGCGATGAGGCAGCCCGGAACGTCATGATTGAGTTTTTGGTCATCGACGCTCCTTCAGTGTACAACGTGATTTTGGGGAGACCCATAATTCACGAGATCCAAGGGGTCGTCTCAACTTATCATCAGCTGATGATTTATGTCTCAGACGCCGGCTTCCCCGAAAGGATACAGGGCAACCAGAAGGACGCCCGAAGGTGCAACTACCTCAAGCCATCCAGTAGTCGCCCAGATAACGACAAGGATGAGGAGGAGAAAGAAAAAGAAAGAGAGCCAAGCACAAAAAAGCCGAAAGGCCTAAGTGCTTCGGCCCAAGGATCAGTGCCCAGGGAAAAAGGTCCCGAAAGGGAAAAGGTTGACTCTTCATCTGAGCCGAAAGACTCAGAGAGCCAGCCGAAGAACACAAAGACTGGGACACCTGCTGACATTGGCAGCAGACCAGATTCTGAAGAGTCCAGTCCATCGGCAATGGACATGGACCAACAGACTGAAACAGTTGAGTTAGCCGAAGGAGATGCTGAGAAATGTGTAACAATCGGGATGGACCTTGATCCTGACACCCGTTGTGAACTTATTCAGCTCCTTCGGGATAACAGAGATGGGTTTGCTTTCTCGGCAGCTGATATGCCCGGGATAAGTTCAGACCTCATCTCCCATAAGCTTAATGTTGACCCAGCGTGTCGACCAGTTAAGCAAAAGAAGCGGAATTACTCCGCCAATAAGAACCGAGACATCGCAGCCGAAGTCAAAAAATTATTGGAGGCAGGATTCATTGAACCTTGCCAATATCCGGAATGGCTGGCAAATGTGGTGATGGTTCAGAAGCCCAATGGTACCTGGAGGATGTGCGTTGACTTCACGGACCTAAATAAGGCTTGTCCGAAGGATTTCTATCCCTTGCCGAGGATCGATCAGCTAGTCGATTCGACAAGTGGCCATGCCTTGCTTAGTTTCATGGACGCATTCTCAGGGTATCATCAGATCTTCATGCACCCCGACGATCGAGCAAAGACAGCATTCGTCACGAACGCTGGGGTGTATAATTACAAAATGATGCCCTTCGGATTGAAAAATGCGGGGGCAACCTATCAAAGACTGGTGGATCAAGTTTTCGCCGATCAAAAGGGCCGAAACATGGAAGTCTATGTTGACGATTCAATCGTCAAAAGCAAAAAACTAGAGGACCATGTAAAGGACCTGGCTGAAACTTTCGCCACCTTGAGAAAGCATCAAATGAAGCTGAATCCGAAGAAGTGTGTCTTCGGCGTGAAGTCAGGGAAATTCCTGGGTTTCATGGTCAGCAAAAGGGGGATTGATGCCAATCCCTCTAAAGTCAAAGCGGCGCTCGACCTTCCTGAGCCGAAAACGAAGAGGGATGTTCAGCGGCTCACCGGAAGAATGGCAGCCCTTTCGAGGTTCATTTCTAGAGCTTCGGATAAGGGGTTACCCTTCTTCAAAGCCCTGAAACTCCCGAAAACAAAAGAGCTTGTTTGGGAGGAAGAGCAAAAAGATGCCTTTCAACAGCTTCGGGAGCATCTGGCTCAACTCCCAACGCTGGCTAGCCCAGTTGAAGGAGAAACTCTATACCTATATGTGGCCGTTAGCCCAGCCACCATCAGCGCAGTATTGCTGAGGGAAGAGAGTAAGAGTCAGCAACCGATTTATTTCGTCAGTCATACACTGACGGATGCCGAGACCCGCTATCCTCTACTCGAGAAAGTTGCTTTCGCGGTAGTGGTAGCTGCTCGGAAGCTGAGGCCCTATTTTGATTGCCATCAGATAGTGGTCTTAACTGATCAGCCGTTGGAAAAAGTTCTTGGCAAGGTTGAAAAATCCGGTAGACTAGCCAAGTGGGCTTTTGAGCTCACCGAATTCAGCATCAGCTACCGTCCGAGGGCTGCCATCAAGGCTCAAGCCCTGGCGGATTTCTTGGCCGAATGCTCATACCAAGAAGTGCTGGACAGTGACAAGAAAGTCTGGACCGTGTTTACGGATGGGTCTTCCACCGAAAACGGTTCGGGGGCAGGAGTAGTGATAACTTCTCCCGAAGGCAAATCCTTTGAGTATGCACTAAAATTTTCTTTTAAGGCCTCGAACAATGAAGCCGAATATGAGGCAGCAATCGCCGGCCTACAATTGTGCATCTCCTTGGAAGCCGATCATGTCTGCTTAAAAACAGACTCTCAGCTAGTTGCATATCAGATCAGTGGCAGCTATGAGGCCAAAGAGCCCTCCATGATAGCTTATCTTGCCAAGATCAAATCAGTCATTGCAGAGCTGAAAACTTTTGAGGTTCAGCTGATCCCAAGGGGTCAGAATACTCAGGCCGATGCACTCTCCAAACTTGCTAGTTCATCTTTTACCGAGCTGAACAGATCTGTATATGTAGAAGTGCGTCGAGCAAGAAGTGTCGACGAAGCACCTGAAGTGTGCTGCGCCGACCCAGAGCCTAGTTGGATGGAACCCATTTTAGCTTTTAAGCTTCGGGGAGAAACTCCTGAGGACAAAGCTTTGGCCTCCAAAATGAAGAGAACCAGCTCTAGGTTCATTGTCTTCAAGGGGGAACTTCTGAAAAAGTCCTTCTCAGCCCCATTGCTGAAATGCGTGGGACCAACAGATGCAGATTATATCCTGCGGGAGATTCACCTCGGCATCTGTGGGAACCACATTGGGGGAAGAACCTTAGCCCACAAGGCATTGAGGGCCGGATATTACTGGCCCACCATGATCGCAGATGCTAAGGAGCTGGTTCGGAAATGCGAAAAATGTCAAAAATATGCTCCAGTTATCCATCAGCCAGCAAGGGATCTTCAGCCGATCCTTAATCCACTCCCGTTTGCCCAATGGGGACTGGATATACTGGGACCATTTCCAGAGGCTGTGTACCAGAAAAAATGGCTGATAGTTGGTGTCGACTACTTCAGTAAATGGATCGAGGCCGAAGCAGCCTCGAACATTACAGAGCAAACTGTCAGAAAATTTATCTGGCAGAATATCATCACTCGCTTTGGCATCCCGAGAGTATTTGTTTTCGATCATGGGAGGCAATTTGACAACTTACCGCTGAAGCGATATACAGATCAGTTCGGCATAAAACTGGCATTTTCAGCGGTATGCCACCCGCAGAGTAACGGACAAGCCGAAGCAGCAAATAAACAGATCTTAAGTGCCCTCAAGAAGAGGGTGGAAGATCAAAAGTCCAAATGGCTAGAGGAGCTCCCTGGAACCCTTTGGTCCCTTCGGACAACTGAAAAAGAGGCAACGGGCCACTCACCTTTTGAACTGGTGTATGGTGCCGAAGCCGTCCTTCCAGTGGAAATTGGCTCTGAGAGCCTTCGAGTGCACCATTTCTCGGCTGAGAATGAGCGACTGATGAGGGAATCTCTCGACTTCCTCGACGAAGTAAGAGACTCAGCTCGAGATAAAATGGCGGCCTATAAGCAGAGAGTCAGCAAATTTTATAACCGAAGGGTCCATGCAAGGCCTCTCAAAATTGGGGATCTTGTCCTTCGGAATGCTGCTGCAGTTCAGAAAGGCCGAATCCATGGGAAGCTCTCAGCTACATGGGAGGGACCTTATGAAATTTATGATGAGCTTCAGCCAGGGACATACCGACTTCGGCAGTTGGATGGAACTGAGTTGAAGAATCACTGGAATGCTGATGTACTGAAAAAATACCATGTGTAAACCCTTCGGGGCAGAACAATCTTTGTAAGTACATTTTGAACTAATGACAGGCCTTGGAGCCGCCATTTATATAAAATTTACAACTGTTTATCCTTTCAAAATTTTCTTTGTTCTATCTACTCTTTGAGGGTTTTTTATTCAGCCTCGTCTGAAGCCTTCGCCTTCGGGTAACTGGGTCTCAGATTGCTGACAAAACCTGTCTTTTTAAAGAACACTGGTCTTTCAGCTGAAGTCAAACTTCAGTAAGACTTGTTCTCCAAAGACATGAGTCCATGGACAATTCTGGGATATTGCCTTAACTGAGCCTTGTATCCCAGAGAGCCATTATCCGAAACATTGCCTTAAGTTGGCCCTGTGTTTCGGGTATCCATTTTTCAAAGATAGCCAGAAAATCAAGGATAACAGCAACAGTTGAAAATTTTTAAATCAGCCTCGTCTGAAACCTTCGCCTTCGGGTAACTGGGTTTCAGATGGCTTACAAAACTCAGTCTTTTTAAAGAACACTGGTCTTTCAGCTGAAGTCAAACTTCAGTAAGACTTGTTCTCCAAAGACATGAGTCCATGGACAATTCTGGGATATTGCCTTAACTGAGCCTTGTATCCCAGAGAGCCATTATCCGAAACATTGCCTTAAGTTGGCCCTGTGTTTCGGGTATCCATTTTTCAAAGATAGACAGAAAATCAAGGATAACAGCCTTTTTAAATCAGCCTCGTCTGAAACCTTCGCCTTCGGGTAACTGGGTTTCAGATGGCTTACAAAACTCAGTCTTTTTAAAGAACACTGGTCTTTCAGCTGAAATCAAACATCAGTAAGACCTGTTCTCCAAAGACATGAGTCCATGGACAATCCTGGGATATTGCCTTAACTGAGCCTTGTATCCCAGAGAGCCATTATCCGAAACATTGCCTTAAGTTGGCCCTGTGTTTCGGATATACGTCTTCTTTAAGAACGCTGGTCTTTCAGCTGAAGTCAAATTTCAGTAAGACTTGTTCTAAAGAGGTTAGTCCCAGAAAGCTAATATCCCAAGCATTGCCTTCAGTTGGCCCTGTGTTTCGGATATCCAACTTTCAGACAATCTTCAGTAAGACTTGTATCCCAGAAGCATTGCCTTCAGTTGGCCCTGTGTTTCGGATATCCAACTTTCAGACAGTCAATCTTCAGTAAGACTTGTATCCCAGAAGCATTGCCTTAAGTTGGCCCTGTGTTTCGGATATCTATTTTGAAGAAGTTCAGAAATTGCTTATTCAACTAAAGTCATACTTCAATTTCTGTGGGGGCAAGAAGCACGCAGTGCAGCTATGTTCGGCAGAGTTGAAGAAAAGAAACAGTAAAGCATTCAAAAATAAAGCAACTGAAGAAAAAATTTTTGAGCTACAAGTTCAATAATTCAGTATCGGCAGCCGCCCACAAGCGGAAAATAACAGCTGCCGAAATACGTACATAAGCAAAAAAATAAAACTGCTGTACGACAAGGCAAGCTGAAGCAAAAAACAAGGCAAAAAACTCAGAAAGCGGCAAGTCTAAAGTTAAGCACATGATGAACCGCAAGATTCTGAAGACGACTGCCCGAGTTCCTATGCTTCAGCCGGAGGATCAGACTGATCAGCGTTGAGTCCCATGGTGGCCTCAGTCCCAGCAGCAGAAGAGGCGGGCTTTGCACTTTGCCGAGCCTCCCTTTCCCTCTGCTCAGCTTCCAACTCCAGTCTTTCAGCTTCCTCTTCGGCTTCCTCAGCCTTAAGAATTTCAGCTTCAGCTGGAGTTGCATACTTCATGTGAGGGTCTTCGGGATTCTGGACCCACTCAGCACATTTAGACCAGTCCAGCTTCGGCTCAGCATGAAGGCAGAGTCTTCGGCATACTCGGAATCCGTTTCTGAAACCCATCTCATATTCCTCTTGGGTGTAAACACGGACTTTGAGTAAAGCCTCAGCATCAGCCAGCTTCTTCTGGGTCTCCTCCAAGTCTTCCTTGGATTTCTTCAGCTGTTCAACGACTTTGGAGGAGGAACCCTTCAGCTCATTCAGCTCTTGCTGAATTTGGAAAGCCTTTGTCTGAGCTTGGGCCACTTCAACTTTCTGGATCAGCAGTTGATCCTCAGCCTCTTGGAATTTAGCTCTTTGAGCTTCAGCAGCAGCAGCAGCCTCTGAGAGTTGGACGTCTTTGGCCAAGAGCAACTCTTCAGCAGCCATTCGGCTGGCTTCAAGAGCCTCTAGACGCTGCTGCACTTCAGCTTGTGCAGCAGTTCCTTCTTGAATTCGGCTCTCAATAGCAGCCTTGAATTTGGAGACGTCCACTCCCATATGCTCCTGGAGGAATTTTTCCCCTTCCATCAGTGGGGGAAAAACCTCCATCTCCATAGCATCGCAGAAGGTTTTCAGAGCTTCGGCAGCTTTTTTACCGTACTCCTCAACCTCCTGCTGCTTCTCTTCAGCTGCTGCTTGCTTCAGCTTAGCAAGCTTAACTTCCTCTTCAGCCACCTTCCTTTCGTGCACAGCAGCGTCTACCCTATCTTGTAGGGTATCAATCAGCTCTACAGTGAGAGTCTGATTGTGCACGAACTGAAAACAGGAAGACAAAAAAAAATAAGTAATAAGAAAAAAAATAGAGCTGAATTTCGGAGGAAATGAAGGAAAATTACCTGCATCATCAGCAGTTGGTTAGACCTGGCTGGGTCAGGAACTGATCTACTGGATTCGCCCATCCCAGCAGTGGCCTTCAGCGACCAGATCCTTGCCCTGTCTACTTCGGACATGCCAGCAAAATTGTCGAAGTAGGCTGCAGCTCCTTCTCGGTTTTGACCCCATATGAGGTCCCAGATGTGATCTGGGATTGGAATTCGGGGGGCCGAGAAACCCATTTCTCCAGAATGCAGAGTCTGGAAAGAAGGGAAGGACGACGATGGAGCTTGATTAGCTTTGGTTGTCTCAGCATCGTCCTTCTCAGAGGAGTCAAGTACTATGACCTCCTCTTCTTCAGGGGTGAGGACGAAAGCCTCAACCTCTCTTGCGATATCTGCCGTGAAGCCTTCAGCACTTGACATCACGGCATCTTTATTTCCGTGCTCAGCAGCACTCTCCTTGATTTCTTCTTGGACCCCTCCCTTAGGTTCGGGAGTCCTCTGATCCACCTCCATCTCAGGAGGTGGCGGAGGGGTCTTTTGAGGAGATTGGGGTGTTGGCTGGGGAACCCTCGGCGATCCATTGCCTTCCTCAGGTTCCCTTATTGCGACGCCGATGGTCATCGGCCTCTGCTGAAAGTCATGAGGGCCGATGATGGCCATCCTTCGGCGCCTTTTCAGAAGAGGCTGCTCGTCCATATCTGAGTCTGAAGACTCTTGTATTTGATCTTCGGGACGAACAGGAGCTTTGCCTTCTCTGTGTCTGTTACTCTCTTCAGACTGTAACAGACAGGGGGGAAGAAGAGTGTGAGTAAAAAAAAAAAAAAAAAAAAAAAAAAAAAAAGAAGAAGAAGAAAAGAAAAAAGTTGTCTGAAAGCTCACCGAGGTCTTCAGCAAAGCCTCGTCTTCTTCAGCTGCTCTAGCTGCAGCTTCGGCTTCAGCAGCTCTGGAGGACCCTTCTCCTCCTTCACAAGCCTCAAGTACCCGTGCAACCTCTTCGGCTGTGCGGGCAGCTTCAGCTTCTTCGTTCAGCAGCTGAAACCAAGGGTCTCTCTTCTTCCACCAAGGCTTCTGCCTCTGATACAGAGCGACAGCCTCAATTTGGAAGTGGGAAGAGTCCAGATGAACTTCCCTATGCCTCGGCTCAGTGATAGACGGGGCCCGTTCAGTTACAACTCGCTCTCGGTTAACACCAAGACGAGCGTAGTTAATACCAACGTTGGTCTCGTCTCGCTCTGAAAAAAGGAAAGGGAAAAAGTTTAGCTCAGATATGTTGGCACAGCATAAAAAAGCAAAGCGAGAGAAGAAAAAGAGGTAGTTAAAAAGCCTCGGCCCCAGCCGAAGAAGCTTACCATCCTTAAACTTTCGGCTGAGGCCAACAGCTGCTAGCATATTCTCTTGGAAAACGTAATGCGTATCGGGGAGCCAAGTCTCCGGGATATGCTGCATTCGACCACTCCCCCCCGGGTTCGGCAGCTTGCCGAAGATATGTTGCTGATCCAGGTTCGGATCCGCCCCGTTATCTGCGGGGGGACCTAGACTTCCCATTTCGGGATCAGGCTCAGCTAAGTACCGGGGAGCGCTGAAGACACAAGGGTGGCCCGGATCTATGGGTGCCCTAACCCAAATCCATTGACCTCTCCAGTCCTTGTCTGAAGAGTCATTTGGCCACATGGTCAAATATTGGGGCCGGGACTCAATCCGATACCACCCAGAACCATGGCTTCCGTGCCCACTCTGAATATTTGGCACTAGCCGATGGAGCTTTCTGAAGCAGTGCAGGTTCGGCACGTATCTGAAGAACTTGCAGACCCATAAGTATGTCATCACCCTTCGGATACTGGTGGGGGTTAGCTGACATAGGGAAATGTTGTAATGGATCAGCAAGTCTCGGACGAAAACGTCCAAAGGGAACCTCAGCCCATACTGAAGCTGTCTCGTGTACACCCCCACATACCCCGGGGGTGGACGATGGATTCTATCGGATGCTGAGGGCATTCGGCACCAATATCCATCAGCTTCAAAAATGCCGTAGTGCAACTCAATTTGCTCGGCAAATCGATATTGATCGGCGTTCTCTACCCACCATGAGTAGGGGCGGTTCTTTATCATGGCCGAAGCGACTTCGGCATTCTCCCACTCTGAAAACCCAGGGAGGATATCCCAAAGGACAGCGGGAATTTCATCGTCCCGTCCAGAAGCACTCGGCTCATCCGTTCTTTGAGGAGGAGCCGAGGAAAGGGGAGTCGCCCTAATCCCATCAGCAGGGTCAGACTCCGGCCTTCGACCATTCCAGGTCCCAATCCTATTCCTAGGATCGGGAATCGGCCTTGCTCTTCTTGGAGCACGGGCTCTACCTCTAACTCCTCTTGCCATGGACTATTTCGAAGAGAAAAGTCGAAAGAAGAGGGGAAGGAGTTCGAATTCGAAGAAAAATAAACTGAAATCAAAGGAATTTACCTAATCTGAAGCGAAAGTTGCCGATTTACGAGTTCGTAGTGGCAAGTCTCAGCTTCTAAGCTCAATGCTCGGGGGAATTTGCGAAGTTTTGATACGGGTTCTTGGATTCTCTCTCGAAGAATTCTGGGTTTGTGTTGGTGAATCAGTGAGGAGAATGACGCGCCTCTGTTTATATCTCCAGGTACGGGATACGAAGAGTCTGTGCTTTAATTTCTCTTAAGTACCCACTAAGTAACCATTAAACACATGTCTTGTGATTAAACCGCCCATTATCCGTCCAACTTCCGCAAATCATTAACCGTTGTTATCTCATTAATTACGGTTTAAATTCAAATTTTTGGATCAATTAAATCATTTACTTCCCTCCTTTTCTGAGTTAAATCAAACCCGACCCGTCATTCTTCCGAATCGGGTCTGGGGGGCAAGTTGTTTGGGTCCAATTTAGTCAAAATTGGGCCTGAGCACTAAATGATCCAATTAAAAGCCCAAGGTCAAGGTTCAACTCTCCAATTGCTCAAAAGTCAAAAGTCAGCCCACAAAGTAAGCCAATTGGGCTAAAGCCCAACCTCTCCAAATATGATGAGGTATAAAAGCCCTCATATTAACACATTCAAGGAGAGAGTCATATTCTTACATAAGACATCTCATAACATCACATACGAGACACAACAACACATGCATCATCACATACATTATCTCATACACGGATTATTCCAACTCATATGCTCATTCTTGCATTGAGAAATACTCCACAAAAGCCTCAAGCTACAAACTCTCTTGCATAGTGTCTTCCTTTTTACACATTGTACTGACTTTAGCATCGGAGGGGCCTTCCTCGGAAACACCCCCGAGGCTAGTTTACGTGTGTTCACTGTGCAGGAAACCTTCGGCCCAACACAGCTTGGATCGAATCCAGTCTTCTCCATTTTAGTGGACCTTCGGCAAGGTCCCATTGTTTTCAACCGAAACAAAAGGAATTGCAAAAAATAAAAGTTGCATAATCGATACTCATATGTATGTTTATTGAAGTAAAATGTATACTTAATCACGTGGAGTACAGAGCACAAGAATAACTAACACATCAATAATATTGTAAGACTTCAACTTTTACTCTTAATTGCATTGGTTCCATGTTCAAACCTTAACGTTAGTTGTCAAGTATAGTATGGAGTACATGCATGTTCTTTGCTAAATAGATGACATGGCTTGTTTCTAGTGGATAAATGTCGAGAGGCGAGAGCTAAGGGTTTAATTAGGGTGTGTTCTATTTACCAAATTTTCAATAATCAGGACATATTTGAGTTTATCTGAACTAATTATACCTTATTAAACTTATTTTTTGTAATCTGTACTTGGATCGATGATAATCCTATCAACACTTATTTTTCCCGATGGAACTGAATTTAACTAAACTTATTTCCTACACCTGAAATAAGTGGGATTTGTAGTTGTGATGATGGTCCATTTTGTTTTAAAGAAGTGTGTCAACTATTTCTAAATAGCCAAAAGAAAAAATGTATTGTATTAATTATTTTGAAACAGATGGAGTACGTATAAGCTTAGATCAAAATATTTTTAGTATATTCTATTGCATTTTTAAAACTTTATATTTATTTAACCATGCTTTCCTTATATTTTTTAATTCGCTTATGTAACTTTGCTAGCTATGAGGCCTATGACAATAGGAAAAAACTCAAGTACAATGAAGTATACATGCATCATGTTGAGTTAAATTAGTCGGTCCATATCACCTTAAACTTAACTTTACAAGTGCATGCACAATGCACATTTAATGAATAATGATACATACATGCATTATGTTAATTAAGATAATTGTGAGTTGGAACTAATTAATAAGATAGTTACTCCAACTATCAATCTATACTTATTGATTTTAGCTAGAACAGAAGCTGCTTGATTTATATATAGGGGTCAAATTCTCCTTTATATGAGTTTGATTTAGGGCTTGTTCTAATAGACTGAACTAAACTGAACTGAAATAAAATGAATATTTTATAAGAGAAGGAAATTAGGAGCTGAACTGAAAATAAACGTATGAGAACAAGCCCTTAGTTCAATTCAATGGAAATGTATCGCTCAATAGAACATTTGACAATAATATGATTTTTAATCTATTATATTAAAGAAATTCGATTAGACTATGTACTTTTTTCCTGCTGCGGAGAAATGGTTATTGAATTTCTTGGTATTTTCATAATCAAGTGAGTTTGTTCTGGATGATGAATTTAGCCAAGAATAATATGGTGATAGCAAAATTTACATGAGCATATTCTCTTTCCACTCTTTTGTATTTTATAAATATTGTATTATTTATATGGACAAAGTTTGATTTTTTTTTTTTTTTGTCATTACTCACCTTACTGCACCTTTAATAATATATACGGTGTATATGAAAAAAAAAAAAAAATTATCATGTAAGATTTTATTAAAATTATTTTAAAAAGTATTATCATAAGATTAAAATTGCAAATTTAAACTCAAATGCAAAGATTCTAAGAAATGAAGGAGTCATAATTAAAGACAATAATTATGATTTAAGATTTTGAATACCACTCTCAAGATAACCACAGCTGACATCAACATGAGATATAAGCGAATTCGACTATATAATAAACAAATTAGTACTTGTATAAGTTAAGTTAGTTGTTCAATCAAAATGAGTTGAAGTATTATGAGAATATTATTATATTATTATTAGTTGAATAATTGATGTCAATATTCAACAGTTGATGAACATTCAATGTTATAAGTAGGACTAATAATAATCAAAGCAAGTTAAGTAAAGATGAAAGTGCTAAATTTAGGCAAATCACGAATATTAGATTCTTAAAAATTAAATAATTAGGAAGTAAATATAAAACCATGACTATTACTTGTTTGAATTTCTAGGCGGCGTATGTGCCACGTACTACCGTCCGAAACTTGTACGTCACGCACTTTTTCACCAATTTGGTCCATGTTTTTTCTATTTTTTGTACAATTGGTGGTTTCACTAAGTTAAAGTCAAAACCATTTTTGCTACATAAATTATACGAAGTAGATTTCTACTGGTCAAAATAAATTACTTTCTAATTCCAACGTTTTTCAATAAGGTGAAATAAAAATAATTTGTAAAAATCTACTCTATTGTACAATATTTAATTATTAAATTATGATTAATAAAGAGTACTATGTTTAATTTTTAAAAATTTGTTTATCAATAAACTGCTATTGTAAAACTTTAGAGTTTGTTTGTTTCATCCTAATTTAACTTTTTTAATCTTATCTTAGGGGAAAAAAAACAAGTTCAGATTAAAAAAAAAAAAAAAGTTCATTCAAACAAATTAAGATTAGAAAAATTCAAACAAAACTAAATAAGTTCAACAAAATAATGTAAGTTCATATCCAATAAATTAAGTTCAAATAAATTAAATTCAGACAAATGAGATAAACAAAACAAATCCTTAATGTAATTGCTAAAACTTTGGCTTTAATTATTTAGTTAGATGAACTAAAGGTTTAATTGTGATCCTACCATCACGACGTCACATAATATACTCCATAGTGTCTATTTCTATTTCTATTTGTAGTGTTTTCACAATATACTTTTTTCCATAATTTTCTTTGATGTTTATTTTAATATCTTACATGCCTATGGCTCTAATATTTTAAATTATTTTTCAATTAAATTCAGCTTAGCTCGTTTTTCTAATTTAGTTCTGTTTAACAAAAAATAAAGAACAAATCCTTTTCTTTTTTAAAAAAAACTTCCTCTATTAAACTAGTATATGATTGTCAAATAACAAATTTCGAGGCCCTTATTTTCAGGGTTCTTTGTAGTCGCTTACACTAGCCCACTCATGCTTAGAACCGTTCTTATTATTTTAACATGATAAGATACGGGGAAATGCCCCTCCTATCGCAAAAAGGTAGAACCTTCCGAGTTTATGAAAAAGCACAATTTAATTTCAAGCATAACAACTAACGTATCATGAATTAGCTAAGAGGTTTTTTTTTTTTTTTTTCCTTTTTCTTTTTCTTTTTCTTTTTTGACATGAATAATAAGCTAAGGGTTGCTACAAAGAAGCTACTCTACAATTTGTCGCAACTTTGATATTCAAATTAAACTGTTGAAAAACATCAAATTGCTAATGGAAGCTAATTAACTATAACCTAATTAATTGGTTCTAATAAGTACACTAATCATATAGATTTCCTTGCTTAAATTACATAATCAATTTCCTTGTAATCTTAGTTATTTATTCATTCATCTTTAATACGGAGTATAAAATAATAAGAAGATCAATACTCAATCTTTTATTTGTTTGGATACCAAGAAGTCTTTCCCAAGCGAAAGAATGAAGAATACTTAAGAGAGTGTTGAATTAACATAATAAGGTTGGTCAATTCATCAAATCATCAAAAACACAAAAACTTCAACTTAATTATGACACCAACTTTCTTAAACGCGTGGATTTTGTACTTTTGTAGTAGTAGCTCATCTTAATAATGTTATAAATTGCAAATTAATTAAATGAAAATCTTATTTTAATTCATTTATTTCGTCCTTTTGGCTTTTAAACAAATATTTTCGCCCAATTGAACCTTTTGACTTCACCAAGGGCTAAATGCATGCATATGTAGCTGCTCTGATCAATTTGCTACCACGGATAATAATGTTTAATGTTGATTCTGTGCAAGTCAAAATGCCTAAATTTTGCAAATTTGGCCACTGAAAAGTACTGACGAAAAGTACTGACGAAAATTTTAATTCATCCTAAGATTTAATTAAATTTCTCTTATGTATTTGATTGATTGATTTGATCAAGAAAATTTTATAATATTCGTAAAAAGTACTGACGAAATTAATCAACCAATCAAATCCTTAATCTCGGCTATAAGTGAGGTATGGAATCAAGATTTTGATTGATTGGTTGGTTGATTTGATCAGGATCTTTTTATGAATTTTATACTACTAGCTAGATGCTAATAATCACTGATAAAAAAAATATAGTTTGATGAAACCTCTAAAACACGTATTAATCCGATCCCTAATAAATATCCATATTTCCCTTTAAATCTAATGACATGTTCTAATTTATTGAACTGATTGGAGCTGAATTGAACTGGATATTTTATGAGAGAAGGAATTAGGAACTGAACTGAACTGAAATTAAGCTGAAGAGAACAGACCCTAAGTGGTCTTGTACAAATTCAACTAGCATAAATGAAAGTATCCCTACCTTATAAAAAGCATAAAATTACTCTTATGAATAGTGTGATGCCAATTTATCCCCTTAAAATGTGTATTTTCATATAACCCCTCACTAATCTGTATTAGTTTTTATTCATGAATAATATTTGAACAAGTATACCCTCAAAAACTATTTTCTCTCATTAATGTTAGTTGAATTACCTTGGACATTTAAACCTATAAACGTAGTTTTTTTTTTTTTTCGTATCAAGAATTAATAAATTTGTGATTTAAGGTCAAACCGAAAGTAGTTTTGGATATAGCTAGCTATGATGACCGCCTTAGCCTAGTTTACTTCAAAAGTATTCCATACTCTAATACAAAGTATAATTTAATTATTTAGGTCTTGTTCCGATTGACTGAACTGAGCTGAACTGAACTGAACTTATTAATTAGTGATTTTTAACTACGGATTAGTGATCTTTGATTATTTATTGATTATTTATTACTATACATATGTGTATATACAACT
This sequence comes from Chenopodium quinoa, assembly GCF_001683475.1. NCBI lineage: Eukaryota > Viridiplantae > Streptophyta > Magnoliopsida > Caryophyllales > Amaranthaceae > Chenopodium > Chenopodium quinoa. The sequence continues at coordinate 2,260,820 of NW_018745533.1, read as the reverse complement.
GTACATATTAAAATATTTACGAAAAATATACTATATAATTATAATTATAAAATGTATGGAAAATATATTATAAAATGTATGGAAAATACATTAAAAACTTGAAACCTCTAAACATTTTAAACACATATACTATTTAATTTAAAAATAAAATAGTATTAGGACAAAAGAACACAAAACACTTACATGTATCTAACCCATTTAAACAAATTTTAAAAAAAATAATATATAAAAAAAAAAGAACCAACAAGAAAAGCTAAAATTTGCTACGGCCCAACACCCTAACCCACTCTCTTTTCCTTTAATTAATAACAAATCTTACAAATAAAGAATTAAAGATGCTCTAACCCCAAATGAAGAGAAATATGTATCAAAAAAATTGAACCATTTGAACAATGAATTGTATCAATATTATTATTGTTATTATTATTATTAATTATTGATGACTATTATTATTATTTATTGATTATTATTATTATTATTATTATTTATTATTATTTATTATTATTATTATTTATTGATGATTAATATTATTATTTATTGATTATTATTACTAGTATTATTATTTCAATTATTATTATTGTTATTATTATTATTATTATTATTATTGTTTTTGTTGTTGTTGTCGTTGTAATAAGAGCTTAAAAGAATGAAATTTGGCTTTATATCATTAGCAATATCATTAGACATAAATTAAGAGCTGAGCTGAGCTGAACTGAACTGAGCTGAACTGAACTGAGCTGAACTGAACTGAACTAAATTTCAACGGAACAAAACTGGCCCTTAATTAAACTTGTCATACTTTTGAATTGATTTCTTATGCCATATCATGACACTAACTATTTTTTTTATTGACATACATTAAAGAAAATTTGTGGGAAACTACTAAAACTTATAAATAGAAAATTTGTGGGAAACTACTATAACTTATAAATAACTAACTTAAAATTATACTTAATAATATATATATTTTTTTTAAATAACCTAAATATCTTATACTTGTATGAACTTTTTCGGTTAATAACACTACTAGCAAGATATTGTCCAAATTTTTGCTTGTGGGGTCCACATTTATTGTTCTTGATTAACTTTTGGGTTTTTCTAAGCTATGTACCCAAGTTCTTCGATATCTAAGCTATATCCATGCTTTTTCAAAGTTATAAGTTGTGCTCTCCACCTCACGATATTTTATCAACAATACTCTTGGACTGTTATTGAAATTGGCGGTTCAAAGTGATGAAATTGGGTAGTGAATTGCTATTTGCGTTTTGTTTTGGTGGTTTGATTGGTAGTGGCTGATAGGCGGAATTTTGTGGCGGGTTGAGCTTGGTGGAATTAAAGTAGTTGTTATTGCAGTTGCTGAAAGTTTGTTGCTGTCATTTATGTTACGTTAATGTGGCCGTTGACGATGTTTTAATGCATTGTTGTCATTTGGTGGTTTTGCGACTTTCGAGGGTGAAGGGGGTTGTCGGCGCTTTCCGAGGGCGGGGAAAGGCGGGGAAGGGTGGGAGTTTTTCGGCAGTTTCCCAGTGGGGGAGGGGTGGGGGCTATTGGTGGTTTGATTTTTTTTAAATTTTTGTTAAATTATTTTTATTTTTTTAACAATCAGAGCTTGACACGTGTCAAGTAACCTGTTATAATAGGTTGTTGACTTTTATTGACCGGTCATGACTTGATAGGGGAAAAAAAAACTTCCCTCAAAGTTGGCATTATTACAGAATAATCGAATAGGTAATAAGCTTTTTTTTCTTGTAGTGGTTGGGATTAATTAAAGTAAATGGCTCAAAGTTGGAAAACTATTACCAAATTTTCCAAAATAATTTAATTTTAGTAAAATAATTTTAGTTAATAAAAATAATTTCAAATCATAAAAATTAAGGTGAAGTGAACAATGCCTAAATAAAAAACACTCATGAATTAGTAAATTCAATAATTTCAATTTAATTACGACTAATCAAGGATATATACTAATATTTGCTCATAAAAAAGGAGACATAATATTTCATTTGTTTATAATTTGTAATATATCTAATTAATATTTTCTTAAATGCGTTTTCATGTATGATAAAAACTTCCTCCCTTTTTGGACTACCTTTCTAGTTTTCTTCCATAATAATCAACAAAATTAAAACACTTAATTTACGAGTGTTGGTTGTATATTATGGAGCATTTATGCATGTTTAGAAGACTTTCAAATGTGATGAGCGCTACTAGAAAAGTTTTAGCCAACAAAATACTCATCAATTAGCTTATTTAGTTTCCTTGTTATTATTCTTTTCCAAAAGTGAGCATGCATATATTAATTTATTTGCAACTTTATTGGTTTTGATTATTTCTAGGGTTTTGAAATTCAGCCGGTCCACAAATAATTCCTCTTGGTGGTCCAATGCAAATAAAAAGCAAGGAATAAAAGTGATGAATTTTATTGTTTGTGAAATTGGAGACCAAGAAAACATAAAAGTCCAAAGATTTAGTTGTAACTATCAATAATTATTACATTTGCATGCATGCATGAAGAAATTTCTACGTCTTAAAATAGAATAGATTATTCTTTGGAATTTAATTAATTTTAGTTATTAGTTCGTAAAAGGATTGTGTAATATTTTTGACCTATTTTTCTAGGTGTGTCTTTGTGGTTGGTGTTTTCTCTAGCACGCAATTTGATTGTGGAAAAGTAAAATTTAGGTACTATTTGATGTTGAAATTTGTCTCTTACTCAAAGAAAGTACCCAAAATAGTTTGGACTACTATTGATGTTGGACATAATAATAATCAATGCATGGTGTAGGTCATTATAGGGTTGATTATGACAGCATAAGAACTTGGAATGTAAACACAATTCATGCTCCTCATTTTTCGTACTCACTAGAATGAAATTTAGTTTCTCGATGATTTAAAAAATTGAAGCAAAATATATTTCATTCTAACGATTAGGCGGATTTATCATGATTTAAATTACATAGATCTTCTTGGAATTTCATTACCTTAATCAAGCCTTGTAATTTTTTAAGGGAAAGATAACATACGGGTATTGAGTTAAAATCCGCCTAAGTAGTAATACTTTTGGGGAAACGAACCGATACACCTCAATTTGCTCACTTCCCCCGATTTCCCTGATATGGTATTACTTTTAATGATATGATTACATTACTAATCAAATCTAATTTTAACTTGATTTTAAATCTTATGATTTTATTACATATCATTTCAAATATATATAATTTTCTCTTTTTTATGAAAATATTGTTAATTTCTTTATTGAGTAATTATTGTGGGAGTAGGCTTGAAAATTTGTCCTATATTTATGCTTACATATGTTACTACAAATCTACAATAATGGAAGGAATTTTCAAAGAAAAAGATTAATTAATGGACTATATGTATTGTCAAGATTATATAAAAATGCGGACGAAAGTCGATAATATGATGAATTGTATAGCCTTCAATTGAAATTCGAATTGATATTTTGAATTAAATTATCGTAAGTACAGTGTTGTTTACTTTGACGAGTCAATTAATTTTATTTTATTTTTCCCTTAAAAATAGGCCCGAGCGTATTGATGGGAGTTGTTATTCTATTTATACAGTACAATCACATATAATATAAAATGCAAATAAATTTCTTAAATATCAAGGGAAAAATAATGTAGACAGAAGACATGTAATGCTAGGAAGATTAAAAGGTCCATGGAAATCAATGAAGTTTTAGACAGAATAATTAGGTGACAGTCAAGTATGCATGATTTAGAAATTAAAGTGGAGGCACACCAACATTGCCCTAGTAAAGAATTTCTTACAACTACATCCTATCGTGTTATTTCATTTTCATTCTAAAGTAATATATTCGGCATGTATTGAAAGTAACGGTTTATCTAACATGATCCCCGGGAACATATTGTGTAACAAAAAAATATTTAATTTTCAACGGCTTTACTACCAAATTAAATAAAAAATCAATACAAAAGAAGTATATTCCCTCTATCGCGCAAAAGATATTATAAAATGGAATTTGGACAATAATTATCCTACAAAAAGGCTAAAAAGAATGGATAGAATTTGTGCTTTAAAAGTTTGCAATTTGAGCAAGAAATTTCCTTAGTCCAGGCAGCCAGCCATGATGGGATGCTCTTATGCGAAGCAATGCAACTAATGCAAGTTATATATGTTCGTTAAATCCTTAGCATAACATTGGTTGGATATATATTCCCTTTGTTTTTCCTCTAATGCAATGCATTTGATGGCATTATTATTACTATAAACTATTTGATACCAAAACTTTAGAATATTTTGAACTTTTAAGCAATTCATGTTTTAGAATATTTTGAACTTTTAAGTAACTTGTGTTTTAGAATATTTAATTTTGAACTATATGGGATTGCTTCCATTATATGTGTATCTAAATAGTGAATAAAAAAGAGCATATTTGACAAGTACAAGGTCGGAGACGACACATGTATCTTCGAGATTGGGCTTTTTCGATGTATCTTCGAGATTGAACTTTTTCATTAATTTATGAGATTATTATTTTTTTTCCATAGTTTTTTCTAATTCTGAACTAATTCAAGGGTATTTTGAGAAATTTTACTCGCCATTAAGGAATATTTTACTAAAACTAATGAACGAGATCGATGTTTGCAAACACATGACCCAGGCATGAAATTGTTCGATCAAAACTTGTTTAGTAAATATTGTTCAAAACTCGATCTGATTATATGATTGACAACCCAATATGAACCTGAAATCACTTTATAGCTTGGCTAATTTTAACCAAAACTATATATAATTCGCGTCAATTACAACATGATCCAACTTAATTGATATAAATCTAAATCCATTATAACCCAAATACACATGTTTCCAACCTAAATCATTTAAGTTGAAACCAAATATGTCTCACATAATTAAATTTTGAGATTTACGTCCCAAACTGATTCGAAACCGTAAAACTAACCAAACCAAATCGATATTCTAATTATAGTAGATCAACTGGCCACCAAGTGAACCCGCTTCAACCCAACTCATTTACAACCTAACTTGAAAACAATCCTTTGAATGGGCACAATTAGTTTGACCCTTAATGAAAGGAAATTCTTGTGTATATATTAGTAGAAATTATATATGGAGTATAAATAAAGATAATGTTATAAAAAAATTATATAAATGCTAAATAATTTAACAACATTATACCATATAGCATTAGTGTGTGGTTTATATATAAGTAAAAAAAAAATATATATATATATATATATATGAAATAGTATAAACTATTACGAAATGGTTAGAGTACGTATACATATTGACACGATTATTATTATTATTAAGGATGGACTAATATATATAAATACGAGTACATGATTGTAATTTATGTTATCCCGAGAAAAAAACGAGTTTATGTTCAGATGTTGTCACACTTATAATCCAAAGAGATCGAGAGTATTAGCTATGTTAATACTACTAATCGTATTAAGTATGAACTAACCCATTTGTAACATCAGTGCCATTCCTTTCACGAATTCCAGGTGTTTTAAGTTGTTATAGTTTGAATAGGAGTGTCTAGCAAAATTGAAAACCTTCAACATATCTACCAATTAGTCGGTTTTTGAATGTGTAAGTCAAACATTCAAACCTAAAACATGCAATTTTGAAAACTATTGGACATGTTTGTTGTACGTCAACCCACACCACACTACTATTATCAGCAACATTTACACAATTACTTAAAGACTTTTGACGGCACTACCAACATACACTTGTTAGGCTTTTAATATAACGTAACAAAATAATACTACGTATAAAATGAAGTTTCATTAGCTAAATAAATAATTAGCTGAATTTCAAAATTCATTACACTTCATAAATACATATTAATCAGATATATCACTCTCATTAACACCAACAAGACACCAACTTATATTACTTGTCAGATTGATACCAACGTACTGCAAAAATAACTAAATTGACATAAATGACATTGAATAACCAATATATCTATACTCGTACTTAGTATTAAAAAAAATCATCATTCTCATTATGCCACATGTAAACTTTATTTTTCACCAATGTCATATGTTACCTCACCTTTTCATTAATTAATAATTAATCCCCTTTCTCATTAGTAATAATAATAATATCTTCTTACCGTAGTGTTCTTTGCTACCGGCCGGGTGTTCCTTTGTTCTCCGTTTCAACACCGTGTTCTGCTTGCTCAAGGGTTTTTGATGGGGATATTTATGGGGATCATGCAGTGTCTTGTGCTAGGATGGAGGGTATTAAACATCGGCACAACTTTGTTCGTGACAGCCTTGTTGATATTTGTTTTCGGCCTGGGATTTTTGCTCGAAAGGAGGTTAACGTTGGGTTGTCTGGAGGGAACGACGGGACTCTACGACCAGCAGATGTGCTGCTTTATTCCTGAGATAGAGGCCTTAATGTATGTGTTGACTTGACGGAGTCTTCACCTTTGACGCAATCGGGGTTGTCTGATTTCGTTCCTGGTCGTGTTGTGTCGGCGGCGGCTCAACGGAAGTGGGACAAGTATGGGATGCGTTGCAGGGCTATTGACTATGGTTTTCTTCATTTCTCCTTTTCTTCGTTAGGGGAATTAGAGAAGGATGCTATTGCGTTGCTGAAGAGGGTACAGGTTTTCGCTAAGACTCAGGATATTAGTGCTCGTGCAGCAGCTCACATTTTTAGCAGGATCGGGTTTGCTATAGCTAGAGGGGTGGGGGCTCAGATTGTATGTTGGCTTCCCACCAATTTCTTGTAAATTGATTGACTTTGTAGGTTTTCTGATAATAATAATAATAATAATAATAATAATAATAATAATAATAATAATAATAATAATAATAATAATAATAATAATAATAATAATAATAATAATAATAAGCACTAGCTTTAATTGAATGTATGAAAGCTATTTGATTCACTTTCTTCTAACTTAATATCTTATATACAATAACATTCAGTTGTCACCATTTCTTCTTCTATATAAAGTATTCATTTTCCAATTGAAACATATTATAAAATAAATATTTATATTGTACACCTATATACATTCCATGCATTGCACGGGCCAAAAGGCTAATTTTACTTAATTTTATACCCTTATAAAATTATAACATTTCTGTCCAACATTTATTTGCTTGTAAATAATTATTATTGTGTTAGAAAAAAAAATTATATAAATGACGGACGTGGAGTAAACTTAAGTGTTTAGTGCTGTTATGTCAATTTTATTCTTTTTTAGCAAGTTGGTGTCGATTCAACAAGTGATACAAGTTTATGTCAGTATTTGTAACATACTCCAAAATTGGTGTCCATGAGTGTAAGGGCCTGTTCCGATTGACTGAACTCAGCTGAACTGAACTGAGCTGAACTGAACTGAACTGAACTTATTAATTAGTGATTTTTAACTACGGATTAGTGATCTTTGATTATTTATTGATTATTTATTACTATACATATGCGTATATACAAATGTACATATTAAAATATTTACGAAAAATATACTATATAATTATAAAATTTATGGAAAATATATTAAAAACTTGAAACCTCTAAACATTTTAAACACATATACTATTTAATTTAAAAATAAAATAGTATTATGACAAAAGAACACAAAACACTTACATGTATCTAACCCATTTGAACAATGAAATGTATCAATATTATTATTATTATTAATAATAATAATTATTGATGATGATTATTATTATTATTATTTATTGGTTATTATTATTATTAGTATTATTATTATTATTATTATTGTTATTATTATTATTATTTATTGATGATTATTTTTATTATTTATTGATGATTATTATTATTATTTATTGATTATTATTATTAGTATTATTATTATTATTATTTATTGATTATTATTATTATTATTTATTACTTATTGATTATTATTATTATTATTATTATTATTATTATTATTGTTGTTGTTGTTGTTGTTGTTGTTGTTGTTGTTAATATTATTATTATTATTATTATTATTATTATTGTTGTTGTTGTTGTTGTTGTTGTTGTTGTTGTTGTTGTTGTTGTTGTTGTTGTTGTTGTTGTTGTAATAAGAGCTTAAAATAATGAAATTTGGCTTTATATTATTAGCAATATCATTAGACATAAATTAAGAACTGAACTGAACTGAACTAAATTTCAACGGAAGAGAACATGCCCTAATTTTGTGAAAAAAGTTGTACAACTTTTCAATAAATTATACATCCTAGTTCCTATGTAATCATACATACGTCTGTCAAACAATCAAGGATTTGATAAATTACAAATTTACAGGGAAAAAAAAACCCTTACATAAAATAAGTACTTCATCCGTTTCGTGATAATCGCAATTCACTAACTGTTGCACATAGTTTTAGGAATAATATAGTGTGGAGATCAAAAAGAGAATTTAATAATAGTTAGTATATAATATATATGAGTATATTTGATTGTTAATAGGAGAAAGAAATTTTAAAAAAATAGTGTTACAAATATTATAAAACGGATGTAAAAGAAAACTGATGTGGTTAATGGTTATTAATACCAAAAAAAATAAAAAATAAAAAATAAAAAAGGAAGTAAGAGATTTTTATTTTTGATGTTACTCTGTGCATGTGGCTTTCATTGGAGGGCAGCTCATAAAACTAAGGGCATTTTTATTTCATCATATATTATAACTCATCCGATTTTATTTTTAGAGGGGAATTTTTTTTTAATTTTAGACAATAATTAACTTATCTTCTTATTTGCAGGGTAGAAAGTTTTTTATACAATTTCAAATTTTCAAACACATTACCACAATTCATGTAATTCAAATAAATTAATATAAATTCATACAAAATTCTACTTTGTATAAGTTAAATAAATACTCAAATTATATAAATTCATATAATATAATTTCAAACAAAATCAAATACTTTCTTTATTTCTTTTTAGTTACATCACTTCTCTAAAATAGGGTTTTAATTAAATTAGTTACTCACTTTATATTTAGTTAATAAACTATCTCTATCACTCTCCTATCAGATGATCGAATCCTTTTTTTTTTTCCTATCTCTCTCTATCTCTCATCTATAAAAATTATCTCTGATTCCGCAATTTGCAAAATGATGCAACTGAAAACAAGGAGAAAGTAAATCGAATTGACCATATTGGTAAATAAAAAAGACCCCTAACGACAATTTGGTAAAAAAATTACTCCCGACAAATTGGTAAAAAAAAACTAACAATATGCGACAATTTGGTAAAAATAATAAACTCCTGCGACATTTAGACCAAAAACTCTATTTTTTTTTCCGACAAACTCTTTAAAAATCCTAATTTAATTTGTTTTTGTGTTTTTAAATTTATTTTTCTCTTTTAAAATTTTAAATTAATATGTCATCTCCTTTTTATTTTGCTAAATTCCAATACCAAATTTATTTCCAACCCCTTTTTAAAAACATTTCGTTAATAAAGGGTATGAAACTTAAGTGAAAATTGATACTTAACAATTTTTTTTTCTTGTAATTGTTATTTCCATAAAAAGGGTTGGTAAAAAAACAAGAAAAACGAACTAATTTAAGTATTCTCGAGTATTTTGTTGGAAAGTTTTGCATTTTTTGGATTAAATGTCGCCTGAGATAATTTTATTTACCGAATTGTCACTTAGGGTTAACTTTTTTTTACCAAATTGTCACTGATGGTTTTTTTATATACCAATTTGGTCAATTGGTCCCCACATCTCATAAATTTTTGAAATATCCCTTTTAAAAGTTAGTTAGAAAAACCCCACAACAACCGTCACAAACCAAAAATGTAACATCAAGAAAATGTTGGAGAAAGATTGTCATTACTCAAGTTATTTGACATGAGATGAGCTTTTATATGATTGATAATCGGAGTGCTAGCTTTCTTCTTCCGTCAAAGCAGTGGCCGGCTAGTAGGCCCTCTGTTAGGAGGCCACACTTTTTATGAAAGAGCCCCATTCACCCTTGTATGTTGCAACACATTGCCTAATAGGAGTACTAGTAATAAATCAATTATTTCCTCCGTCCAAATTTATCAGTTGTATATACTCCCTTCGTTTTTAAATACTTGCTCAATTTTTTCATGCGCGGAGATTTAGAATATATTGAAGAAAGTAATAAAAACATGAAAGTAGTGGAGTATGTGGAAGAATAAAAAATTGTAAAAAGCAAAAGTTGTAGAGAGAATTGGAGGAGAGAATATTTAATTAATATAATACAAGTACGTAGTCTGATTTATGGTGAGCCCATTAGGTGAGTGAAATTAATTAAATGTTGTAAAAGCTTTCCAAATAAAGAAATGGAGCTAGTATTTAAAAACGGCCGAAAACAAAAAGTGGAGTAAGTATTTAAAAACGGAGAGAGTACTTCCTTCGCTTTATTACTCTATAAGCATAATACTCCCTCCGTCCTAGAATAACAAAGACTTTAGATTTTTTTTTTTTTAGTATTTATATACTAGTATTAACTTTGACAATATATATTTTATTATTTTTATTACTAAGATAATAACAACATATTTTATACTTCGTATTTTTTTATTTTTTTTATAAATAAAATAAGTATGTTGTTAGATATTTATAAAAGTTTCAATAATTTTTTTTTTCTATAATTTTCATTGATATTTACTTATGTAAAAATAAGGCCAAATAGTGTATCGATATGTATGCAAAGTTTGAATGTGTCAGTTATTTTAGGACAGTGAGTGTAACTTTTTACACCTTACCGTCTTTGATTTTTGTTGCAGTACAATTTGGAATACTGTGTAGTGTGTACTGTAGTAATTGGTGGGGGGTGTCAACTCATGTCCTGCGTGAAAATACTCCATAGTAAGAAAGAATTGCATTCCTAATCAATATCCACAGTCCACGGCCACCTATCTTCTTTAGTACAGGATTAAAAAAAAACCAATAATTCATACAAGTCCAACAGTGGTATGAATCATTGAATCAAAGCCAAAGGTTCGAGAGTTGGACCTGTGAGCTGGTTTATGCTCGTACAAGTTGATAGAGAGGGAATAAAGATAACACAATTGTATAACATACTAATGTGAAATAAATAAAGGCGAGTTATTGAGTGTGCAACTGAACAAGTTGAATGAAATGAACAGACCGAACAAGTGACATGAAAGCCAAAGGTTCCGAAGCTGTACCTGCGAGCTGGTCTACGCTCTTTCAAATTGCTAGAGAGGGAATAACAGTGTTTCGGTAGTCATATCCCAATTTCACAACTGAATACAGATGTTCTGCCAGATTGAACTCCGTGAACTTCAGAATACGTGTGTGTATATCAGTATATGTGATGCTGAACACAAGGACGATAACTAACAGTATCTGCGTTCAAAATCCCTCAGTATATTTCCCTATTTCCACAATAAACACACATCCACGGACTTTACAAGGAATTAATTGATAAAATCTTAATATACACCTTTCTGTTGGTATACATAACAGAAATTATTTAGCACAATGATCCTGTTAAACTTCCATAAACAACATATATGTGATAAGATAATAAAAATGAATCACTTGGTGGCCCCTCAGTCAGAACTGGTGAGAAGTGAGATTAGGGACTCATACTTGGGAAACTTTGCAACAAGCAAACTTCGCTTTGCCGACTCTGAGTCTTCATACTGGAAAGCAGGTGCACAAGTGACCCCCAATAGAGTGTAGTACTTGTCGGCATCTCTGGGTGTGACTTCAATATGTGAACCATCTGCAGATATGGTAATATCTTTGGTTGGAAATGAACCAAACCACATGAGAGGTGGCACTGTGTGCTGTGGTTTCTCATCCTCAAGAAGGTTAGGCCCAACACGAGTAAACTTGACCTGTCCATTAGTTTCATCCAATTCCATCACCTGAAAACAGCGAATTCTCAATTAGATCACAAAAGATGCAAAGAAACAGTTCAGGAAAATGCGCTCTTGTAAAAATTTATCTGAGCAAGTGAAACTGAGATTAACATGGAGATGGATACAAACATATCACCAGAAGCAAGTTATAGCCCCTTTTAATATAACTAATCGAGGCTTGCAAAATACTGACTGAAATTTAAATTATTCATGTATTTTATCCCAGCTGCTGCCTAAAAACGGTGGTTAAGGAAAGGGGAACAAACCAACTAAGGATATCACTGAGATGCCTAACAAAAATAAACCAGGTACCTTTTATAGGTAGTTATATGGGCGTTTCATAAGTCCAGGAAATATTGAATCAACTGACATAAAAGTAGAAATTTATTCTATTACCCTTTATTTAGCAACAAAGCTTTCCATGCAGATTGGCTGCGCATTAAAAAATCTAACAAAAAGGTTGTTGGTAGCCTGAGGACAAAGTACAGACTACAGAAGTACAGATAGATAGTCTGGTGTTTCTATTAATAGTAAGAAAACTAAAAAAACATCAGCTTAACTTATAATCTTTATTTCAAGTAATTTCTGGTAGAGTTTTAAATGGCTAGAAATATAATCCAAGTTGTTGTCATACTTCAACGTAATAACGTGTCAAAAACTCAATATACTGAAAAGCCACATTCGAAAGTACAATACCTAATAATTTGGTAAGACTAACCAACCATCTTCTATATTCATGCAAATGTCAGGCTATGTAACTGTAATTAGCTAATGCCTCTCTAATCTACAATATAAAACAATGAAGAAACTAGGAAGCAGACATAACCAGAACGTGAGAAGCTATACAGATTATACTAGGGAAAGGTCATGAAAAGATGCATCCAAAGCAGGTTATTCACAAGTCAGCAACAAAGATATAAACTGCTTCTCAAGGGACAATCAGTGTCACAAAACAGCGAATTCTGACAATTGTGCAGTACAAATGTACAGAAAATCTTAACAATGGCTATAAACATGTTCAGTAGAGCGCCTGGAAATTCACAGAAATAAGACAAAACTACTTAATCACATAAATCTATCTAAGACAATTTCACAGGTGAGAAAGAGTCGCAAACTCACACCCATCCTCACCATAAGTTTTGACGAAGGTGGTAGGCTAGCAAACTTTATAGGTTACTCCTGCATGCAATCACAAGCAAATTGGTTTTCTTGTTACATGTTTTAGCAACAAATAAAACTTCATCAAATTGATACTTCTTTGATTCTCACAATCCTTGCCTTTTGTAAAGTACCCCTTGGTGAGGGTTTTTTTTTTTTTTTTTTTTTTTTTTTTTTCAGTAGTCCTCATTGTGAACATTACAGTTTACAGTTTTCTGAACTCTGTCACTAATTATTGGATACAGTAGTGGCTTGCTCATTCTACAAATGCTCATCTTTTAAGAGCCTCTTTCCTCAAATGTTTTTGTCTTTGAAAAATTGAACTATCCCAACTTATGATATATCTATAGGAAATTAGATAAAGTCTTCCACCCATGAGGAGGCAAAATATTATTGTTTGACTTCGAAACAAGGAGATGTAGCACATTAGTGATTGTATGTCGGATTGTCGGTAGAAATTAATGTAAATGTCTCACCTAAATTCCCTCCTTAATTTAAGCCTACCCAAAAAAAAAAAAAAAAAAAAAAAGATTCAGTGTGCTACAAGATTAGGTACTGCATCTGCCAATACTAATTACTTGTATATAGTTCTGATACCAATGTGCAAAAATTGGGTGCATAACTCGATCTTGGAAGCATACAAATAAATTATCCAGGTTCTTGAAGGAATTGGAATAAAAAAACTTCCTACTTCTCGTTAATCTGGTTCGCTTACCAAGGTTTTGATTTCTAAAACTACCCTCTAGTGTTCCACAACTCAAGAACCACTTCTCACTCTTTCTATGTGGATTTGTAATTGCTAGGGAAGGTCTCTACATTCCATTTATATTGTTTAGCCCACTGACCCCTTATCATAGGAATGGGGTGGAAAGGATTGGTTTTCATACCCTAAGTTTATCTTTATCCCTTCATCAATGTGCTCTTGACTACCACTACAGCATGTTTCCATTCTCATAACTTGGTAGGCCTGTTAAGATTGTTATGGTTCCAAACAATATTATGACCCTGAGAGACACCCCTGACATACATTTCCCAAATCTGGTCTACAAACATGGATAACAGCTTTCAGTTTTAGAGAATTTTCGACTATTTCAAACCCAAAAAAGATAAAGGATGAGGGGCTTCTAATGGACCTCAAGAGACCCAAAGAGGTCATTTAGGTGGTTGGAACCATCTATTTTGCCTCTTAAATATCATTTCATCTAATTATACACACGCTTTAATCATTAACTTAAGGCAACCACAGGCATTTATGTGATCGACTAGTGGGCATATATGGTTTCAAAAAAACCTAATGCATCCCATCATCACTAGAGTTTTCAACACCATGCCTCATAATCTTAAAAAAAAAAGGTTCAGCTTTGTGTATTAACCTTTAAATATAGCTTCTAATAATCTTAAAAAAAAAAAAAAAAAAAAAAGATTCAGCTTTGTGTATATTTAAAGGTATATTTAAAAACCTTTAAATATAACTTTAAATATAACTATGTATTAACACAAGGTTAGACATCAAGGTTTTTCCTGAAGTTCCCAAAGGACCCCAAGAGGCCTATTTGGTGCTGGGAACCATCTAATTCATGCCTTGGCCATAACTTTGCACCGCTCATAATCACGTCATGCTATGCTTTGCCTTGCCTCTTCAAAATGCCCCTAAGGCGAGGCAAGATGCTACCCTCTATTTCCATAATAAGCATTTAAAAAAGAGGTGTCCTCGTGCTCATGCCTCGTACCCATATCTCATTCCTAGGTCTTGTGGTGGCATGCCTTGGCTGGAAGCGCCCATGACTTAGAACAACTGGGCATGAGCAACAAAATAAAACCAACACAAATACAAATCTCAAATTGACTTTCAAAAACTTCTACCACTCACTCATGATAACATTTCAAACTGAGAACCCCACTCAATCACTCCCAAAAAAGATGATCATAAAGATTAACTATTCTTGCGACCGGCAATAATACCTGCATGTTTTGTGAGCTCCAAACTAAAAACCCAAACAAGAGCTAAGATGAAGACATCACCATTTAACAAAAAATACTTGTATTACCCCAAATTAATTTTACCTTGAACATGAATATATCGTCATCATCACATGTGTCCAGGATCATGTGTCTATATAAAAAGGTAGTTCAACCTATAGACAGGTACAACTAACATATAGTCTTCCTATCACCAAGATGTCATTCAGTTAAAAGCCAAGTACTTGTACTCCAATTAGACTGAATCATCCAGGGTCATAGCTAGCAACTAACATCAACTCTGTGTCTCCGTTCCTCATTACATTGTCAAAAGTCCATAAGGTTTGATTAACATTCTCAATCTATAGGACTCATATGATGACAAAGTAGGGATCCATTTACTCATGTCCTCATTGGTCGTAGTACACGTGCTATGGTAGAGAAGAAACTCTTTCAGCAAAGAGCCTACATCAATCTCAAAAATACACCACACAAGTTACATTCAGTCACACCCACGTGCCTAACCTAAGTATTTATATGCTTACTCATTAGAGTCCCATGATCTACAAAAGAAAGAAGCATGTAGCATTAGAAAGATTCCAGCATTCAGATCAAACCTTACCGTAATTGGCTCACCCATGTAATGGTGAAAGGTTTCAGCACAAGGAATACGATGAATTTTCGCCACGCTCCCAGAAGGCAGCATGAAGTAAATGGCAGTGCTAACGGCTCGATCCACCTTGTCTGAACATCAACAAAACTCCTAGAAAATCATAAACCAAGATTTTGGCACTATAATTTCACTTATCACTAAACACAACAATCACAATTCACACATCACACTACAAGAACTAGCTGCCAAATTTCATAATTTTACCTATATATCATTAGTGTTAATGCAATTGAAATTAATTGACAATTAAAACATTCCAAACACTACTCCTTCCACCCCACTTTAATAGACCACAAGACTATTGAACCAACTAACACAATTCCACAGCTACTTAAGTATTGGGGTTTGGGAGATGAAATGAAAACCTTAAAATTGGATAATTTAGCAAATTAAATGCATATCAAACATCAACAACTGTTTAACCAAAAAGGGGTGAAATTATAATATAAAGTGTTAAGGAAAAAGATAGAAATTATGAGGGTTAGAACTTACATTGAGGAGGAAGGAGAGATTTAGAGAGAGAAACAGAGTTATCTCTGAATGTCTCAAAGTAAAACCCACCATCTGAGTGAGGTGTTAAATTCAATTTCTCCACAATTTCTGATGCCCTCAACATCTTCTTCAAACAAACGATTTGCAAGAAAGGGTTTATGTGAAGAAGATTGTAGAGACTAGAGAGTGATAATTTGATGATACAACTAGTAGATAAGATATCCTTATATTATGATGATGAAGTTACTTCGTTTGAAAATTAAAGCCGTCCGTCGTCTTTTAAGTGTTTTTTTCAACTTATTTTGACAGGTTGAAACTATCGGTAATTATTATGTTTTAGAATAAAAGGTGTGATTGAATTTATTGAAATTTAATTATAGAGCGGATTTTATTTTGAAAAAACACACGGTTAATAGTTACTCCTTAGTAATGAAGTTCCGAGTATCTTGCCATTAGGAAAATTTCAGATTTAGTACTTGAGGTCTAAAATGTACTATAGTTGTTTTATTTTGGGTACCTCACTCTAAACAATCCGATATTACCCAATACAATGTACTCTGTATAAAAAAAATAGTCAGGAAGTATTTATAAACTGTAGATAAAATTGCTCTTTAAACAAAATATTAATGCCGTAAAAATCACTCATAAAGTCATAAATCATAATGCATAAAATGGGAAAAAAAAAATATTTGGTTTTTTATTAGGATTAACAATTCTCACCGGACATGACTCAATCATGAACAAGAAGTTATTTCCAAGAAAAAATCAAAGAATAAGGTATAGTATTACTGTATTACATTTACATGGTACTAAACAACTAAGCATAGCACAAGTTTGATTCAATTGAAAACACTGTACAAATAATTGTGTGTCTAACTACTTACAACTTTCAACCCACTATGTACGGTCAAACTCGGAAGTTTTCTATGGTCATTAAGAAATTCCTATAGCCTGTGCATTCGATCATGGAATGGTGAAACGGGTAGCTACCTTACAGCACTCATCTTTTGTAAAGCGCAGCAACCCAAGGCGCAAGTTCCATGTTATCTGGTGTTCTTGGATTGACAGAATAGTAATCTGACCAGTAAAAATGCTGTCTCTCAGTGAATCTTCCATCAGAATACAAATTCAATGGTAACCAACCAAGACCCCCATTCATATTTCTTTTCTGCTCTCTAGGATAAGCCAATGGTGCCTGCACATACCTGCATAACAGGAAAATTCAAGGACAAACTGAGTACGGGAGAGACACTAACAAGCTGACAGCGGAAAGATAGCTAAACTTTTGAATCATGATGATGCAAGTCAGGCAACATGGGAATTACTCGAAAGCCAAGGACCAAAGTTAAGATGAGGGACATACCTGATCCCATCAAGAGTAGCATCCCAGCCAAAATGGGTGTGGCCAAACACATGACATGCAGCTTTGCTCCCCTCAGCACCGTGTATAGATCTGATTCGAGCCTCAAGAAAGTTGGAACCGATGATTTTAGGAAGGTTTGGATAGTAAAGCATTCTTTTCTCTGGACATAGGTCTAGCCTGTGAGAATTTAGAGCATAAGACAAATTGCCAGCATAAAATGGCACTCCATATCATAAACATTCTTATCCTTCCAAGAGAAAAATCAAGTAAAATCCTTGGAGGATGTAGATAGAAATATGTAACAGATATGCCTGGAATCGTACAAATACTTAATAGTGATAGAAAGAATGCCGGATATAAATGAGTAACTCTTATCTTAAAACTAACCTAGGAACATAGTGGGAAAATGTAATTACTTTTTCACATTTTCTCTGGATCTCTTTTATTGCATGGGCATGTTTCTCATTCATTGCATCAAAATGGCAAGCAAGAGAATCATCCCTATCACAGAGCTCAGCAGGCCATCTGCACGCATGAAAATCTTTACATACCTAAAAAAGATGTCCGCAGAACTAGCATGATTAGACTTTTCACACAAGCCTAAATCAGGAAATTTAATTTGTGAAAGAAATTTACATCATCAACCATGAGGAGAAGGAGAAAGAAAAATACCGATGCCTATAAAACTATTTATCAATGCACAAACACAACCAAAGGGAAATATTTGTTGAAACCACAAATATAAAGGTTAATCTCTTTCTAATAGATCCAGCTAAATGAGGTTCTTCCAATATGGAGTAAATAAAAGTGATTTTCCAATAAAATAGGAGCAAATGATCACTGAGGATAACTACTTGCTTGTTGGTCTCACTAGGATGGTTTATCATCATACAGGAATGCACAAGATTATCTATCCTAGCTAGCCTAATAAATAGAGCACTAAATTGGTATCAGAATCCAACAGTAACATACATTGTACATTACCAAAGCTATTAATAATCAGAGCAAAAATATTCAGCAATGTTCACAAGGTTAAGAATGATTTACCATCTTCAAGGAACTCTCACCCCAGTTATATCCTGCTCTGTATCGAAACTCTAAAATGCATAAAGCTCTAATCAGAAAGCAGTAAAAAATTATTAAGTAATTCAATTCAACCATAACAACATGGAAAAAATTGATCCAAGAAACACAAACCAGAAAGTGAACCAAAAGAGATAGCTTCAACTAACCTCATGATGCCATGAGAAGAGGGGTATGATTCCCAAGTCACCTACGATCAAAGGCCTTGATTCCACTCCAAGTTCACCACATGCGCGAAGCAGCGCATTGAGCTTGTCAAGTGAATCAACCTGGACGAATATTACTAGCATAAGCAATTATAGTTTCTAAAATACTTAATATTGCCCAAAGCAATAAGCTAGACATGCAGGGTCATAAGAAGTCCGGAACTATATAAACCCAAGATACCCTAAAGCAGCTAATAAAACAATTTTTACTATGCTTTATCAGGTACAATGCAAATAATATTGAAGAAGTACAGAAATTTCAAGCCATGCAAGTAGGGTCTTTATGGCTCATAAGGTACAAGGGTTAAACATAGCAGTGGGTGCTTCTGAAAAAAAAAAAAAAAAAAAAAAGTTATCGTGACACAACTGAAGAATAGTGAATTTTTATGTTTGTGGAAGATCAAATTCAAAGAAAATCATAAGATTTTTAATGAGTTAATCAGGGTTGTTTGGGCAAAACAACTGTAGGACAGCATTGGCTGTGCTCCCAATCTGAAGTATCATTAGTTTGATGGGTAAAGAGTGCAATAACTTCTTTCTCATGCCAGAAAGTTTACACTCAGATACTTTAATACAGCATAATCTAATTATCTAAGAGACACAAGGTGCACCGCACTTCAATCTCCTATACTTACTAATTCTCCTCTTTCTTAATTCAGCATCATTGGCACCAACACCAAAGGTCAGCTATATAAATCTCCTGGTCATTCCACCCATACAATTCCCTTTTCAAATTTATAATAACCTAGATTATAGGTTCATTGTGCCTTAGAAAAAAAAATTCATAAATAATTGGTTGTTCAACACAACATTACAAGCATTCAAACAGATCACAGACGCTTTGTGAAATTCCCCGCAGTTCATCGAGAACCTGCTCATAATAACCTTTACATATCATTCCAACTCACATATGTTTATCAGCATGTTTCAAGTGAAATCACCGCCTTCACCGCTTCACATGGTGCATGTATTGTTCAACACATAATAAATTTTACAAAATAAACAAAGGCTAATAACTAAACCAAGCCTATCATTTTCAAAAAATGCATGCATTCCTTCTTGATTTTAATATTCTCCCAACAGTACCTAGTACCTACCAGGACTACTATTCTTTTAGCATTTCCCCAATGGTATCATTATCGCATACATTCTTTCTTTCAGCATTTCCTTAATAAAACCTTTTCAATTCAATGTACATTATGCACCAATTTGCTATTTGATAAGATTGGAGACCAATGAACATCAGCATTACCCAAATGCCTCTAAAGGGGACTTTACCCCCGGGTTAGAAATTGTTTTTTCTTTTTTTTGGTTGCAATACAAACAAATCTACTTTCTATAGACCCTTGAGGCTAAATGCAACGACTGAGTTCTATCTGACAATTAAAAAAGTGAGAGTATGCATTTTGATGAGTCATGTTCATTAAGTTCATTTCAAAATCCAAAACTATAGTGACCTTTTACTTAGTCAGAAATGGTCAACTCATAGGTAAGAGACTATCTCCCTCTAAACAAAGTCTCCAAATTCCAAACATGGGAATTTCTTCATAACTTGACTCTATTCACAATTATCATAGATGTTTATAGGTTTTGTGGCTGCTTAAACAATATCAATATGCAAATGCAAGTAAACATGATCAAGAGTAAAGCATATAGTAGTATTTCCCAATATTAAAAACTAGGGTATTAAGAGTTTAGATTTTGGGTCTGGGAGAGCACTAAGCCAAAAAAAAAAAAAAAAAAAAAAAAAAAAAACAACTAGTAGTATTCCCTGAAGGATAAAAGAAAGAAACATAAACAAGTCAGGAGTCTTTTTTTAAGTCTCCAATGGTATTTATACGGAAAAAACAGGAAAGAAAAATGAAAGAAACAAGAAAAGTAAACTAGAATTCTGATTCTTACAAAGTCTTTTTTATCTTTGCGACACCAAAGATCATGATTTCCAGGCACATAGAAAACATGCTTGAATTTATTTGTCAATATAGACATAGTCAAGGTGAACCTATCGTACGTCTCAGCCACATCACCCGCAACAAGAAGAATATCATCCTGGTGGCTTGATGAAGAAATGCACTTTACCCACGCCATGTTCTCTGCATAATCAGTATGCAAGTCTGAGACCACAAAGACCCGAATATCCTTCATTTCTCTATGCATTGAAGCATATATCCTAGAATTTCTAGTACCGACCCTATTAATTTTGCACCTGGAATTTTTCCATGTAAGCTCTCTTGATGAATTGCTTGCAAACTGACTAGAATGCAACACGCCTTTCAAAGATAACGAAGATCCTCCTATCATTTGGCAACTCCAAACTGTCGACATATCCAACTTCTAAGCTATTAGGAGAAGAAAAACAACACAAGTATAAATATCTTAAATCTTATACATTATGTTTATTCAACACAAACAAAAGGATTCTCAACTGTAAGTGGTGGCGAATCTAACATTTTATATAAGTGGGTTCAAATTAAGTCAAAATTAAATACAAATTACAAGAAACTAAGTATATATTAAATAACACATTATTGACCCATATAATTATAAGTATTAATAGACTAATTATAATTTTATATTACCTCCGTTACTTTTTTGTTGACACGTATTCCTTTTTAGAAAGTTTTTTTTTAGTTGACATGTTTCCTTTTGGGGTAAATTTTTTACCTTGTATTTACAACCTACCCCACTTGCTTTTTCATTCTCTCTCACTCTCTCTCCTTTCCTTAATACATGTGCCTAAATAAAACGCGTCAACTAAATAGAAACGGAGGAAGTATCATTTTTCTCATATTATATAAATTCTATGTTAAATAATTATATCTTTTCTTACAAAATAAGAGGAGATGATTGACCCCATTACATCGAACATCGATCCGCCCCTAACTGAAAGTCTCTAATCAATGAAATTCGGAAACATCATATGATAAGCAATGGCAAGCCGCAAGTATAATGTTACTTGGCATTTTCATTATGCTACATATTGCATCCTAAGACCATTCAGGGAGTGAATGACTACAATTAGAATGACTTTTACTTATACCTAAGCATTGGAACAATGAAACTTGAGGGAGTTGAAAATTTTAGTGTTCTCTTTACCTGGCCTATACAGTACTTCGTATTATCTTATTGAACAATATCATTAGGTCTTATCAGACATTAATACCTTATTGGCCTTATCTTATCTAAACTTATTGGCCTAATACATGACCAAATCCCTAAAGAGTAGTTGGATACCAAAGTAATCTATCCTATACTTCCTATTTTAGGAAGTCCCAAGTCCCAACATAAGCCAGTCTTCATGTTTAACAAGCTATATTATGGATTCCATCATATTATTTTTATGACTAAATTGGTAGGCGGTAATAAATGGTGGTAACATCATATTATTTTTACCCGACTAATTTAGTAGGCGGTAATAAATGGTGGTAACGGAAATGAATCCGTATAGAAGTCTTATGCTAATGCCCATGGTAATGCAGCCTATGCAGGGCATCATTACTTCTAACCAAATGAAAAATGCAAGATTGCAAGATAACAAGAATTAAGCATCATAAAAGGGATCAAAACTGATAAACAAACAGGGCAGAAATTCAAATTGATTAAATGGGCATATATAAACAAGAATTAAGCATCAAAAAATTGAACAAAATTACACAAACAATAAAGAAATGAAAAACATTGTAAATACTATGAAGGTATAAAAGATTGACCATGAAATTACATTAGAAGAACCAAGAAAGAAAAAATGTAAGAGATGAGAAAATACCCAGAAAGTTAAAAGGGAATAAACGAATTGTGGCGGTGCAAACTTCAATGGCGTCGGCAAAGTGCTGATTTTTGGAATGCAGGTGATGATTGAACTTGAACCCCAAATGAAAGTTTTGAGCGTTGATAACCATAAGCTTTCCCAAGGTTATACTTAGTAAATGACTAATGAGAGGTAAGGAGTTGAGCACATTTTAGGTATGTGTAATTTCAATTTGGATGCCTAGTCTTTGACGGGTATGAGATGGAAATAAGGATAAGGATAGCGAAACTCCGAAATAATAGGGTGGATAAGGATAAATAATGATTATTTCTTGTTTGAAAGATAGAAATAAGATTGAAAAAGTGACTAAATTAAATAACTAAAAATATTTAATGTTCAAATGATTTGACTTTTGCATAATTTTAGATATAGTTTAGAAGTTTGGTTGTTAACTTGCCATATATAAAAAGATTGATGTGTTTTTGTATTTTTTTCTCCATAAATCATCTATCATGGTAGTAGGCTATTAGCATTGTCCCCAATCTTGGTTATCAAGCTATGGAGGCATGAACTTTGGTGACAAATTGACTTCGATCAAAATTAAAAAAGATGAACGATTTTCATAGAATATGCTTCGAGATGTAGAATTTCTCTAATTACACCCCTAATAAATTTTTTTCTCAAACCTCAATCTACCACCTATGTCATTAGTACAATCGCGGCTTGTTTGGCAAAAATAGCGGTAGTGAGTAGCAGATTGTTGTTAAGGTAGCGAGTAGCGGTCAATTAGTAGCAGGTAGAGGTTAGCTGTCAAAGTAATGGTTGATACTATGAGTATTTGACAAAAATAGCGGTTGCAATACTAAAATATATCAAAATTTATATAAATATTGTTTAAAAAGTAATAAAAACCTGTCCAACGATACCCGCTACTTTCAAACGCTACTATTTTTAACGTTTGAGAAAAGCTACTTAAACGCTACCTCTACCACTAACCGCTACTAGAACCGTTACCTTGCCAAACACTCTCAAATTTTCTTCTGGTTGGTCAAAACGCTAACCGTTACCTCAAACGCTACCACCAAACAGAGCCTAGTCTAAACAAAACCGCTAACATTAGCGATTAAGAAAGGTAAATTGGCAAGTAAATTTACGATTTTTAGGTAAATGAATTACTACTTCAATCACCAACTTAAATATAGAAAACATGTCCACTTTCAATTGAATTAGCAATTCAATCTCGGATAATTAGGTAAAGTCACCGATTGAGTTAGTAGGGTGGACCAAGATAAAACCACAAATTCGATTTTTATTCGACATTACTATGGTTTTTAGTTCTTTTTTTTTTAAAAAAAAGTCATATGATATATTTCATAAAAAGAATAAAAATTTAGTCAAAATCACCATTATTTTGAAAAATATCAACAAATAAATTTTAAACCGGTTATTTTGAAAACTATCAACAATCGATTTTACGGTGTGCCGTGTGGTTTGATTTGAATTTTTTTTTTTGAAACCGCACCAAACTGCAAAACCACGAATCAATCAAATTTGAAAACCGCTTCGTAACTTTCAAACCGTACACCGCACCAAATCGCGATACTCTACACAAGCCCTGGTAGAGAATCCAAGTGGCAGGTGAAAATGAAGTGAACGTGGTACACTCCCCGAAACTCCTCCACTCTTCTCCCGCATCCTCTAAACTCGTCGTTGACACTCTTCTCTGCAAATCACCACTCTCTCTCCACCACCGCAACCATGTATCGCACGGCGGCGAATCGCCTCCTCTCCCACTCTCTCCGATCACTCACAACCACAATCAACATTCATCCTTCTTCTTCTTCAATTTTTACTTCTTCTCGTTTTTCTACTTCCTCTTCTAATCCCTCCTTTTCTTCCTCTAACCCTAACCCTAATCTTAATCCTCCTAATTTTAATTCTACTCAATCAGAAACCCCTAATTTCTCCGACCATTCTTCGTCCTCTCAAACGACGTCGTCTTCGTCTTCGTCATCTTCATCGGGAGAAGAACCTCGCTCTACTAGACGCCCTGTTGTGGAGTACGAAGAGGAGCAAGCTCGTGTTCTTCAAGCTTCTCTCCGTCACGTGGTATGCACGTGCCTCTTCCCCCAATTTCATTTTACCATTTTCGCATTTTAGGGATCATGTATTCTGGGTCTATCTAATTGCATTCATTTGATTCATGGGTTTTTCAAAATATTGCTTATAATGCAGTTTGAATTATTATAAATTTTAATCATAATGTTTCATTTTTTTTATTTTTTGGGGAAGAAAAATGTGGGTCTTAGTTTTCCTGTTATATACTGGTATTACAATTTGACAGGATTCAAGATGAAATTATATACTATAGTATAGTTGAAATGTTGAATTTTGTATTAGTTTTCGAATGGAATTGATGACTGATATGTAAGCCAGTGGAATGTTGAGGGGTTAATGTTATGATTGTGTATACCAGGAGAATTTGGGATGGACTGAGACGGCGATGTTGGCGGGCGCAAGGGAGATTGGACTCTCTCCCTCCATTGTTGGATCATTCCCTAGGAAAGAAGCTGCACTTGTTGAGGTGGTCCTTTTGATTTTTCTGATGTATGAATCATGCTGTTATTAAATGTTCTTGTGCATCTGATGAAAATTGGCAACATAACAAAGATGTGGCTAGTAAAAGTTATGGTCTCTCTTTTGTTGAACATAAGATTTGCTAATAATATTGGAATGACATAGGTATTTGGTTTATATACATGCTCACATGTTGCTCGTCTTATGCTTAGAAAAAAGAAAATGATTTGGCATGTATGAAGCTAAAATTTTTCACATTGCAAAGAATGATGATGTCTAAAAACAATGTTGGAATGCTTTGCCTTTATTGTTTCTTGCCTGACAGGCTGAGTTACCATCTTGTCGCAAGATCTGATCAATATTCAAAGATTGGATAGCATTGCTAGGGTATTGAGAGTTTCCTTGCTAAATGTATCAATCGGTTTTTTTTTTTTTTTTTTTTTTTTTTTTTTTTTTTTGTGTTTTTTCCACTTGTTAGGGGTAGTGGAATAAACGCAAATGTGTTACCACCTTTTAGTATGACAAAGATTGTCTTGTATCAGCGACTCATTATTAGTGAAACCTATTAAAAATTGCGTGTTTTCAGTTAGCTATGTAGTGTGTGTTTTTGTTTATCATATATCATACATGCCTATCCACTTAAAAAAATTCCCCCCCTTTGCCTTTGCAGTATTTCATGGATGAGTGTTTGGAAAGACTTATTGATATAATTGAGTCTGACACGGAGCTGAAAAACTTGATTCCCAGTCAACGCATATCAAAACTTGTGAGGATTCGTCTGGAAATGCAGGCTCCATATATATCAAAATGGGCCCAGGCTCTTAGTATTCAGGTATATTTTTTTCCTATCACTTGCTGACTTGAATAGTTGAATGTGCCATTTTCTTGTTATCATTTTTTATTCCAAGTCAATGAATTAGGATAGGCTTGCTATATCTAAGGTTTATGGATGACATTTACAACATGAACCACTATAACGGGGGAAGAAAAGGCAAGGCTCTTATAAGTATCTCTATTGTGATCTGACCAAAAAAGAAGAAGACTATTAAAAATTGTCTGGGAGAAATTTAATAAGCATTACTTAGACTAGCACCCATGACTCATTCCTAAAGAATGCATGTTACCTAATATTCCTATGTGAAAACATGGGCAAAGTTAGCTTCTATATTAGGCAGGCCGTAATATATTGTATGTTCTTTTATACTCCGTATTATTTTAAGTATTTGCAACTTTCTTGAGTTTGTGATAGTTGATCATAAGTTCTGTGTTTTGATTAATAGGCGCTACCAACAAATGTCCCTACAAGCTTTAAGCAACGTGCTGCTTTGATTGATGAGATTTGGCATGCTGCTGGTGATGATACCTCTGATTTTGATTGGTTTGTGAAGCGCACTGTGCTTGGTGGAATATACTCCACAACTGAGGTTTACATGTTGACCGATAAAACTCCAGGTTTGTTTAACTCTTCTGTGTGTGTAATTTGTTGTCTGGACGTTCTTCATAATTTTCTGTAATTTTATTTTTATTTTTTAAGGCTATCTCTATGCTAATGACTTGGTTTTGATATTCCTAGGAAGGTTTGACATATCTTTATATATATGTAGTAGTAGTTGCCATAACTTTCAATTTGCTGTATAGTAGAGCAGTACCTTGGAATACATTGCATGGCCTTATCTCTTTGGTAGGATTAGATCTTAAGGAGAGTAATTTCTTAAGTGTTACGCTTGGCATTACCAGAGAAATCTTACAGGACTAGAGTAGCTGGTAGTGAGGACAATTATTAGCTACCATAAAGCTGGTTGAATTATGGCACCTTAACTCTGCTCAGTGTTTGGCTTTGTATTTCTTTTCAACTATTACATCATTGTCAAATGCCTGATGATTGACTTAGATGCAAAAACACTGATTGCTGCACGGACTTGATCACCTGATTAAAACCTTTACTATGGATAGGAGGATGTTTCTTCTTGCTAGTTTGCCATGGGTCATCCACTGTTTTCTCTCTTAATTTTTTTTTTCCCCCTATTTTTGCCCCGCTATTTTAAAAGTCATTATTCATAGACACCAAGAATATATGCCTTTTGGGTCTTGCATGGCTGTCAATTCTTGTATTCGGATTTAGATGTATGCCTGCAATGAGGAAGGGCTGGCTGTAGAGAATAGTTTCTTTTGTATAGAGTGTAGTAGGGGAAATCAGTAATGGAGAAGGGAGGGACGAAGTACAGTTTGCTGTTGTGAATTCTTACTTGAGAATTGAGATTGAGGAAATATATTGTGGACTGTGGAGATATACTATAGGGTCTCTGCGGTTGCTAGAGGTCATTCCCAAATTAAAAGAGTGTAGAGTATGCCTTAATTTCAACTCCGATACCTTCTGACCCTAAGCACGCAATTTGTTCCAGATTTTCGTGACACATGGGCATTCCTGGATGCGAGAGTTAGAGATGCCTTTGATTTAAAGAAGACCCTTCAAGAGGTTTGCTGTTTTTTGTTCTTTTCCTTTGTTTTTGTTTTCTGGATTGAGTAGGAAACCTTATCACTAGTGTAATTATTCACAGGCTCAGTACTTAGCAGAAGCTGTAGGTGCAGGCTTGGGTGGCTCATTTCAGGGACTAGTGAAAGGAGTTTTCAAAAGATGATCCTCCTTCAACCTGAAGAATCACTCAATAACATGTAGTTGCATAATTAAATGGATATGCTCAAATTTGATGAGGCTCTTTGAAGCAACCTGTCCAACTTTTGCGTAGGATTTATGACCTTGCCTTGTGTTTCAGGCTACTTGTGCCTTTTGGTAGGTTAAAAGTTTTATCAAAATTGCTACATTGTTGGTCGTTTTGCTGCTTCTGCATGTTGGTGACCAGAAGTATGGTAGAGGATGAAATTAAGAGATAGGCTGCATTTTCGTTTCCATGTTATATCACATATTGAAATTGTTTTTTTTTTTTTTTTGTAAATGAATGGATGAGCTAATAATGCCCTCTGTGGTTGGAGTTGAAAAACTCTTGTTTATTACTCTGCCAGTTTGTGCAGTTTGATGTATGACATTTTTTGTTATTTATTTTTATTATGGAAGCAACATATTTACTTATTCTTGGGATATGTTTTTTTTTTGTGTGTGTAAATTGGTTGAGCTCATATGTGGCTAGGAAACTTTGTTAAAAAAAAAAAAAAAAAAAAAAAAAAAAAAAAAAAAAAAAAAAACCTTCTGGGAAGGGAGCCATTTTGATTGTAAAAACTGCAGTCGAATGGGGTACAAGAGTATTCCTCATGCTGAAGGCGACTCTTTGTAATTGAGGGTTTTAACCCTCATAGCTGAAGGCGACTCTTTGTAATTGAGGGTTATATCGTCTACAGTTAAGAAGTGCATTGAATCTTGAATAGTTTAAGATGTAAGCACTGGACTGAGATGGAAGTTTGTGGAACTCCAGCTCAACTAAGTAAACTGAATATGAAATAAAGGCAAGTAGGGGAAGTCTTGTTGCTTCCACAACTAAATACTAGTTTTCTGGATGAACTAGCAGCCTTTGCATTTGCAAAATGCACATAATCAACACATTAACCCATTATATGCACTGTTAAATAACACCTAACCATTACGCACTAACCACTACGCACTACGTACATGACTTTGTACGTAATCTGCCAATAGACACCGTAGACATAAGCTTGTAATATTTCACAATTCAATGTTTTCCTACAAAATACAAACATAAAATCTTTCTATTGTACCATAGTCTTCTTTCCCAAACACCCTAAATTACAGATCAATGAATTTAAAAAAATAATAATAATAATAATAAAAATCCTAGTCAAAGTATAAGAATTTTATCATGAAATGCTGTAGCTGTCAGCTCTCATATTCTATCATATCAAGCACCCAAAAACCTAAAATATAACTTTCTTCCTGTTACAAGGCTTGAATGGGATCTTGACAATTCCATGATAAGCTTGAAATACTGAGTTTTTCAGTGATTCAGAATAGTCTTTGATTTTTTGACATTACGAGATGCTGACAAATCAGCACTCCGTTGTACCTAATTACTGGCTTAACCATCACTTCATGGCTGAATATCCCCTTAAGCCTGTATCTCCTGTATCCTCTTTATCGCGTCCTCCATTGTAGGCCGTTTATTAGGATCAGTCTCGGTACAGCTGGCCCCCAATTGAAGGAGTTGTATCATAGCATCTAGTGAATTTGTAGAAGATGCTATTTCCGGATCTAAGAACCCTGCTTCTTTCTTCTCCTCAATGGCTGTTCGAACCCACTGGATGACATTGGTGCCTCCTTTGCCGGTATTGAGATATTGAGAAGGGAATTTCCCTGTAAGCATTTCAAGGATGACGATCCCAAGACAATATACATCTCCTTTGGAAGAGACTTGCTGGCTCTCAACTGATTCAGGTGACTTGTAAGCAAACAACCCTTGTGCTGCTTGTGTTGGTGTCACCATTCGGCTGAAACCATAGTCAGCGAGAAGTGGTTCGTAGTTGCTGCCTAGAAAGATGTTGCTAGACTTAAGGTTCCCGTGTGGAAGCTCATAGTCAGACAGTTCTGCATACAGGTATTGCACTCCGCTGGCTATGCCTTTTATGACCCTCAGTCGCATAGGCCAGTTCAGGTCTGCATGACTAAGCCCTCGATCCCCTGAAAAACCATGACCACAAAAATCAAAAATTCAGACTCATTTATTGTCCTGAGTGCATGTAGTATTCATTCAGTTTAATAAAACAAGTGTATGTCTTAGCTTCAAGTTTACAAATCATTGTTTATCTTTGAATGCAGGAAGTTCCTTTGTGCTAAAATTTCTACAAAGAATATTTGAACACAAGATGTCAAGAACACATGCTTAAGAGTGTGTTTTCCCTTCGTATATGGATACTTGATTAACAAGAGATTGTCTAATTGATGTAATTACTGTGCAGGAGGATTGCATCCCTATTGATATGTCAGAAATATGGAGTAGACGACATTAGTGGAAAACTTCTACGATACCACATACAGGAATAGCATAATTAAGCTTTGAAGGAGTAAGACATCATACCGTGCAAGACATACAACAAACTGCCTTTTGGAACGTACTCGGAGACCACAAGCTTCTCTTCTTTTCGAAAATGGTAAGCTAGGGGTGTCAAGATATTCTTATGACGAAGCTTCCCAATCCTCCTAATTGCAGCATCAAAGTCATCCTTCCCCAACTTATTCATATCTCTTATCCTCTTAACTACGACAGACACCCCATTAGACATGACAGCCTTGTAGGCCGATCCTAGAGCTCCATTCCCCAACACCTCAGCAGACGCCTTCATCAGATCAGCCAAGCCAAACGTACCCTTTTCATTATTGATCACAGTTAGATCACCAATCGCTGCATTTTTTCCTTGAGACCCTTTTCGATCACCCCCACTGCCCTTCTTTGAGGAATCACTAACACTAGATTTTCTTGAGCCACCACCAGATAGGACACTACCCCCACCAGAAGTAACGCTACTCCCAAAACCACCACTATTCATGCTTCGAGCACTCCCAGCACCAACACTCCTGGAGGTTCCTTGCACACGTACCTCCACCACATCTTCCGTTGGCTCCTTGTTATTATACACATCAAAAGCTTCATCATTGTTGTTCTGGGACTTCTTTATGGTTGTTACAATGAGAACTATAGTCATAATCACCACAATTCCCACCATTATCCCTATAGTAACCTTCACATTGTTGCCATTTTTTCGTACAACACTGCATTTCTTGCTTACCGGCTTCCCACAAACACCCGAATTGTCCTTAAACGCATCCGCCCCAAACCTTACCATACTCTCCGGAACTTGGCCTTCCAACATATTCCCAGACATATCCAACTCAGTCAATGTGTCTTGCGAAATCTCAGGTATCGAACCAGTAAACTTATTCCTTTCTAAATGAAGAGCCATTAACCCCTTCAATGTACCTAATGATTTAGGTATTTTACCAGAAAACTCATTGTCTGACAACCATAATCTCCTCAATGTTGTACCATCAAAAAAGTCGTCTGGAATTTCCCCTGAAAATTTGTTAGAACTTATATATAGTGACCTCAAACCTTTCAACGTATTGAAAGGTGGTATAGGACCAGAAAACGAGTTGTTCGAAAGACTTAGAGTCTTCAAGTTTGGAATTTGGGCAATAGAACTCACATCAACAGAACCCGAAAGGCTCATTTTTGTTAAATGCAAACGAATGATCACAGGTTGTTGTTTCTCACAGAAAACACCTTCCCATTTGTCCTTGCAGGGGTCTGTGTTGGGTTTCCAACTGTCCAAAAATTCGGTGTTTGACATCGAAATCTTGAACGCCAAGAGGGCTTCTGCCTCCGTGATCGACAACAAACACGGAGGCGATAATGAGAGGCAGAGGAGGAGGAGAAGAAATCGAACAGCAGACATTTAAGGTTTGCTGTTGTTTCTTTCTTTCTTTTTTCCTTTGCCTCTTTTTAGAGAATGAGATGAAGATAGAGAGATGAAATTATGGGAATTTTTCTCTGCTATGGAAGAAGGAAATCTCTTTATTTTTTTATTTTTTATTTTTTTTTTTTTTTTTGGGTGGTTGGGAGATGCTGATTAATGGTTGATCTTGGTTATGTTTATTGAAAATAGTGTAATTTTGATTTTTGCAATGTATCATAGTTTTTTCTATGATTCATGAATCTTGTTTGAAAAATATTGAGGTTGCTGCCATTAGAGCGTGATTTGCTAAGAATAGGTTCAAATAACAGAGAAAGAGAGAGAAGGATATTTGAGAATTGAGAGGGTGAAAATCAGATAGAATCCTACTATACACATAATGAGCAAATGAGCGGGAATTGAGGGATTTATTTGGTTTGATTATAGATATTAGATACACACTTTTATAGGACTATCCTTTTTTTGTACTACAAATTATTTGTTAGCAAATTTTAAGAGGAAATATAGGAATAGATATGGAGAATTTATCAGCCAATGTGTCTTCTCTAATCAATCCCAACTGGGAAGTAATACATGAAATCATATCAATATTGTTGCGAATATTAATTATGTAGCCTATTTATCCCCTAATGTGCTGTTTTGTAAATTTTCGTTGCCCTCAAGGGAGGTTTGCCTGGTTTGTAGGGAGGAAAGGGGAAAGCCTGATTGAATTTTTACTAGTATGAAACAATTTTTTGGAACTTCACAATTGTATTATCAATCATCCATTTCATTGCATTTTAACATAGCTTGTTAAAAACTTCAATCATTTGCAAGTAGTTACTATAAATAATATAAATACATTAATGTGACTATAATCAATTAGTACCAATAAAAATTACTACCCTTTATTTGTTAGTTTGTGCATATATTCTTTCATGATCATACAGTAAATCTTTATCTCTGCATTTTCTCGAAGCTGATAGCATGAATCAATGTGATGAGAAGGCCTACAACCAAATAATCAAATAAATGTTAGAATTATTGGGAAAAAATAATCATCACAATTTTATTTTATTTTTAAGTTGAAGAGAATAGAACTTAATAGCACGTAGGAACGAGAGTTCTAATAGGAGTATGATGTATTTACCGAAAAGATATTGTAATGACCGGGATCAGCAACGTGCTTGCTGAGGTTCTCAAGAGGCCCTTCACCGGTATAAACAGCTTGAAAACACAACCCAACAAAGGCCAACATAGCAAGCCTCCCGTTCTTGATCTCCTTAGTCCTTAGAACCATGACGGGCTCAGGGGACCCTCTTCCCCACATCAAGGGATCAAACCATAGTCCCCCTGGGTAACCCACATCGGGTTTTGGGTTCTTCTTGTGGGGAACCTTAGGCTCGATGTCAACACATCCAGGGTTCACATAGTCTGCCCATCTCCTACCCTCAACCCACCCCATTAAGGCTAGTTGTACCACAAATAGGGTGATTGGGTCTGCAAAATACTCGCGTGATCCAGCATCGTACCAATTGAAGTCTTCCATAAAGCCAATGGATTCGAGCCACTCCGGGATTAGGATGCCTGATACTGCTAGCATTGCCCATCTGCTGTGCATAAGCTCTGCTTGAGCAAACCATCTCAGTGTCTCTGGGTCTGACCCTGCATTTAGTAATTTGTTTTATTTTAGTTAACAAGTAAAATTTTACCATCATACATCAACAATACAAAATAATACATACCTAATCCGAGTGGGTCGAAGCCAAAATCACCGGGAAGACTACAAACAATAGGAGGTAAAGTTATGTACATAGTTAGCATTTTAATGATAAAAACTAAATTGA
Source organism: Chenopodium quinoa (assembly GCF_001683475.1). NCBI lineage: Eukaryota > Viridiplantae > Streptophyta > Magnoliopsida > Caryophyllales > Amaranthaceae > Chenopodium > Chenopodium quinoa. Next base: position 2,227,435 of record NW_018745533.1, on the reverse strand, counting down.
ATTACATTTTTGGTGCATTAATTCAGTTAAGGGACATCTAATGATGTAATATTGGATTGATAATTTAGATTTTGGTTAATGATATATGCAGTCCTAAGGGCTAAGCATTTCCGCATTAATATTTATGATCACATGATAAAATCATGGGTTGATTGGTGTTATTAGTGTATAATTTATGCTTTAAGTTTCCTCCTTTATCTTTCTTTTACACAAATAACATATCATTTTTGTACAAACTTACCTTATAATATTAAATTAATGTGATGAGATGATGTTTAATATCGCATTGTTATTGTAAAGTCGTTTATGTTAATATCGTAGGAACTGGCTAAAACGACTTATATTTGAGATCGAGAGTTTCGAATAACCAACCTGCCATCTAACCATTGAGGTGGTGTGCTACCAGGGAACCACAAAGGCCTATCTGGAGGAAGTGGTTCACAAACACTTGAAACTCCTCCTTTAGCTGCATTCACCTTACTACTACTTCCAACCATACATTTCTTCACTTGATTCGGATATAATTTCCCTGGAATTTCTCTGTTCTTACAGAATTTCCAACAACCATTAATTAATTAATCAGAATTTGATGATAATTAAAAGAAAAATACAGGATAAAAACATTACTCAAAGTAGAATATATTATATTATAAAGTTTGAAGCATCTTATGTTTCATAATAATTAATTACAGTACCTAATTGGAAGGTTTGAGGACAGTGCAGTTGAAGCAACAGCCAAAGCCATTTTTTAATGGTGCAAAGATTATTCACATAAATGAACAGTTGATAGTTTATTGGAGGGAAGCTTGTCACAAGTAGCTTATCTGCAAACTTGGATTTTGTGATTATAAACTGTTATTCAGATTTTGACTTGTGGTTGGGCTATATGCCTATATCCTATAGCTTTGTTAAGCCCATTACTTGCAACTAAATTGTTTCATTGTTTCTCCAATGTTTCGAGTTCGAGCCTTGGGATGGCTCATTTGGGTCATTACTCGATTTGAATCTGGATTAGCTACGGTCTATTCAAATAATTTGAAATATATTACTCCTTTTATTTTTCTTTTATTGCACCATAAGGACTTTTACACAATTTACATAATCTTCTTTGACCATCTTTTGTGATTTATCCATTAGGAAAAACATAGTCATGTGGGATTTAGTTAAATTCGTCTCGAAATCTATTTTTAAATATCAATTTTTTTATGATTTTTACAAAAGTACAATTATAGATATTAATATCCGAAGTAAGGTATCGACAAGTGTGAAATCCCTCATGGTGCAAGAAAAAAAAATTGAGGAAGTATTATGTTGGGTAATTACCCAATTATCGAAATTGGATAATGAAAGCTATCTTAGTGATGAACCCACAACTAAATAAGCGTGTACAACTTAAGTTTAATTTTAACAAGCGTTTAAAATCAAAGCTAATATGTAAAGATAAGGAATTTTTTTGTAAGTATCCAAAACACTCCATTAATAGTTATAAGTAATATGAATAATCGGTTCAAAGTTGGACATACTAAGATGGAAATGTGATATGAAGTATTATGTATATAATTCTATGACAAACTAAAATAGAATTGTCAAATTGCCTATAATGATGCCATGATGGCTATAAATACTCTATGTCATCACTTTTAATGGTGAGGAAAACAATAACATATTGTGTCTTTTATGTTACATACTATGTACCTTAGGTTAATTATTCACTCATTACTTTTGTCCATGAATTGTAAGATAAAAGGGGAAACATGAAGAATAATACTCCAATGTATATGAGATTCTATCCCATGTTTTTAGTAGCAACCTAAACTAATGTAGCTAGTATGTACAAATTTCAAGAAAAAACTTCAAGAAAACCAAAATGAAGTTTACATGAGGTTTTGCCTAGTACAATAATGTGTTGTTTTGCATATTGTGAAGTAATGTGAACAATGGCATAAAAAAATGCTTCTATTGGTTGTATAATACAAAACACTACCTCTCTACTTCTATCCCTATTTTTTCCCGATTAACTTCATTCAATTGGTAAGAGTTTCAACACATACATAATTATCATAAAACTATTAAATTAGAGTACACCACTTAAACTTAAGGAAATGAAAACTTCATACATGATTATCATCATAAAATAATTGAGTTAGAGAGCTCCACTTCTTTAATTGAATTGAGGTAAGTAATGATGGAACAACATATGCCATGCTAATCATAAAGTACAACTTACAATCATTAATAAAATCTCAAATCTTACAAAATTAGGCAAATACCAACCTTATTCAACCAAACCTTGAATTAAATTTCAATAGAAAGAAACGAACCTCCTAACTTTGTCAGTGTATTCTACTTGACTACTTCCAATCACTGTTCCTTTCCAATTACTCCAACAATTTCCTTAACTTCTCACCTGATTTTGATCTCTGACATCTCTCCTTCCCAAATCCAACCTCTTCAATGGCAATTTCATCTTTCCCTTCAATTTCCCACTAAAACACCTCAAAAAAACCCTTAAAAATCGCATCTTCTTTACTGGGGTTTGTCAAAAAACCATGTTTCATCAACAAAGAGCAGAATTAAGAAGATGGGTAGTTTCAATTTTGTCCAATCACAAAACCCTTTTCACAGTTTTATGGATCGTGGGATTTGCATCGGTTTTTATATGGCAGCGCAACATTGTTGATAATTTGTTGTCATTCCGGCGAGCTCCGGGACGCCCAATGCCGAGATTAAGGCCGTTTTCTTTCAACATTTCGGATTTCGGGGCGGTCGGAGATGGTGGTACTGATAATACTGCGGCGTTTGAGAGGGCTATTTCAACCATTGCTAAGCTTGGGAAGAAAGGTGGAGGTCAGCTTAATGTGCCACCTGGGGTTTGGCTTACTTGCCCTTTTAATTTAACCAGTCATATGACTTTGTACCTTGCTGAAGATGCTGTTATTCTTGGAGTTGATGTGAGTTTTTTTTTTTTAATCTTTGATTTCAATTTGTGTTTTGTTATGATTTTGATGTTGTTGTTATTGTATATGGTAGGAAGATGATTTTTTTTTATAGAGATATGAGTAGTTATATGAATTTGTTTTATACTTTGTTTATAGTAAGTTGTGATTGTTGCTTTGAGTGTTTGATTAGTTGATTCAAGGTCTGGTATTGGCAGAGAGAATGTTAGGTTAATCTTATTTTTCGTGTAGGCGAATTTGGTTGTGTGATTAGTAGGAGAGAAGAATAAGGTTTGTTGTTTATGATGAATGTTTGTTGGCTAATTCCTCCTTTAGAATGTGCTATATGGCCTGTATCAACTGTTTGAATGGCTAAATGCTGGAACTTTGAGGTGATATACTGCCAGAGTGCTAAAATGTGAATCTGATCCATCTTGTTTGAAAGGGGAAAGGGAGATCATTGAAAGGAACTTCAAATTTTGCTTTGATTTGTTTAGAGTGAGTTACCTCCTTATGTGCTCCAATGTGATGGTGTTGGGCATTTATAACAGAACTTAGGAGGGGAAGGGAGGTTATGCCGCTTGGATATTGAATGTAGTTGAGCGGACTAACGCAGTGATTTGATTGAGCAACTGTCCAAAGTCATGGAGATTTGGTATTTAATGATTACCTATATGAGCCTGCTGAAGATTGTGAGAGTTAGAATGAGCATGAAGCGAAATTGGAAGATACATTTACAATACACTAATCTAGAAGTGTGGATTACTTTTTTCAAGCATGTTTTATGTTGATAATAATGTATTTTAAGCTGCACTGCATGAGCAACCATCACTCTGTGAAAGTGGTTGCCAAAGAGATATTTGCATTATAAAAGATGTTAATGAAACTACCTCTTGCGCCATTTTACATTGTAAATGTTTACATGGTTATGAGAAAGGGAGAAAACAGAGGTCATTTAGATGTTTTCTTGAGTTCTCATCTCACAAACCATCATGTGTGCTTTAGTTATGCACAGTTTTCTATTGAGGCTCTTTGCCGTGAGGCACACTGATTTATGCTCAAGAGAAGTGAAAATCCACAAGTCCAATTGCGTAACAGTTCAACTTTTATTTGGACATATTCCATTAGGCTTTTACATTCAATAGAAATTTAAGTTTCAGATGCTGGATCAAAGGATATGTCTATGTTTATAAGATTCACTACCATGGGCCTAAAGTTAAATGCCACAATCTATTTACTGTGAAAGGATAAATGTCTACTACTGTTAGTGACTGCTATTAGTAACTCTTAAAGGTACAATCTTGTCAAATTGCTAGTAGCTGTAATTGTTGTGATGAAGGGAAATGACCATTCCTTATTTTGAATTCCTAATTATTGTAATTTTTATGATTAAATCCTTGCTTGAAGGAGTCATACTGGGTTGTCTGTTGCTATATGCTGAATGATAAATTTCAGGTATTGTTTAGCTGTGGTTCCTGAGAAAGAAGGACACTTAATTTTCTGCTACTAGAACAAAATACTGACTTCTTACTTTGTGATATATATTTTTTCTATTTCAGAAAGCAATAGACACTTTTTTTTTTTTAAGTGACACGCTTCCTCTTTTTGGATATTTCCTACCATAATCTTTTTTCTTTAGTCACCATCACTATATTTTAAATTATTCCTTTCTTCCCATGGTCCTCACTCCTACATTATTTTAAATATCTCTCCTCTCACATCGTTTTTTCTTTATATTAACTATTAAACCATCATCACTTTCTCATAATATATAATCCTCCAGCACCGCTACCATAATAATTCAAGGGGCTTATGTAATTCTCCTTAAAGTTCGTGTGGAATCTAGTGTGTCGCTTAAAAAAAAAATAGAGGGTGTATTAAAGAAAATTGAAGATTAAATGATTGAGTTGGGAGAAGGGTGGATCTAGTGATGTTTGATTTTTATACTTCCTCATTTCTCAATACATGAAACAAGTTGACTTTGAATGAGTGTCAAAATTTCACATTTACTCTCCTTGCAAGGATAGAATGTCAACGAGTCAATCTAGTAGTTGAGAGAGTGAGCTTTGGTGAAACAAGAATAAGGTGTCAGGAATTTTCCTGAAAGTGTCATGGACTCATGGTGGACTATAAACCATATCTTTTTTAAGTTTTTCTTTCTTTCATGGCGCTCGTTGAGTTGAATGTCACTGAGTGCTGTTGTTTTGGTTGTTTATTGCCTGTAAAGCTGTTTCTTACCATGAAATTCCCATTTGGGTGTATAGGATGAGAAGAAATGGCCATTGATGCCACCATTGCCATCATATGGATATGGGAGAGAGCATCCTGGGCCCCGATATGGTAGCTTGATTCATGGTCAAAATCTCAGAGATGTCGTCATAACTGGTAAGTTTGCTTAGTATATTAGCGATTCTAATTTTGCTGAGTAATTGAACTTGAAAAGAAGAGTTTTGTTTCCTTGTGAGTTACAATAATAATGAAAAATGTTACTATTATTTCTCCCATTAGCTGTCTATATTGGATTGGGAGTTTATCTGTGGTGGCATTTTGACATCTCAGCCTAATGGCTGCTGTGCGTGCATGTATGACTGTATGAGTGTGGACATGGCATAGAGCCTTGTGTAAAAGGTTGGTGGATCAAGAAGTCTAACAGAAAAATATGTGTATGTCAAAAATGATACATTAATTATAGAAATCAGCCTGTCAAAATAAATAAATTAATTAATTAAAAAAGAAATCAGAGTATGGCGTTTTTTTTAGAAAGGCTCTTAGTATAAAGAAGAATTGTAATCTTACTAAGTTATGGCTTTAAAATCTACAGTTTTCTTAATGGATGACTTGCTTAAGGTTATATTCTTTGTAATCCTAATATATTTTTAGGGCCTGTTCTCTTTAGCTTAATTTCAGTTCAGCTTAGCTCAGCTCCAATCATTTCAGTTCAATTTCGTTCCTAATTTCATTTTCTCATAAAATATTCATTTCAGCTCTATTCAGTCCAGTTAGTTCAGCCCCAATCAGTTTAGTTCAGCTTAGCTCAGCTCAGTTCTATAAATCAGAACAAGCCCATATTTATATCTCATTTAAAAATAAATACTATTGTTTATATACTCACTCCTTAAAAAAAAATATTTCTACTGTCTTTTATTATTTCTAGATTGTTGTTATATCTTCTGCCTTTCCAGAAACCTATAGATTCCTTAATTCATATTCATTATTCTCTTTTAATATCCAATACGCTGTGGACATGAGGGCTAATTTTCTTCATTTAGTCTAGAGACACTAGATGTGATTTCATCTCTTGATCTCTGAGCTATGTAATAGTGTAATATGAGGCAAAATCATTTTGGGTAGTGAATGGAGTTTCAGCAAACAATTATTTGTTACAGGCAAACTTAAAATAGCTCAAAATAAAAAAATAGAAAATATATATTAAAAAAAACAAAAAAAACTGTTACTATATATATTTGCTAATGGAGACTGAAGTGTAAGTTACTGTTGACTTGAAGAGGATGGTACACTGATTTTGAAGTGCTGGCCTCTAAAATTAGATTACTGGTTTGGCCTTTTGCAAATTTCTTGGCCTTCTTTATCGCCCATAGGTGCATAGTTTAGGAATACCATTATAGACTCCTTAGTTTAGTCATCTAGCCACAAGCCACTATTTTGTATTTCTTCGAGATCAATAGAACTCTTCTCTCACATGTCCGTGGAAGTACCTAACTCGTCGTTAGTGAACCTCGTAAAATCTGTGTTCTTATTTGTTGATTTCTATTATCTTTTGTACATCTGTTGTGAGAGTAGATTTTTTTTTTTCTGTGATTCAACAATTTGTATCTGGTGATTTGAAATCCATTTATCATTCATGATACATTTTGTGCTTGCTGCGTTTCAGAAATATGTTTATTGGATCATATTGTATTGTCTATACCTTCTTCCCTCCTTGATAGACGAGATGAATTTTCAGCATGTTAGGTTTCACTTTAGTTGATTTACTCCATATGTTGTAAACTTGTAATATCAATGCTATTATTGATGCACTACTTTTGCTTAGATAAATCTATTTCAAATTGATGTGCTATAGCTGACAATATTGCAAACATTACCAGCACAATTTAACTTTACTCCTGCTGACAGGGAACAATGGTACAATTGATGGCCAGGGACAGACATGGTGGAAGAAGTACAGGCAGAAGGCCCTTAATAATACTAGAGGTCCTCTTGTACAGATCATGTGGTCAAGTGATATTGTTATTTCTGACATTACTTTACGTAATTCTCCTTTCTGGACATTACATCCTTATGACTGCAAGAATGTGACAATCCGGAATGTTACTATTTTGAATCCTGTGTTTGAAGCTCCAAACACCGATGGTATAGACCCAGGTAAGGTCATTTTACAAATTGTTCTGAGCAAGAGGATGTCATACTGTCAAATTTGTTTGAGAAATGTAGCAGTATACATACACATGTTGTACACCTAGTCAGACCCCTCCTCTGTCCGACTGCCCCTCCCCTTAAAAAGAGAGATTGTTTCACGTTTCCATTAAGAAGTTACCAACTTGTCCACTTGTATCAAACACTTGCACACTCCTGAGATCCTTAATTAGCTGGTCTCTTGTTTCACCTTTGGTCAATTTGAGATACCATTATCAGGAAAACTAACTAAACATCAATGATTGATAGAAAGACCTGTGTGGCATAAAAGTCCCGAAGACATGAAAGATGTTGCTCTAAAAGTTACTTCCATTCTGCAACTGACACATTGGGCCAATTTATTGCTTGAAAATTCTACTGGAATGAATGAGTCTGAACATATTGATCATTGAGCTGCAAATTTGTCCCATTGCTTTATAAGTTTAAAATTAAGGAGCCTGCTTGGCTTTCTTTTGTTCGGAAAGTTATTGATCATTGAGCTGCAAAGTTGTGCCATTGTTTTGATAAATTTCTACATTTCATCAATTTACATTAAATATCTTAGTAAACAACATTAAACATCATCTTTTGTCATGCAATAGGCAACAAAGATATACTGTACTATACAAGTAGATAATGCTAGCTTCATTGACAATCTGAGAAGGAATATCATATGGCTTGATTTAATCTTATAAAAGTGCATCCATATCGTCCTCGTCAACTAACTGGTACTCTGGCGGTACCCATCTTGTCTGTCATTGAAATTCGTAAGCAGAATGCAATAATTAAACTGATCTTGCCAGAAACCCTGTTTGAATCATTGACCTTACTCATATGTAACAGATTCATGTGAAGATATGGTGATTGAGGACTGTTACATCAGCGTGGGGGATGATGGAATAGCAATAAAGAGTGGTTGGGATCAATATGGCATTGCTTATGGCCGGCCCTCGAAAAACATTCTTATCCGAAATCTTGTTGTTCGGTCTATGGTCAGGTGAGTGAACTTCAATTATGAACTGTACAATTCCTTGGAGTTTTTTTGCTTCAGTGTGGTCATAATAGAGTGAATGACTGAATGTTGTGATGTGAAACCTCGCTGTTGGACCAACTTTGAACATTGTAGCCTTGTGGGTGCGACAATGAGCTCATGGAATCACCTCAATTTTAGTTCTGACTAAGAGTGTTTAGCTCTTTTTATTACTCACCCCCAATCTCTCTTCCACACTACCGCTCACAAATCCCATCCAAGGGAAAGTATATTACTAAGTTGGGGAATAACTTTTTCCTTGGTTTCCTGATTCAGCGCTTTGAGTTTGATGGTGCTAAAATTCATCTAGTCGCATTTAGTTTACAAAGGGAAAAGGATATATCAAGACTAATGGAATATCAACTATCAAACACAAGTTATAAGTTTAGATCCATAGGCAAATTTGTAACCTCAATTGATTCCAAGAATTCAGCCTAATATATTACTCCGTATATTGAAATTAGGTTCATGATCCTATCTTGTAGCGGTGGGAATTTCTGAAGATCAAGTGATATGACTGGGTTGTAAAATGTCATGAATTCATGATAGTAGGTCAATTTGCTGAGATTTTTTGCCAATCTTTTATGCTACATATTAGAAGTTCAACAACATTGGAACTTGTTCATTTTACCTCTGAACTATTTTGTACAGTATTAACTAATTAAGTTGCTATAACTCGTGAACTCCCCGTACAATTTGTGCAGTGCTGGTGTATCGATAGGGAGTGAGATGTCTGGTGGTGTCTCAAATGTTACAGTTGAGAATGTCCTTGTATGGAGTTCTAGACGAGCTGTCCGAATCAAAACAGCCCCAGGTAGGGGAGGATATGTAAGACATATAACCTACAGAAATCTAACATTTGATGAGGTGCGAGTTGGGATAGTTATAAAGACCGATTACAATGAACACCCAGATGAGGGATACGATCCCAAAGCTCTCCCAATCATTGGAGACATAAGCTTTACTTCAATCCATGGCCAGGGAGTTCGTGTGCCTGTGAGAATCCATGGGAGTGAGGATATCCCCATTCGGAACATCACATTCCGTGACATGTCTGTAGGATTATCATATAAGAAAAAACACATTTTTCAGTGTGCCTTTGTACAAGGCCGTGTGATTGGATCCATATTCCCAGCTCCTTGTGAGAATCTTGATTTATACGACGAAATGGGAAAACTCGTAAGACCCTCTTCTTCACAAAACATAACAGACATAGATTATAATATTTGAGGTTTTATTGAGATTGCAGGGTCTTTGTTCTCTGTTCAGTATATCCCAGTAGCTGCATTTATGCCAGGTACCGAAATTTTTGCTGAAATGCATAGGATTGTAGCCTAGTTTTGTTTCTTTTTCCTCTTTCTATAGGTTTTCCTTCAATGTTGCTAGAAATTTTATCACTGATGTGTAAATAGAGCCGATACACAGATAATGTACACGAAATCGATGGCGAATGGAACCAATATTTTTTAAGACTGATTTTCTTTTGAATTTTTGTTTTAGAAATGAGGTATTCGTCTTTATATAATCAATTTATTACCATATATTTCTAGTTTTTTCTGCATATTATTTATTATTTTCCCCTCATTTTTTTATGTTGTTGTTTAGAGAGCCATAAGGGCGAGTGATGAGAATCAATCTCAGAATCTCCTAGAATCTGGAGAGAAACTCTAATCACTTGAGCTATTCCTCGCTCTCAATTCCCTCTCATATTTAAGTGTTCATTTTCCAATTTTGCTACTTGATGCTATTCATGTCAAATTTGACTGCAAATGAACTCAATATGAGAGCTTAGTTGCTAGTGAGTAGAATTGAATGAGTATATAAGTATATAACTATTACGGAGTACGAATTTACAATTATAATAAATAAAACTTGTATGAATTAGAAAAGTTCTAATATAAGTAAATAACCGATGGTTAAAAATATGACTATTATAGATTGAAAAAATATATACTTTGTGTATATTTAAAATTGTAACTAAAAGGTTGAACTTGAGCTGGAGTTCAGTTATGACTTGTGAATTTATGTTGAGTCAAGCCTCCATTTTCAACTATAACAAGGCTCTAGGTCGAGTTTGAATTGATTATGAGTCCAACTAAGGATCTGTTCTGATTGACTGAATTGAGCTGAGTTAAACTAAATTGAATTGAACTAAACTAAACTGAATATTTTATGAGAAAAGAAAATTAAGAACTGAACTTATTGGAGCTGAATTGATTTGAAAATGAGTTGAAGAGAACAGACCCTAAGGTATAACAAGACCGTATTATGTCCAAGTAGAAAATTCATATGGCACCTTTAATTTATTTCTATTGAAGTCTTCAGTCCGTTGTGCATTATCTACCAACCTATTAATTATTATTATGTTAATGAAAGCACTCAAGCACCAAAACCTAATTTATTTATTTGTTTTTTTAAAAAAAAAAAAGAAAAGAAAATTATTTATTGTTTATTAAAAGAAAATTTACGTTTTTGTAATTTGTAGGCATGTTCCGTGCTGGACAGAACTTCCAAACTTGAGAGTTGAGATGTTTGACCTCCCTATATGAAATGCTCTAAATAGAAGATAGGTTTTGTACCGTGATTTTTTAAAAATAAGCATTTACTTAGTATATTTAAGGTACAAAAGTCAATGGTCGATAGTCGATAATATAAGGAAACTGAGGCAATCTTTCACTTTTAAACACGTGTAATATTAATGTTCGAACTTATGACCAAGTCTTGACACAAATGTTTTGGTAAAATCTCCAAAAATATACAAAATATTATTATTATTATTATTATTATTATTCTAAAAGGTTTTTTTTTTAAAAAAAAAAAAAATCATAGAAAGATTTAAAGAATAAACTACTCCGTATTTAGATGAGATTTAATCAAAATAAGGCGTTTAATACTTTAATCAAATTAGCTGACATTTACACTTTAAATACCTTATAATAGGCGTTGATTTTATTTTCATTTTAAAAATAACGTTAATTGTTAAAAGTCTTGAAGATTCCTAGCAGGAGGCATGGATTTTGTTAATAATATTTCTACTTGAAGATGCTTCACATGATATCATTCGTTGACTTCCTTGATCGACATTAATAATTCTTGGCCTTTTTTGACATGCGATACACGAACTAATTAATATTTGACCTAGTCTCGTCACATGGGCCGATAAGCCGATATTACTCTTATCAATTATTTCCAAGCAAAATAGTTGGTTCAGTCTAATTCCGTGACCCGATTGATGTCTATATAATTACAGAGAATTACGTCAACTAATAATTTAGTTGGTTAAAATTTAAAGGTGATATTCTTAACATGAGATTGAATCTCGTTTATATTACTTCCTTCATAGCAATACTTGGGGGGAAAAAAAATAATTATCGAGTTTTATTGGAGTTGATAATGATAGCTTACTAATTATCATGTGTCCATATTTTCAATGTTTACATACTTCATTTGTTAGAAAATTCAAAGTAACTAAATAAGAGGTCTAAGACTTAAGAATATAAGATACAAACAAACAAATAAAGAAAAAATAACGTTCAAAGTAATCAGCATGTTACATACTTTCATGTATGACTTCAAGTCATAGTGATTTATTTGGTATGGCTTCTAGAATGAAAAGGCTTATCAGCTTTAATTTAGAAAAAAAAAAAAAATTTAACCCAGGAAACATCTTCTCAATTTCTAGGCATGAAGAATAATCCAAAAAAGAAACTGAGCTAAATGAACATTAACTACTCTAGTTACTTTAAATTTGAATAATGTTCCCGAAAAAAAAAATTGAATAAATATACGTAGTACGTACTTAAATTTTGTATATTTTTCTCTCTTTTTTAAGACGAAGTCTTCATTTTTACACAAGAAAAAAATTCTGCTTAGAACTTTCAATTCTCTAATTTTACACTTGTCACAATTATGGGAAAAAAACATTAATCCATTATTTCAAATATATAGTTGCCCCTAGAGCTCCAAGAAGGGGCATGTAAATCAAAATAACTACAGTATTATTTTTTTGAAATAAAATTGTTAAGTGAGACAGACTCGTTTATTAGTGAAACGCACCCAAAATTTGAAACCTATGAACAAAATTCAATACTCTAAGTTTTAAGAGCCTGTTTTCTTCAGCTTAATTACAGTTTAGTTTAGTTCAGTTCAATTCAATTCAACTCCAATCATTTCAGCTCGGTTCGGCTTCAATCAGTTCAGCTCTTAATTTTATTCTCTCATAAACAATTCAGTTCAGCTTAGTTCACTAAATCAGAACAGACCTTAATATATATATATATATATATATATATATATATATATATATATATATATATATATATATATATATATATATATATATATATATATATATATATATATATATATATATATATATATATATATATATATATATATATATATAATTTGACCCAAAGCCATTTCCCAAATATAGGAACATATACAATTATGAAATTGTAGCAAATGTACCGTAAAAATATTACTACTAATCTCAAAAATATTACTCGTAATTCATACAAGTACTTTCTGAAATAGGAAATCCACTAATTCTTAGTCAATTTTCAATTTTAAGAGATTAGACTTTGAAACACTTAAATGTCCCATCTTGTCCTTGATGATTAAATTTCTTTTTCTTATGTCTTATCTTGATACCCATCACGTGAAATTTTACATAATTCCTCAATTAATCCATTTTATAATCTTAATTTCCAATTAAAACTATTTTTTACTTGGCCTTTTGTTCCTTTTTAGGGATATCATATATTCAATATGGTTATTTAAATATAACAGATTACATTTTGAAAATTAAACACAGATGACATATTCATATATAGTCAAAGTTGATACACAATAACGTTAAAAATATATTCTCTACGTTTTAATAACATAAATTGATGTGCATTTCGTATTTGATGTGCATTTCGTATTTGTGTTTGATCTTGTGCAATTACGAAGATTTTATGCTTGAAACAAGAATCATAAAAGGGAATACAAGGTTGATAAAGGATTACTAGAAGAAGGAATTAAAAGTAAAAAAAGATTGAAGGATGTTTGATTTTTCTTTGAACAAGCTTTCATAATAATTCATAAACAAACATATATATCACGTGGTAGATTAAAATCCTTCATTAATACGTTAGTGTAGAGGTGTCACCTTCAAAGCTTCATTCTCGTGAACACATCTTCTCTTTCCAAGTCATTTCACCATTTTTTTTTTTACCAATTATTTTAATTTTTAATATTTATAAAAGTATTTAATTCACCCTCCGACAATTTCTCCTAATCCAACAAATTATGGGCCCAACCACTCCATGATTTTAATTATTTTCTTTTCAACAAGGAAAACATTGCAAAGAGTCCAACTTGTAGTGGTTAGGGGTGTACACCGGTCCAAAACCGGATCGGACCTGGACCGGACCTGTTTGGACCGGGGACCTGAATTGGGTAATTATGAGGACCGGGGACCGGACCTGAATTAACAGGTCCGGTTCCGGGCTAGACCTGAAAAATCAAGTCCGGTCCAGGTTTGGACCTGAATGGACCTGTTTTGTGATTTTTTTCGTTTTTTTTATTTTTTTTAATAAAAAACTTGTTGGACCTGCATATGGACCTGCGTATGGACCTGTTTTGTGATTTTTAGACCTGTTGCATAATTAAATAATTACATACAAACCAAAATTATTAATCACAAAAGTACAAAACTACATAAAGTCTATAAAAGTATAAAGTCCCAATTCTCAAACACCAAAAATACCAAAAAAAAAAACATAAATTCGATATGAAGTACTTTTGGCTATCTGAAACACAGGAAACACTCTCTTATTATCCTTCATGCTGCGCCTATAACACTCTGCCATCTTGGAAGCCCTTTTCTTTTCTCCAGGTTTAAGATCCCGCCTATTCGATATGAAGTACTTTTGTTTCCACTCCATTGTCACGAACAAACTGTTTCCATCCATCTGTAAACACCAATGGCCTTTCATCATATGTACTCGAGAGTCTGATTTTCCATTTGTGTTTACTTGGCGCTATAAGTGTACACCACGGGGAGAGTTTCTCCTTGAAACACTCCATGAACTTCTGAGGAATATTCTGCAAGAAATGTTCACCAAAAAATTCAATCAAGTGAGCTAATATATATTAATAATATAAGTGCAGTTGCTTTCATAACACTCCATGAAGCATACCTGAATACAAATGCCTAGTTAAGCATCATCTTTGAGAATGAATGAATGGTTAATTGTTGTGTTTTAAAGCAGTTTTTAGGAGATCCAAAGACCTTTTTTTTTTTAAATGCAAGATCATTAAAAAGCTGATCTTGTTAACATAAATTCCAGAAATTTTCATGACATCGTTAAGAGAAGTAAATAAACCAATTGGAAATATAAGCAAATAACTAAGAGTATAGAAAATCATCTTGAATAGACACGGATAGAGCACAAAACAAAGTAGGGAGGGTGTCTCTTTTTAAGGATGCTCAGTATTCATTTCAAGACGGTACAAGTTTCATTTGAGTAGGCAAAATTTAAGACAAAACCAACAACCTTAACCTAGGACCTGGGTTTTTCCTTCTTTTCCTTGAACATAGCTAGAAGAGAGACACCAGCAACCTTGACAACCTTAAATCGGACTCCAGGAATATCTCCCACAGCATGTCCTTTACGACCAAATCCAGCAATCAACACCTCATCCTGCACAAACCACATTTTCTTAGTATGGAAGGAAAAACAGAGCTAGATAATATCAATTTCAAAGTCAAATACAATATAATCAGGTAACAAATATTAGACAAAATTCCACAAACTTCTGCATGATCCACATTTTCAGCATGAATCTACACCCAAACACAACATTAAACTACATACATATAACAGAAGACCTTGACTTCTTTTACCAATCAGGTAACTTCTTTAGTAAAAGGGAACAGTTTATCGTTCTTTGATAAGAAGTATGAATTAGCATTATCTTAGAACAACTTTTTCCAGATGATTTGCTCATGAAAGGATAAAAAACCAACAGTGTATGACTGATCTTAATTGCTCAAGCTATATACTCTCCACCGCAATATTGTTATGATAGTCTTAAACCACAAAAATAAAGCTGCACATGTACTGAACAGGAGTGGGTGCAGGAGTACTGACAGAAGAATCAGATAAACCAGCACAGAAAGAGTGCGCACTATCATGTTTTATATGTTTCTGGATAAACTGTTATCAAGAGTTTATGATATGAGTATAAGAAAAGCATTGTTACTAATGTTAAACCTTCAGTAATCAGATGCCAGTATTTCTCCAAAAAATCCACAACAGAATTGACATTATTTCTACAATGGTTAACAAATAACTGGAGTTGTTTAGACTTTAAGAGTTTCTACAAAGGTTAACAAATAATTGGAGTTGTTTAAACTTTAACAAACAACATTATTTCTAACACGGTTAACAAATGACAGTTAACAAACTGCTAGTGTATCACTAAGTTTGTGTCGAAAGGCACAAAATACCAGCAACTTCACAACCAAGCAATTTATGAAACAGTAAGTGCATATATGCTTGCAGACATTAATAGAACGGACTTACATTTTCCTCAATGAAGTTCAAACAACCATCATTGGGCACGAAAGCAGCAATCTTTTTTCCATTCTTAATCAACTGCACACGAGCACACTTTCTGATAGCAGAGTTGGGCATTTTTTTGCAATGATAAGTTTATGCAACAACGCTTATATAATGACTAATAACATAGAATTTATGCATCCGAATGCATAAAATCAACTATTCAATTTGAAGCCATGCCAAAGGTCAATGCAAAGTACTAGATAAACACTAGACTACTAGATGTTTACAATCTAATCACTACTTTCCCTGCTCTTCTGATTTTATTAAACCCTAAAACCCTAAACTTTAAACTAAAAAAAACCAAAAAAAAAACATAAATTCGAAAGAAATTCGATTATAAACCAAAAAAGAAAAAACATAAATTCGAAAACATTGAAGTAAAAAAAAGAAATTCAACATGCAAACATCAAATAATCATTATAAGCAATTGAAACATGAATAAACATATAAATTCTAACACTTAATTCATTATTTCGAATACAAAATACCCAAACATAATTAGATAATTTAGATTTACATTAAAAAAAAATAACTTACCGGAGAAATGGAAAATCGCGCAGTAGCTGTCTCATGCGGTGGTCGGTGGGCGCCTGGGCTTCGCCTGAGAGAGTGAGGAAGGCAGGAGGTGTCGGCGGTGGGCGTTGCCGCGTTGGGCTGAGTCTGGAGACAGTGAGCGTGACTGCGTGAGGGAGAGGGGGAGACAGCCTGTTTGTTAGGGTTAGAATGAAATGAAAGAGAATTCAAGCGTCACTCAAGCTGCCAGCGTTATTTTGATTTTTGAATTTTTTTTTTTTTTTTTTTTTTAAAAAATACAATTTTTTCGGGTTTCAGGTCCGGACCTGAAAACCCCGGGTTTAGACCGGGTCCGGACCGGAACCGGGAACCTTAATTTTTAAGGACCGGGACCGGACCTGAATCAACAGGTCCGGGTCAGGTCCGGTCCGGATCAGGTCGGTTCAGGTCCGGTTTCAGGTCCGGTCCAGTTTTTGTACACCCCTAGTAGTGGTATACCAAATAGTATATCAATAATTTTATTTAATTTATAATCTTTTGTCACATCAAATACATCATACAATTAAATTTAATGCAACAACAAGAAATGCATTACTCTAACTACTACTTTAAGTTAATCTCTTTACCTTTAACTATTCATTTTAGAGTAAACGTTGGGTTTTGGATGAGGGAAGCCTATGGGAAGGAAAGGATAGGAAGAAAGAGGGGTATGACTCTATTTTTCATCATTTTTTATTTTATTTTTTTATTTTTTTTTATTTTTTTGGTGAAAAAGTACTTAATTAGCATAAACCAACATTTCAAAGTCTAAAGGTCTGTTCTCATTGACTAAAATGAGTTCAACTGAACTGAACTTATTAGAGCTGAACTGAATATTTTATGAGAGAAGGAAATTAAGAGCTGAACTGAATTAAATGAACTGAAAATAATCTGATGAGAGCAGAGCCTAATACAATCCTCTAAATAGAGATCCATACAATAACTAGGGAGATCGGAAAACATCCTAGTTACATTCATTTCATAATCTAAACATCTTGAGGTATCGGCAATCATGTCAGCTAGCTTGTTCCATTGTCTTCCTACATAATTAATGTATACCTTCATCTCCGGCCAGGCGGCCATCATATTTTCCTTATTTCATGTGCGATATGAACATCTGATAGAGAAAGAAATGGATGTGTGGGATTAAATCGGACTAAACCGTCTAGATTTTACGACAGATGGCTCTATTTTGACTAAATCAATCACGACTGAATGATTTAATATTATATTTGAATATAGCTAATCTAATAGTGACTCGATTAATTCAAATTGAGTTCTAGAAATCTCTTTTTCCGACTTTTATGATAAGGTTATCTTCATTCTTTTTTAGGGTTTTATTTTTTGTTCAATTATCTTTACATACTTTAAAAATCTAACAAGGGTTTGTAATTTCTAATACAAATTTGGAAAAATAATTTTGAATAAGGCTATGCTCTCTTCACTTCAACTTTAATTTTGTTAAATTATTTTATATTCTTTTTTTTTTTACTGAAATGAAATTATTTCTACATATTAAAACTTAATTTATTAATTCTTTATTATATTTGTTCTTTGAATTTCTACCAAGTAATTTTTAATAAACTAAAACTATTTTTTTTTTATCTAACTTAAATCATTTTTACTAAATTAAATATTATTTTGGCCTAAGATGATGAGAACAAGGTCAAGTTTTAGAAAAATAAAAGCTACAAAGTACCATCAAGGATTCAAGGCTATGCTAAATTCACCTTTTTCAAGGGCCGAATACCTCAAAAAAAAAATATTTAATCATATATATCTAAGATAAAATAGTGCATTGACATGTGTGCCAAATTTAATTGTGTCAATTATTCAGGAACGGTGGAGTATCGTAGTTCAATATTAATGATACTTACACTATATACTACGTATATGTTTTATTAGGCATTCCTTTTCAATTTTTTTTTTTAATTACATACTAGAGTTTATTCATTAATTAGGAGGGTAACTATTAGAGTGTTCAATAATATTTGTTCCATTAAAATATCTCGATATTTTTTATGATTCAATCTGAAAATTTGGTGATCCGATCCAAAAATTCGAAAATCCGATTATAATTTCTTTGATTCGGAAGTTTTGAATATAAAAATACGATCATAATAATACTACATATATATTGAGATAAATCCAACAAATTGTATACATTAATGAGATTTTTTATTTAAAGTTTTTATACTTTAACATAAAATTGAAATAGGTGTTATAATACGAGATGGAGGGACTATAACCTTATGCTATCTACATGCTCATAAAGTATAAAATTTAAAATATCAAGTCTTTTGTATGATTTTGAATTATATATGTAACTAAATGTTAATAATTGTTGAAAAGTAGGGGGGGAAACGGACTTGAACTGCTAACACAAAATACATTCCCTCCTTTCTATGAAATTCTTCTTATTTTTCGATTAGGGTTGCTCCATGAAGTTTTTTTGTACTTCTATTCTATTTTTTCTATTATCGATGGAATACTACATAGTACTACATATTAATTAACCCGAGCTTCACCCATTTTTTGAACCACTTAGGGCTTGTTCTGATTGAGTGAACTAAGCAAAACTAAACTAAACTAAATTGAAAATAAGCTGAAGAAAACAGACCCTTATATTACGGAGTAATATATACAAAGTATATACTCAATCTCCCTTATCATATGTGTAAAAAAAAAATCCCCTTATCATAAAGTAACTATATGAATCAGCTTATATTACTTTATTTATTTTCTTAATATATGCATTTATAGTAAATGGAAAGAAATTTGTTAAAGGACACAAAGTATAATTAAGGGCTACTTTTGTCTATGAAGTTTTCCAATTACTTTAGTTGATGCCGTTTTTCATTTTCCACTCCGTACTAAACTTATTTTTGTTCAAAAAGGTTGAAGATTAGGTACATGTACAACAGTACAAATGCACATGAGTAGACGAGTAGTTAAGTAAATCGAATAATTATCTCTTCTCATAAAATAATCACGTTACCACTAATAATTATTCTTGGTATAGAACCACCCAAAAACTTAGCATTATGTTATTTGGCAGTACACTTAATAATGTACCATTTTTTTGTATTTTTTTAAATGAAAAGTACACCTTGGTCTAAAGCATAAACTTTAATATAAAAATATAATTGTATAAGAATTTTGATTTTATATTTATTCTTTAACATATAGAAATTTAAAAGTATAAAATCAAATAAACATTTCCACTGTTTTTTTGAGTTGTATTATTATAAGATTTCTCAACTAATCATTTATTTGAGAAATAAATATTGTAGCCATAATTGAATCAATTTTTTTTGTTTGTTTGGTGCACATAATTGAATCAAAATTTGACCATAACAATTTGCAATTATGTATTAATTAAAAATAACTTACGTGCGTGACTAAAGAAACGTATCAACTAAAAAGAAATGGAGGACTATTAAAGTACAAATTGTTATACCATGTTGATCAGACATTTTCTTGCTTTATTTATGATTTTACCACTCGGTTAATTAATTTTGCATATCAATGTGATACAGAGTAAATTGAAACTCCCTCATTATCAATAACCAAGAAAAATAAAAGATGTTCTTTCGAAAAAGAAAAATAAAAGATGTATTTAACTCAAAAAATCTACTTCCTCTGGTTTTTTTTTTGTTTTTTTAGTTGCAATAGTTTGACTTTTACACTATTCATGAGTTTCACTTTGCTTAGTTTTGAAAATTTATGCATAGATAAAAATATAGTCACGTGGAATTTTGTTAGATTCGTCTCGATTTGTACAATTTTAATATTATTGGTAATAAAATATGTTAACGACTCAAAACATGCATTGACAAGCGTGTAAAAAGAAGTGTTGCAACTACTCCATAAAAAAAAGAGGAAGTAAACTTTAAGAATGAAAAATATATACTTCTTCCGTTTCTATTTAGTTGACGCGTTTGATTTAGGCACATATATTAAGGAGAACAGAAAGAGAATGAAAAAGCAAGTGGGGTTGTTTGCAAATGCAATGTAAAAAATTTGCTGCAAAAAGAAATTTGTCAACTAAAAAAACTTCCTAAAATTAAATACGTGTCAAACTAAAAAGAAACGGAGGTAATAATAAAGTAAAAAGGAAAAAAGCACGAGTAGCAGTCCTCTTCTCATTGGCTCTCACCAACGTGATGTTGCCGTTTATTTTAACTGGGTCCCACCCCACCCTTCTCACTAACTGCAGTACGGCACGTCGTTTTTCTCGATATATTATTTTAATTTTTTTTAATATTTGAATAACGCCGTTATTTTTTCTATTAACGCCGTTATGTGGGGACTACTTCCCGTTTACGGTATTACCCCTAACGTTACGGTAGAGTTTAAACGTGAATTCTTTGATTTAAAAAAAGATTCGAAAATGTGAAGTGGTATTTGTCTTTTTTTTTTTTCTTTTTTTTTTTTTTTTTTTAAAGATATGAAAATGTGGGGTTTTTAAATTTGAGATTTGACGGACCACAAAAGTCACATTCATTGTGATTAAAGAGTATAAATACAATGATCAATTTCCTCTTTGTATGGTTCACAAAATTATCATCTACCCTATGTATATATGTATAGATCTAAGGTTTTAATAATATCGTGTTTGAAATTTCTTTTTCAATCTTTTTTTATAGGATTGTTTTGTTACATTCAGCATTGATGATTTGATGTCGACTTTTTAATCGAGTACTACTATTTGAGAAAATTCATATAATGTGTTGAATAGGAAATGATTCGTACGATTTTTTAACAATGAACATCAAACAATTGAAGGTCAATAGTACATGAGAGTGATGAGACATGAAAAATAAAACAACGGGACAAAATGGAGGGAAAAAAAAAGGAAGTGTAGTATGTGCGCAAGTTAGCGAAATAATTAGGCTCAAGTGTTGTTTCCTAATAACTTGATATCTTATGGTACCTTCACGGTGTTGGACCATGCACCTCTTTTCTTTGATTCTCGCTACAACAATGCTAATTTTGTGCCACGAATGTTTCGGTTCTAAAATTATTGGACTCTAGAGGAGGAGTCTCATTCTATAGTTAAAAAAATATGGCCGCACGTTCACGATTTTATCGTATTCAACAAAAAATGTCTAGAATAAAGACCGAGCTTAAGACATGGGCACGTAAAAGGTATGGAAACAATAATAATAAATTATTGGCAAATGAAGAAAAAATAAAAGAACTTCATCGTGCCCTTCGATCACAACCTTTTAATCTTATTTTAGTAAGTCATATTAATAGAATGATTCGTCAATGTGAAAAACTCCTCCTTTTTGGACAGCGACATTATGGCTCTCTAAATCGAAAGAAATGGTTAACTCAAGGAGATAGGAACACTCGTTTTTTCCATAACAAAATGAGCAAAAAAAAATAGTCTCAACGACCATTCATAGGCTAAAAAATGAAAATAATGATTGGGTTGATACTTGTGATGAGATTAAATCTCCTTTTAGACTCATTTCGCTCGAGATTTAAGACAACTCGTAATACTACAAGACAATTAGACTTATCCTTTATAGACCCTATAACGATACCCGAAGATTGCAACTCTCTTCTTGCTCCGGTCTCTAAAGAAGAAATTAAGGACGCTTTCTTTAACATGAACCCAGACAAAGCCCCTGGCTCTGACGGGTTTGGAGCTAAGTTCTTTCAATCCTATTGGAAAATTATTTAAAAAGACATCACCTTGGAGATCCAAAGTTTCTTTTCACATGGATGTCTTCCACCAGCAATAAACCATACCATCATTACTCTTATTCCTAAGACGGAAATGCCCGAGAATCCTAACCACTTTCGTCCGATCAGCCTAGTGAACACAGTGTACAAAGCAATTTCCAAGTTATTGGTCAATCGTTTATGCCCTATTCTTCAAAAAACAGTGAGTCCGCTTCAAAACGCTTTTACTCCAGACCGTTCTATCCACGATAATATCCTCGTTGTCCAAGAAATTTTAAACACGTTCCAGAAATCTAAAAACAAAACAGGTTGGTACGCCTTAAAACTTGACATGGAAAAGGCATATGATAGAATAGAATGGGATTTCTTGTGGGAATGCCTAAAAGCTTTTGGCTTCCCTTCCCAATGGATTGCTTGGATCCAAGAATGTGTTACTAAAGTTTCATACTCTTTAAAAATTAATGGTGAAACAACTGACTGGTTTAAACCCTCTAGAGGTCTTAGACAAGGGACCCATTATCCCCCTACTTATTCATCCTTTGCATGGAAGTTCTTATTAGGAAACTTTGTTTAGAAAGTTCTAACTGCAAATCTGGGATAAGCTTCAAAATTTGTCCTAGGTCCTTTTCTATTCCTTGTTTGCTATTTGCAGATGATAGCTTACTTTTCTGTAAAGCTACCAACTCAGTTTGTACTAATCTTAAGAATATCCTAGATTTTTTTTGTGACATCTTTGGCCAACTAGTAAATTTTCACAAATCTTCAATTATTTTCTCAAGAAACATCCCTAATGGCCGAAGAACATCCTTAGATGCACATTTTAACATGACCCCTAAAGCCTCACTTGGTAGATATTTAGGCGTTATCTTTAGTTCTTATTATCCAATGAAGAAATATTATAAAAATGTCATGGAAAAAACTGAACAGCGTATCCAACATTGGGAAGCCGGTTTCTTATCAAAGGCAGGTAGACATACGCTTATCCAAAGCAATTTGGAAGCTTTACCTAGTTACCTATGCTCATCTTCCCTCATTCCTAATGATGTCTCTAAAGAATTAGACTCCCTTCACCGTAAATTCTTTTGGAGACAAGAGAAAGATAAAAACAGCATCTCCTTATCGCTTGGGATAAGATTTGTAGACCAAAGAATGCAGGTGGGCTAGGTCTCCGGCAAACACTGCCTCTTAACAAGGTATTCATTGCAAAGTTAGGGTGGAAAATTATCTCCGAACCTAATAGTCTATGGGTTAAAATCATTAGAGATAAATATCTATGTAATAAATCCTTCTTTGAATGCACTCCAAATGTTAAAGATTCTCATATTTGGAGGAAAATCCTTGCCCAACGGGAAATTTTAAGAAAAGGAATTCGATGGAAGGTTGGAAATGGAATGGATATATACTTTTGGATTGATAATTGGGTAACCAACCAAAGCTTACTTGAACTACTTCGTATGGATCCTAATCAAGTTGAGTTAGACACAAAAGTTTCGGACTTCATTCTACCCAACAAACAATGGGATAGACAGAAGCTATGCTACTTTCTCCCAGACAATATTGTTTCTCAAATATAGGAATTCCATTACCTAGAAGCACGATGCTAGATATGCCGGTGTGGGGTCTTACTTCGTCTGGCACGTTTACAGTAAAATCCGCCACATGGCTTGCCCATAATCTTGACCTTGATGATAAATGGGAACATCGTTGGATATGGAAATTAGATATCCCCCCTAAGCTCCAAATCTTCTTGTGGAAAATTCTTCATAATAGTCTAAGCGTTCGTGATACACTTTACAAAAGAAATGTAATTCCTTTTAGTGAATGTGGTCTATGTAATGTTCATGGTGAAATAGCGAACCATCTCTTTCTTTCTTGCATTCATTCTAAAGATGTTTGGAACCATACCTTAGTTAAGAATTGGTTGGGTAGTAGAGTTCCCTACATTGATTTAGTTGAAGCACTTTTATGCTTAAAAAAACACAAACTATCTATTAGGAAATTTATCTTCCTTATTTGGAGTATTTGGAAAGAGCGAAATTCTATAATTTTCCGCCAAGAATCCTTTGATATTCCTAGAATTTTCCACCGAGCGCAATTTGCGTTCAATGAGTGGCACTACAGAATTCTCACCGATACTTTTTCTTCATCGGGATCTCCTATTCGGATATCCTCATCTTCTCCTCCTCATTCTCCAACATACACCATCATGGTTTCCTGGGAGGCGCCGCCAACAAATTTCTACAAACTCAATTTTGACGGTTCAGTACTCAACAAGTCAGCAGCAGTAGGGATTCTCATCAGAGACAGTAGTGGGGCAGTTTTAGGAGCTCGAGCTTTCAACCTCGGCACCACCAAGGTTTTCATAACAGAGGCCATGACTCTTCATAAAGGCATTCTTCTAGCTCTTGAGCGTGGGATCAAAAATATCATAATTGAAGGTGATAATCTTTTGGTAATCAACTCCGTTAATGGCATCTGGTCAACACCATGGTTGATCATATTATTAAAGACATTTGTTCACTTCTAAGCAATTTCGATAACTGGAGCATTCGTCACATCTTTCGGGAGGCAAATCAAGCAGCGAACTGGATAGCAAATGTTGGTCATTTAGTTAGTAATAGTATGTATATAGTTCCTTGTAATAATTCTTCTTTATTTCCCATCCTTTCTTCCGACGCATTAGGAATTCCCCTCGTTAGGAGGGTTTCCTAATGTTTACTTTTTTCTTACCATTATTAAAAAAAAAAAAGGTGTTGTTTGGTGTAACTACTCCGTATTATACTCATCTATAAACTATAGCCATATATTCCCGGCCATTTGACAAATTTTGCATATGAATGTGGCTTTTATGACAATCTAGCTAATTGGCTAGTTTTACCTAGATTTCAATCTCTTAAAAGTGTGAGTGATATATTTTTTTTCCACACGTTTTAATTAGTTTACTTTATTGGGTAAGGGCTGCATATAACCATTTAATATCCTTCTTGTTTTTAGTATTATTAAGTTGGAAATTTATCGACAATTTACAAATAAATCAGTGTAATAATTGTTTATTTATTGTTTATATTTTTTTTCTTTTTTTAGCTTCTTATGGGCTGCATATATCTTTTTCCTACTTTTATACTAATTGTTGAAACCTAACATAAACTATAGACAAAAACACAGAGTAGAGGAAGTATATTTATTTATTTATTTAAAGGAAAATATTTATCTTGCATATACGTGATTGATCATTTCACTCATTAATTGGTTTCAAATGAAAAGCCATATTACATGCTACTCCATATGTACATTTGTGTGCAGTGTGCATCCACAACTACAAGTCTACAAGAGTGTTTTCTTCACCTATTTGAATTTGAACTTAGAATATTCAAAAATTAGGGTCTGTTCTTATTGACTGAACTGAACTGAACTAAACTAAACTGAACTGAATATTTTATAAGAGAAGGAAATTAGGAGCTGAACTGAACTGAACTGAGCTGAACTGAACTTCAACGTAAGAGAACAAACCCTTATTGAAACTGGTTGAAATATATTAGATCCGATTAAGTATAATTGATTGAAATTTATTAGGTCTGGTTGGAACTTATTGAATCTAATTAAAACTTGTTTATTATTATTATTATTATTATTATTATTATTATTATTATTGAAGTTGATACTATAGAAATATGATTAAAATGTTACAACGACATTGTCCTTTTAAAAAACTTACTATAAATTCTTTGCTATTCGTATTAATTATCAATAAATTATAAATAAATCTTAAAGTATAGAGTAATAGCTAGCTAGTACTAATAACAAAACAATGTACCTAGTAAAAAAATTTGTAGTACTAGCATTACTATATAAAATCGTAGAATTAATGTGATGTATAGTATTTCGAATATTATGTATTAATACTAACATATTTTAGGCATGAATGAAACTTATTAAATCTGATAAAAACTTATTGAAATTTATTACGAAGTAAAATATATTGGGCCTAATTAAAGCTAATTTGAACTTTTCTAAACTTCTTAGACATAAAGCTTACTCTTTTTTGAGATGAAAAGAATACACCCTAATTTAGTTCAAAGTACTTTTAAATGTTGAAAATAAAATTCTAACTTACTATTATTCGAGAAAGCAATTGTTTATCATCATGACAATTTAATGAATTTTGTTTGATTAGTTTCTATAAAAATTCTAATATTTCATATGATGTACAATCTTTAAATCAGATCACCAATAAGTTAATTTTACAATAGTAACTTAGCCATGTGAATATTGTGGACCTACTTTGGTAAAGAACAATGTTAGAGATTTGTCATCGATTGACATCATTAAAAATCTACAGTATTTACTTAGACGTGAAATTCAGATTGAGACTTAATGACAAATAATGAAATAAAACCATTGTAGAATCGTCGCTAATCATAATTGATCGAATTTTGAGTATTGATGGCAACTACTATTATTGGTATGTCATTTATTTTTTGTTTAATGAAGAATTTATTAACACTATACAATTAAAGTAAATTACAAAGTAGGGATTGTATATAAAATAAGGGTTTGTCTCTTACGTTGAAATTCAGTTCAGTTCAGTTTAGTTTAGTCCAGCTCAGTTCAGTTCAGTTCAATTCAGTTCAGCTCCTAATTTCCTTCTCTTATAAAATATTCATTTCAATTCAGTTCAGTCAATGAGAACATACCCTAAGTTTTTCATATAGTACGGACAGTGGCGGACCCAGGAATTTCCGATTGGTGGGTCACAATCGATAATCAAGTATGTAAAAAAAAAAAATTACCGAACAACCAAATAATAGTACTAAAAAATACATCCAAATATTCAAACAGTACAAAATACAACCAAATGTTCATATAATACAAGCAATTTCACATAATGACATAATCACATAAACATATTACACAAAACACAATTACACAAAACAGATTTCACATAAGTAATAAGTTCAAGAGATTTCAATTACACAAAACACAATTACACAAAACACAATTACACAAAACAGATTTCACAAAAAGAATCAATTGATGATTAGTTGATTACCTACCTTGCTAGGCGGAGGCGAGCAGCGGAGCAGGTGGAGCAGCACTGCAATAGGGCCACGGGCAGTCGGCCAGCACCGCATCACGGCAGTTGGCAGCACTCAAGTCTCAGGCACCGAGGCACGCACTCAGCAAGACAGCAATTCGCCAATTCAGCAGCACAACCAACTACAAATTAACAAATCAACCAAAGTTTAAACCAAAGTTTAATAAAATTAACTAATTAGACTGAATTAATTTGAAGATTAGAAATTAAAAATAAAAATTAGAAATCAACTTACTAGCGAGTAGCGATTTCGAAATGCGATTATGCGACTATGCGAGAAGCCACGAAGAGGACGGAGTCCACGACCACCGACGTCCGACCACCAGGCGAAGAGAACGGTGGCTGCCTGGCTGGGACGAAGCGAAGAGGCGAACTGAAGAATGGAGATGAGGCGAAGTCGCGAAGAGAAGAAGGCTAGGGCTTGAAGTCTTGAACTGAATTCGTGTTTGGTTT
The DNA here is from genome assembly GCF_001683475.1 of Chenopodium quinoa. NCBI lineage: Eukaryota > Viridiplantae > Streptophyta > Magnoliopsida > Caryophyllales > Amaranthaceae > Chenopodium > Chenopodium quinoa. The sequence goes on along the minus strand of NW_018745533.1, from coordinate 2,199,643 downwards.
TTTTGGGGAAAACTGATTTTAATTTTTTTTTTTTAAATAACTTAAAATTTTTTTTTGGGCCTGGTGAGTCACTTGACCCACCAGGTCTAAGCCCAAGTCTGCCACTGAGTACGGAGTATCATCAACAATATACTCGTATTTTTTTACAAGGTAAGAAAAAGATAGAGGAAATATTAGGAAACCCTTTGCACGAGGGAAATTTCTAATGTGATATACTCATATTTATAAGTCATACTTTGTATATATAGACTCATATAATATATATTCGTACTTAAAGTGTATGCATGCAAATATGCAATGCCTCTATTATCGTGTATTATTAGGTCTTTTTATAGGTTAGAAAAAAATATCCTACTCGTATTAAGATCAACACTTCTCATAGTATAGCGGGGCAAGTAGTTTTCTTGCCACTAAAATCAACATTTAATTTTATAGTTATTAGGTCATAATTATAAATTAAGTTGTGGGGAAGTAGTGTGTTGAAGGGCCTACGCGTTGTTAATAACGTCATTGCTAATCAATTTGCACACCATGTAAATTAGATCTAAACATGAAATTTTGGATTAAGACTTGACATGAAAGAGCAAGTATTAATCGATTTAACGTTGTTTATGAAGTATTATTAATCAAATCACAATAAATAATACTATGAGATTGTCAGATCAACTTTTACTTATTACTCTATTCATCAAATAATTAATATGATCATATTCACTTGAAGAAAGATTATCCAATTTTCTTGCTTAAATGTAGGCCTTTATACTCTATATATCTTACAAACTTGGAGTATAATTTATTTCCTTAATCTTTTTTTAATTCACTTGAAGAATGATTGAGATTTTTTTTTTTTTTTATTGCTTTAATGTTCTTTTCTAATAATATATAGGAAAAACTAAAAGAATATAATTTCATTAATGCATGGAATCCATTGGTAAACAGATGATGTGTCTAGTCTCAATGAATTTTTATTTATTTATTTATTTATTTATTATTATTATTATTATTATTAGAGGTAATCTCAACGAACATTTATCAACATAGAGATTGCTTTCTCAAAAAAAAAAAAAAAAAAACATACAGATTGTAAATTTTATGCTACAATTTAATTCTTCATTGTTTATTCATTTGATTAGTTACAAATCTTGCAATGCAATTTGACTTTTGCACAAATTTCACGCTTTAGTTTGACTTTGATTTTTTTTTTTTTTTAAATGTAGTAATGTAGGTCTATCATGGTGATCAATATTTTCAAAATATCGAAGTTTACAATTATACATATTAATAGCTAGAGACATACAAATATGTGATCAAAATAACACATATTAACAAACGGTAAATAAAAAGTATTGCAACTAACAAAACAAACAGAGAGCACTCGTAAAACTAATTGACATGTATGCAAGTGGTTGTTGTTGTCCCTATAGTAAGATTCTTTGTGTTCTACATAAGATGGCATACATGAGTCATGGAGATAACATTAGAGTAATTGCACTTCTTGATGAATTGACGTGATGATAATAATGGTATATACTTCTATATCATTATTATGAATTGAAGCTTATTTTTAAGACTTGTAGTTATGTACTAATGTCTCTTCCTTCTATGAGTTGTTTCTAGTACAACAGTTAGGCGATCTAACTTAATTTTTGGTATTTATTTTCAATTGAAAAGGATTGGAATGTTTACAATTTTGAAGATGTGATTACTTTAATTTAATTAATTAGCTTGTAATATCACCTAATACGATATACAACAATAGTATATTACCAGTAAATTAAATTATATGCAATTTGAAAGCCTTAATTGGAAGACAAGTTATATATGTCTTGGACTACAAGACAAGATTAAGTTAAGTTAACTCAAGTAATACCTTCCGTTAATGTCTTAATGATCGACCATTTGAATGAAGCTAATAACTCAAAGTACTCAGTTGATCAATAAAGTATGATACTTCATATCTTCATATAAATTGAAATATATTATATATGGGGAAATTAATTAGAACTCATGAAATACACCAAATGTATTACAATTGCTTGTCATCAAATTAGTTCAGGTATGGTGAGATGATTTCAAAAAAATAAGTGGATAAGTGAAAATTACGGGCTTGTCACTTTAGCTTAATTTCAGTTCAGTTTAGTTTAGTTTTGTTCAGTTCAGTTCAGTTCATTTCCTAATTTCTTTCTCTCATAAAATAAGCCTCCCTTGGGGGGGGGGGGGAAGGAACTGCAATAAGGCTGCCCCTTGCTCTCTTTCCCTACCTTTTTTGGCTTGGACCATGTCTCCCGAACAATCTCAGTACATGTGGCGCAAGACGATTCCACATATCGAGGTCGGAATGGGATCGGGTGTTGATTGCAACTCTATTCAGTTCACTTCATTCCAGTTTCAATTAATTCAACTCAGTAAATGGGTGACCAAATCCCAAGTGAAATAAGCATACCATATGATCAATGTAGACTAAAAATTCTAGAATATATTCTAATTTATAGTATAACACCCTATTAACATAAAAATCATACTCTAAAAAAAAACAAAAAAAACAAAAAAAAACAAAAAAAAAAAACATAAACATCACACTATAACTTTTTATAATCCCGTTGTGTTTAGTGCATAACCTATTTCAATGCAATCTAATTGAGTCCTGAAAATAAAAATTTACATTTATTTCATTAAATTCAAATAATTTTATTCAACAACAAAAAGGTAAACAATACATAAGCATTAATTAGAATTTTTAATTAATAACAATATTCAACTAATTTTTCTTTTAGTCAAATTATCTCGTCTAAAATTCTTTACACTACTTTAACGAAACATCATTTTAAAACGGAGGAGTATCCATGAACTTGAAATCCATTCCATTAGTGCGATGTCGTAAACCGAAAACGCTGTACCCGTGGTCCAACTCTTTAACCATCGCAATTATATTAAATCGATAAATTCCATCTTTCTTTTTGACGAAAAAAAAAAATTATATTAAAGTAAACGGTAAAATGATTCTCCGTTACTTAACCGAAGCAATGGCAACGTTTGAAATTACTTAGCAATTCCAAGGACATTTCTAAAACTATTCAAAACTTTCCCTTTAATTAAAAAAATCAATAAAAACCACCTCAAATTCAATATTTCACCATTTTTTTAAGATTCCCAAAAATAAAAAACAACACGTGTTTATATTGTCCCAACCAACCAAACAACTGTACACCCTCTTTTTTAAAATTAAAATAATAATTAAATTTCAATTTTATAAAATTAAGCTTTAATGTTAATTTCTTTACCACTCATTTATAAAAAGTCGCCCGCCTCCCTTGTTATTATTTCATCTTCCTTTTTTTTTATTTTCATTTCATTTTCTCTCTCTTCAAAATTTTTATTCCTCGTGGCTAAATCTAAGCAACCCATCAAATATTCTTCAACTCGTCTTGATTTTTTTTCATTTATTTGATTGATTTTTTCACCGGAAATCATGTCTGCTTCGTCGGCGATGGGTGATTCCGGCAGATTTTCCGGCAACAAGATGAGTTTTTCTCAGACTTGTAACCTCCTCAGTCAATATGTCAAGGAGAAACGCGCCCTTGGCGTTGATTCTCGAGGTAAAGATCTAAAAATATTAATTAAAATCGAAAACACGGACTAGCCAATTTAGTCGTGTTATATTTTTTTATTTAACGCGTAATTTTAATTTATATTTTGGAATTTTATAGGACCGTCGACTATGAATTTGTTTCCTGTAAGTGGGAAACAAGGAACAGCAGCAGCTGAAGAAGATTCAAATGGGTGTGTTGGGAAAACCATCAATCTCTTTCCTCAGCTTTCTGGGTTTAATTCAAGGTAAAGTTTTATTTTATTTATTTTTTCTTTTATTAGTTATAATTAGTGTTTTAAGTTTTCGGGTTTTATTATTATATCACGCGTCAATTGGTGTTATTAATGTTTTCGTATTTTGTTCCTTATCTACGAAAGCGTATACAACGTGTGTTTGGTACTGCTGTAGTTTTTCCACGTGATTAAAATTATTTTTAGCTAAAATCTTGTTGACTGTAAATCTGTAATTAAGAGATTAGGTTTTGACTAATTTGGAATTAGGATAAAGTTAGAGTAGATTGTAATTTTGTTGGACTATTTTAATTTTGTTGTTCAAACCCTTTAAAACCCAATTAAATTAATTAAATGTAATAAATGAGTTGGGTATTATATGAATTAATATTAATTGATTATTGGAATTTTCATGAAATGTTGTTGGTGTGAAACAAATTGATGGGGCCTTGTTATCTAGTCTAGTATGTAGGTGTGCCCCCAAAATTTGAGGATAAAATTATATAGGTGGACTAGGGATAATGCATGAAGAAGATGTTTTATTTTTGGATATACATTATTTGAGCCTTCTCATTTATTGAAATTTTAATTTTTTAATCCCTTGGATTATTTAGAAGTTTAGAACCTTTTGCTTAAGGAGTAGTTTAGATCTTAGGGAGATTTCTAAACATGTTTAAGATGGCCTTGAAGTTGCTCATAAGCTCGTGTAACGCTTTTATGGTAGGCAATCGGTTTTGAAATAGAATCCTTAACACATTTAAGGTGGTGTTGAGCTATTAAATAAGCTCGGGAATTGCTCTTACTATATCTGATTGGTTTTGGGATGGAACTTCGTGTAGACTAATTGTTTGGACTATGTATGGAATTTATGTACCTTTTTTTACGCGTTATTGATTCTTGTGAACTAAGATGATCAAATGTTTTGAAAAAAATTAGTAGCCAAAGCCCTCATGCATATAATTTTTCTAGCCTTGAATTAGGGTTATTGACCCTTGTGATGTTTTGGTTAAAGTTTTCCCACTTTTGTTCCGATCTTTACTAGGTGGGGAGATTTTGTGTGTCTGATTTGTTTTACTCGTCGTATTTCAGTGGGAACAAGCGTGCTAGCCCTGAGCCTCCGACTCCCCAAATGACCATCTTCTATGGAGGGCAGGTCTTAGTTTTTAATGACTTGCCAGCTGACAAGGCAAAGGAGGTCATGGACCTGGCTAGCAGCTTTGAGGCTAGCCAAAAGAAGAGTAAGGTCGAAACTACCAACTCGTCTCCCTCTAGCCCTGTTGCTGTCCCAGTATCAGCCCAAAACACCAAATCAAACCTGAACTCGACCCTGAACTCAAATCAGAACCTGACTGCTGCTTCGAAATTTGGGAAGAATGTCATACTAGCTGCCATGCCTAGAGTGTCTGGTAATTATTCTGTGCATGTAGATATGTAATGACTTAAAGGATGGGAGTATTTTGAACTATTTTTTTTGTGAATCTTTTGCTGAGTTATGTGGGTGTTCTGAAGTATTATTATCAATCTTTTGCTGATGTAAATCTTGCTTGTTTTGAACCTGCAGATCTGCCTATTACTAGGAAGGCTTCTCTTCACCGTTTCCTCGAGAAGAGAAAAGATAGGTAAGGGAACTGTTTTGCAATTAGTAGATCAAACTGATGGTTTTGTTCTTTCATCTGTTATGAGTTTGGCAGTAGGTGGTTGATGTTATACAATTGTTACCCACATTACGAATTGGTTATTATAAACCTGATTACAGTTTTTAGAAACCTAAAGAACTCGAAACACATGCTATATAATTTCTTTGCTTGAATGTATTGGATCTGATTTTTCTCTCTGTTTCAAATTAACAGGCTTGTGGGCAAACTCCCTGCTGATGTTGCCAACGGAGGCTCAGCAAAACCCGCAGAGGGCAAGGCCGCGTGGCTGGGACTGAACTCTGTGCCAGTGTTCCAGATGCAGAAGCAGCAGCAACCCTAGTAGTTCTAGACTATAGTATATGTGTTATTTATGTATACTATTATAGGCATTTTATATGAAGTATATGATATAACTAATGAGCTTATTAGCTGTAGTGTTTATTATGTTGGGGGGGGTTTGGTTATTAGAATCCCTGTTTTTAAGTTAGAGCTGACATTTTTGTGAAACTTGCTAGCTTATGTAATTATTTTAAGCTAGTCTAAGTTATTTCTCAGTTGAAATGAATATATATATGATTAATATTTTTGTTGTCGTAATTCTATCGCATCAGTGCTAAACTGCTAATCCTTTGTTCGACGGTGAGTCATTGAAATCAATTGGCACGCTGCACGCGCTAGGTGCTGTAACTGCATGAATCCAGAGATTGTAGGGTTTGCAGTAGAACGAAACCTTGAGCAGTTTCTGGGGGTTATGGAGGGCCATCCGAATCTGTTTTATAGATACATCATGTATCAAACATACCGACATCACTTCCATCAAGGCCTACTATTCTTACTCTTTCTAATGTGAACTAGTTTTCAGGCTTGAGCGATGCCTTGCTTATTATTAGTAAGCAAAATCAATATTAACTATTGCATGGTTTAGTGGTTAAGACTTTAAAATCAATCATTAACGTCGTTTACTTACAATTGCGATTACATACATTTTCGTCTTTCCTCCGACTCCAATCCTCTCTCACTCATGGCACCCCACCTGACCACCAAGTTAGCCAACTCTACCTTATTAGCAGCCAATGTTAACAGATTCATATTTGAATTAAAAAGGAAATTTTGTGTAGAACTGTCCTAAAGATAGGGTCATTTGTGAACAATTACCCATTTTTTTAAATTTGTTTAGAACTACCCACAAGTTTGAAAACATTTGGGTAGCACTACCCATTAACATTTTTCGTTCAATTAAGACGTTATCGGAGCTCACTTTTTTCACTTTTGCCACCCAATTAACTCTCCCAATTTGTATAAAGGTTTTAATTTACCTTAATTAACCTAATTAAGGTTCTAATCATAATTTATTTTAGGGTTCATGAGCGTAGTATTATTTGGGGATTTTAATTTCTAAGGTTTGGGGGTTTAATTGAATTGGGATTTTTGCCTATTTTAGCATTAATTGACCATTGTAATTAAAAAAAAGTAAAAAATTGGGCCAAAATAACGTTTTAATGGGACGAAAAACGTTAGTGGGTAGTGCTCCCCAAACTTTTCTAAATTTACGGATAGTTCTAAACAAAAAAAAAAAAAAAAAAAAGGTATTTGTTCACAAATGACCCTAACTTTAGGGTAGTTCTACACAGAATTCCCAATTAAAAATTATACCAATCATACAACTTTTGCTTGAATTGGCTAAAGTTGAGAGTGGACCTTTGATTATAAAAATCACGCCCTATTTTAATTACTAAAACATTAATGTAATAGTATATCCCTTTTTATAATATCAGATTATTCAACAAAATTTAATAAGAGTATTTCATTTAAGGGAGTATTGTATAACCAGTTGTTTATTTATTTATACATGGTGTATGATTATTCAATGTACCAATACACAACTACAAGTATTTGAAATTTTATATACTACCTTTGGTTCGTATTATATGCAGCATTGGTGTATAATTTGTGAGATGTAAAAAATTCCAAAGTTGCATATAATATGAACCGGAGGTAGTACTATTTATACGTGTTTGTTAATTTAACATTTTTTTTTATGAATTGTTTGATTATAGACACTATACCAGTACACTCTTGTTTATTATCTGTCATTTATACAATTGTACTACAATTTTTTTTTTTTTTTTTTTTTTTTTTTGATGCAGAGGAGGGAAAAAAACCCGAAAACAAAAACAATTACACCACCAACCGTGGCAAGGCCACTCCTACCATATCCTCCCAAAGAAGGTTCTTTATTTCGATCGGAGGAGCATCGAAATAAACCACCCTCTCTTCAAGGATAACTCCCAAATTAGCGAGTTTATCCGCTACCCTATTACCCTCCCTAAAACAATGAATAATATTAAAATAAGTACCAAAAGAGCTAATAAAATTACGACAGAAATTGATAATGTGCACGCATTGGTTCCTTTGCTGAGTTGAATTAGTGATGGCTTCAACACAGGCTTTGTTATCCATTTGAACAATCAGCTTTCTTATGCCTCTCTGTTTAGCTAGTTTCAGGCCTTGTTCTAGTGCCAGGAACTCTGCTCTGTATGCTGTGCAGATTCCATAGTTAGCTGCAAAACCTGCAATGAATCTGCCCTCCTCATCTCGAATTAAACCCCCACCTCCAGCCATGCCAGGAACTCCCTTTGCTGCCCCATCTGTGTTTAGTACCCACCAGCCAGTAGGAGGAGCTATCCATATATAAATCTGAAAGTATGTGTGTTGTTTATTTGTTACAAGTTGAGGTTTAAAACGGTTCCGTAGTTTCTTTAATATTTCCTACTTTAAAAGCTATTCTATTTTTGATTTGGTACTAATTGGTAATTTGGTATGTTTGTCAACGTAATATCTTTGATTTGGTATGTTTGTTAATGTACAAGTTTAGTTCTCAATATCTTGGATCTTTTACCAAAATGGCTAGTTTAACAAAAGTATTTACCAAAACGGCTAATTATAAAATTTAATTCCCAAACTAGCTAAATTTATTGATTTGAAAGGATATTATTTATTTCTTATTATTTCCATTGAACCGGTTCGGTTCACCTTTTTTCTTTCTTTTTTTTTTAAAAAAAATTTTGTTTTTTGGGTTTTATTTTTATTTCGGGCCTGTTCATATTTACTGAACTGAACTGATTGGAGCTGAACTGAACTGAACTAAACTGAACTAAGCTGAAATGAATTTTTTATGAGAGAGGGAAATTAAGAGCTGAACTGAACTGAACTGAACTGTACTGATTGGAGCTGAACTGAACTGAACTGATTGGAGCTGAACTGAACTGAACTAAACTGAACTGAACTGATTAGAGCTGAACTGAACTGAACTGAAAATAAGTAAATATGAACAGGCCCTTCCTTAAAGATTTTGTTAAGTTGGAAAATTTAAGCAATTGATTCGTGATATATTAAAGTAAACAGTTGCAAGAACCCTAATTTCAATAAAAAAAAAAAAACTTAAAAGCCCTAAATTTTCATCTTGATCAAATCAATCATAAAAATTTGGAATCTCAAGTAGTATTGTTCTATCAAGTGATTAGGGGATTTTTCCCCACCAATCACCATCTGACAAGTGGACCAATCAGGTTCCGCCATGTGTCTGTCACATGGGCCAATAGGAGCCTGCCACGTGTCAAGCAATGATCTGTCCACTATGGACCAATTACGACACGACACGTGTCCTTCCCATGACACCTGGGATAACCGGTCACCTAGGCCCAACTTCCGAGGGAAGCCCAATCAGTCCAAGGTTAACCTAAACCTAGATTGACACGTTTCCCGAGGTTATAAATACCTCCCTTAATCCTCATTAAGGGAGATTACGCTAAAAACGCAGATTACACACATTAAACACTCTCACCTAGAGAGACCCAATCACTTTAATTTCCGCATTAATTACTCCTTAATCAAGTACTAACTTGACCGTCGGAGGCGGATCTCCAATCATCCGGAGCATCCGTTTGTTTTGCAGGTATAGGCGTCCGGTTCCAGTCTCGGAATTGTAACTCTCCCGCAGGACATCAGAAAACCCCAAAACATCTTGGCGCCGTCTGTGGGGAGAGTACTTCTGAGATGACATCCACGTTTGTACCGGCTCCTGAAGAGAGACGTCCCCTGGACGACCCTCTAGTTCAGTCGGACCACGATACTGAGAATGAATTTGAAGTTGAAGCTCACACAGCTTCAGACGGGACCCTAAGGGCCCGACGTGCCCGTCATACCGAAAAGAGGGAACGGGAACATCTTCAAACTGGAAGCGAGCCAGCAGGCGCACCGCCTGTTCGGCAGCAGCCGACTGATGGGTCTGCTCCCATCACAAGGAACGAACTCATGACCTTCATGAGGGACTTCAAGGGAGAAATTCAAGAGTTGATCAACAAGAAGCCGCCTGCTCTGGACAAGGAGCAGTCGGCTAAGAAACCCTCCACTTCACGGAAGAGGAAACCAGTTCAAGGGCGAGAGGCGACCCCTCATCCTAAATCTAGGAAGTGGGAGCCACCTGCCCTTGATTTCACAAAATACCGTTTTCCTACTCCAGGAAATAGGAAACCTGTTCGTCATATTCAGGCGGACGGGTCGAGGAAAACGTACACAGACGCTCGGCTACTGCTAGAGCAGAAGAAGAGTGACCGATTGTCAGAGTCGGCCTCTACTTCAAACTTCCAAGACAGTCTGCGAAATACCTCGATGAGGCATACTCAGTCGTATCATGAGAGTCAGTCAGGCGGCACCTCCCGTCAGTCCGGCTTTCATAGCGACCAGGCGGTACCAAACTTACCGTTTGTACCGCAACAACAATATTTTTTACAGCCACCTCTGTTTGGTGGACATGCAGCAAAAAATGTCCAACCTATGGACTGGCAGCTACGGTTGCTTAGACTTGGTGAACAGCCGTCGGCCTTCTTCAAGGAAATTACTGAAGCCGCTCAGCCGGCCAAAGTGAAAAATGTATTAGTAGGCGCCTATGACGGCACTACTAACCCAGAAGACCATCTGATGGCATTCACCAATCTGATGTACCTTCAAGGGTTGGATGATCCCACTTGGTGCAAGCGTTTCCCAGCGACTCTCAAAGGAATCGCACAACAATGGTTCGGCAACCTGCCGACTGGTTGTGTAAATAACTTCAAGACGCTTGCTTACTTATTCACCTCCAACTTCGCCATGAACATCCCTGCGAAGAAGACGACCCTTGATTTAGGAACAATTCAGCAGGGCGAGAAGGAGGGGCTTCGTTCTTACATCAGGCGGTTTAACCTGATGAGAATACAGATCCAAGGGTTACCGGATGAAGTAGCCTATACTGACTTTTTCAGAGGTCTCAAAGACGGGTCGACCTTCAAATTTGATTTGGTCCGAAAGAGGGTGGCGACTCTTCAAGAGACCTTGATTGAAGCGGAAGCCTATATACAGGCGACTGATCTTTGTAGTACGGTAAAACGGTCAGACGGGAAAAGGTCCGACAAAAGAGAAGGACGACAGAAGCAATCGTCAAACAAAGACGAGAAGAGAAAAGAGGTCTGGGCAACTGATTCCTCTAAACAGCCGTCCCAGAAGAAGAAAAAAGAATTCAAACCATACTCCCCAAAGTATGTGTTTAACAAGGATAGCCAATTTATCCTAAAGGAAATCAAGGGACGGATCTCAATTGAAAAGCCGGTCCCCATGAAGGGTTCTGCAAACAATCGGAACCAAGAAAAATTCTGTGATTATCATGAAGATGTTGGTCATCACACCAATGAATGCATCACTCTCATGCGGTATCTGGACCGCCTGGCTGAGCAAGGTGATCTTGACACTTATGTCAAGAAATCTACGGGGAACACTTCCTCAAAAAAGCAGTCGACCAAAAAGAATCAACAGGCCGACAACTCCGATACAGATGATGCAGCCGTCTACACCATTGCAGGCGGCTTCTCAGGAGGCGGCCCCACTATTAGGGGCAACAAAGACAATATCAGACGGTTAGATGTAAATTCCGTTCACCAAGAATGGCCCTCCAAATATTCATTTCCTGAGATTGTCATCACTGCAGAAGATCTAGGAGGGGTAAGAGGGCCGCATGACGACCCTATCGTTATTGAATGTAAAGTGGCCAACCAGAGAGTTGGCCGAATCCTCATAGATACCGGAAGCTCCTCAGATCTCATCAGTAGAAAATGTCTGTCGAAACTAAAATATCAGACTGATTGCATACATCCGGCATCCCACCCTTTAGTAGGGTTTGGAGGAGGAGTCGTCCACCCAGTGGGACGAATGGATTTACCCATCCTCCTGGGCGAAAAAGGAGAAGGACGACACATGGTAGTCTGATTCCTGGTAGTAGAAGAACTCTCGGCCTACAACATGATTCTGGGACGACCAACCCTGAATAATTCCAAGGCTGTTATAATCCCATCTCTTATGTTGCTCAAGTTTGAGAGGGATAATGGAATAGTCGGGTCCCTAAGGGAAGATCAGAGGATGGCCCGAGAGTGCTATCTCTCGGATGTCAAGCCCACTTTTATGGCCACTGGGTCGAGCGGTGGAAAAATAGACCTTGACAATGTCAAGGAGAGTGCGCCTGTTCAAGAAGCAGGCGGCAAGAAGAGAAAGGCATCCCAGACAGGGGCCGCGAGAAAAGACAGAAAATAGCAATCATTGGCAGAGGAGTGGTCGGATGAATTCCGCCCTCAGCCAGCTGGTGAGCATACGGACCTGATCTTAGATGACTCGCGTCCTGACTGAACAATCAAGGTTGGGACGACTGCTCTAAGGGACCTGGGTGACGACTTTCACAAACTATTGAAAGAATACAAGGACATCTTTGCATTCGAAGTCCATGAAATGCCAGGCATTAGTCCTGATCTGGCGGTACATAAACTGGCCGTGGATCCGAAAAAGAAGCTGGTACGGCAGAAGAAGCGGAACCATGGCGAAGAAAGAAGTCAGGCGGCAGCCGCCGAAGTTAAAAAATTACTTGATGCAGGGTTCATTCGGCAATGTTACTTCCCAGACTGGGTTGCAAATGTGGTGCTTGTTAAAAAGCCGAATGGCACCTGGCGAATGTGTGTAGACTACACAGACTTAAACAAGGCGTGCCCCAAAGACAGTTACCCTCTGCCTAAAATTGATAAACTGGTCGACTCAACAGCCGGCCATGCTTTGATGAGCTTTATGGACGCCTACTCTGGTTTCCATCAAATTCCTTTATGGAAAAAAGATCAGGAAAAGACGGCCTTCGTCACTGATCAGGGGTTATACTGTTACACGGTCATGCCGTTTGGTCTTAAGAATGCCCCGGCCACTTTCCAGCGAATGATAAACACTGTGTTCTTTGATCAAATTGGGAGAAATGTCGAGGCATATATTGATGATATGATTGTCAAGTCTAAACTTCAGAAAGATCATCATTCGGACCTCCGAGAAACTTTCGCCACACTCAGGCGGCACCATGTCATGCTCAATCCCAAGAAATGTGTCTTTGGAGTTAAGTCTGGGAAATTTCTCGGATTCCTTATCAATCAGAGAGGAATAGAGGCGAACCCTGAGAAGGTGCAGGCGGTCATTGACATGCAGTCGCCTCGTACCATCCGAGAGGTTCAGAAGTTAACAGGTTGTCTGGCGGCCTTGGGAAGATTTCTAAGCCGATTAGGCGACAAATGCCTATACTTTTTCCAGGCAATTAAGAAAAAGGCAAGGTTTGAATGGGGGCCGGATGCTGAGGCGGCCTTCCAGAAATTGAAAGTTCACTTGCATTCCTTGCCGAGGCTGGTCAGCCCTTTGCCCAAAGAAGTACTCTACATGTACCTGGCCGTCTCTAATCATGTGTTAAGCGCTGTTCTCCTTGCTGAAAGAGACGGCTGTGAGCTCCCGGTCTACTTTGTCAGTCATGTACTGAAAAATGCCGAGTTGAGGTATCCCTTAGTGGAGAAATTTGGTCTTGCACTCTTCATGGCTGTTAAAAAATTGAAGCCCTACTTTTTGGAACATGCAATCGTCGTGTATACAGACCAACCTATCAAGCGGCCACTGACCATCATGGAGTCGTTAGGACGAATGATCAAATGGGCCATAGAAATACAGAGCCTCGAAGTTACTTTCGAGCCTAGAAAAGCAGTGAAGGGGCAAGCCTTTGCTGACTTTATTGTTGAGATGACTCGTCCTCCGGACTCTCAAGATACAGACCAAGTCTGGAAGGTATATGTGGACGGAAGCTCTACTTCAAATGGTTGTGGAGCAGGAGTCATATGTCAGTCGCCAGAAGGCGACAGGTACGAGTATGCTTTACGCTTCAGTTTTCAGGCCTCAAACAATGAGGCAGAATATGAAGCTTTACTAGCCGGAATCCGCATGTGCAAGGCGGCAGGAGTAAGAAAAATAGACGCCTGTTCCGATTCACATTTGATAGTGAGTCAGTACAATGGCGAATACGAAGCAACCCATCTGGCCATGATCAAGTATTTACAGGCGGTCCGACAAGCAGTCGGCTCCCTTGAGGATTTCCATCTGACCCAAGTGCCGAGATCAGAAAATAACCAGGCGGATGCACTTTCAAAATTAGCATCATCCGCCTCCTGTGATACTCCTCGAACTGTTTTTTGGGAAATAATGGAGAGGAAAAACATTGAGGAAGAACCTATTGGAATCTTAGACAGAAGCTCAACCTGGATGGATCCAATCAGGGCATATCTGGCAAATGGTACCCTGCCGGATGATCATCAACAGGCGGCAACACTGAAAAAACGAGCAACCAGTTTTGAAATAATAAAGGGAGAACTTCACAAAAGGGGGTACCTTCAACCCTTCTTAAAGTGTGTTACTCCAGAAAAGGGGCGAGAGATACTGGACGATCTTCACTCTGGTTACTGTGCTTCCCATATAGGCGGTAGGACGCTTGCTCAACGGGCAAGGCGGCAGGGCTACTTTTGGCCTACTTTAGAAGCATATGCGATGGTGATGGTGAAAAAATGTGACAAGTGCCAAAGGTTTGGCAAACTAATTCACCGTCCGGCTACTGACCTCACTACCATTCATAGCCCACTACCGTTTGCTAAGTGGGGCATGGATATTCTGGGTCCATATACGCCTGCTACAGGCGGAAGGAGGTACATACTTGTTGCCGTCGACTACTTCACTAAATGGGTAGAGGCGGAGGTTGTAAAGGGAATCAAGACGAAGGATGTAATTTCATTCATTTGGAAAAATGTCATCACTCGGTTCGGGGTTCCCATGTCTATGGTTTTTGATAATGGTCCCCAATTTGAGACGCCTGTTCTCAAAAGCTGGTTGGGTGACCAAGGAATTGCACACTACTTTGCATCTGTCGGCCGTCCACAGGCAAACGGCCAGGTAGAAGCCTTTAATAAAATCATCTCAGACGGTCTCAAGAAAAAGATTGAACGTGTAGGCGGCCTATGGGCGGATGAATTACCACATGTTCTCTGGGCCATTAGGACGACTGAAAAAGGGGCGACTGGAGAAACTCCATTCCTCCTAACTTATGGTGCGGAAGTTGTTCTTCCAATAGAACACTACGAGCCGACTCTTCGAGTAATGCTATATGACGAAGAGGCAAACTGGGAAGCCATGCGCGTGGAATTAGACTCACTTCCTGAAAGGAGGGGCAATGCTGTCTTGCGCCATGAAATTTACCGCCTGAGAATGACTAGATCATACAACAAAAAAGTACACAGGCGTCCATTCAAAGTGGGGGACTTTGTACTTAGAAAAATGGAAGCAGTTGGTAGGGCTAATGAGTCTGGCAAACTAACTCCCAACTGGGAAGGACCCTACCGAATCTGTGAAGAGGTCAGGGACGGTACCTACCGTCTGGGAACACCAGACGGACAACCGTTGCCTCGAACTTGGAATGTAGATAATCTTAAGAAATATTTCTTTTGAATGATGTAAATAGTCAAGGGCTACTTAATAAAAGTTTGCATACTTAATATTCAATTTTGTACTAAGAGGGGCACGCCTACTAACAAACAGTCGGCTACTCTCCATACTCAGTTTTTATTCTTACTTAAGAGGGGCATTCCTGCTGAGAAACAGTCGGCTACTCTCCATTGAGTATTTTACTCTATCTTCAGAGGGGCATGCCGTCTGTACCTTTACAGTCGGCTACTCTCCATTTAGTATTTTACTCTATCTTCAGAGGGGCATGCCGCCTGTACCTTTATAGTCGGCTACTCTCCATTGAATATTTTACTCTATCACCATAGGGGCATGCCGTCTGGACATATAGTCGGCTACTCTCCATAGAAGAGGGCCGACTGGTTCCAAACACACATCCACCCCCCTTATACTTAACTAAAAATGATCAGGGCCTGGCCGACCCTGTGCCTAAACAGGCGGCTACCCTCCTTTTAATTAGCACCTACGTTCACCAAGAACTAACCAAGGCCACAGGCCGAATGATCAGACCAGGCGCCAAGCCAACTGATCCAATCTTCATTACTAATACGACCTGTCCCAACATCATAGCAGGCGTCCGGCGGCATCCCTCCGGATGAAATCCGTCGCAGAGAGCCGCTCCCTTTTGGGTGGAACATTGCTCTATAAACTAATTACACGGCACCTATACGACTGCCCCCAAGGGCAACCACGTAGCCGTTTTTGAGACAAGGATAACTCTATCACTAACCAAACCAGTGGTAGCAGTTGGCATCTGAGTCAGATGACCTCCTGTATTACTTGGGATAAATGCAGGGGGTACCTCTTGAGTTAATAGCCAACAAACATTGGCGAATCAAAAGGTTCAGCCGGCCTCCGCCGCCTGGTACCTTTACTACTCAAGCAGGAGTGACGGCGACTGAGTAACTCCAAAGTTAACTCATAGTCACTCTCTCAAACTTAGTATGGAGCCTAAAAGGTATGAGTCGTCCGCCTGTTTTTAGCAAACAGGGGCTCTCAACCACTACTCCTGCTAGGTTAACAACTTATGAGTTAAAAGCCAACAAACATTGGCGAATAAAGGGGAACAATCGGTATCCACCGCTTGATACCTCTACTACTCAGTTACTTGGCGACTAGGTAACAATCATGTTTACTTGGTCACTCCTTAAAAATTTTAGTATGAAACTAAAAAGGTGTTCATACAGCACCTGTTCACACTAGATTAAATATGGCGGGAAACAGTCGGCCTAGACGGCCTAAAGTCTCTAGCCTAAAAGCATGACAAGTAGGAAACAACTTTCCTACTTGGTTAATTTTACAAATGACAGGACCGCCTGCCTAAAGGGGATCCAGTCTTTAAAATGGTTCGAATACCGATTGGATAAATGGCCGACTGATCGTCTAGCCTGGAAACAGACAACCAGTCGTCCAGGGGCATAGGCGGCGTGACTAACTATTCGTACCTGTCTGCAATTATCGGCCATGTAAAACGGTCGGTATAGTGTACAATTGGATATCAGAATATTCAATACTTAAACAAATTTGAAGCAAAACAAAAAAATTCATTAAAAAGAAGCCGGTCATTAAAGACCGGCAAAATATTCAGAGCCCCGGCCCCCTGGCCGGGTAAATACAAACAAACGGCACGCAGGCCGTGGGAAGAAGACATAAAGCTTAAGAAGGGGGCAGATCTTCAATATCAGCAGCTGCCGCCTGGTCAACACTCTTCTTGCTGGACTCGGCTTCATCTGCATCCTTCTTTGATGCATTACCCCCAAGCGGCACAAGCGCCACTACCGGCTGCTCCTCCTCCTCCAACGCCTCCTCCTCAGCAGCCACCAGGATCTCTTCATTATATCTATCAGAACACTAGCGGTACGTTTTTTCCCATGAGGAAAAGTCGGCATTGGGGAAGAGGCGGCCCCAAGTCATGCGCTGGATTTGAGCAGAGTCTTCCATCATCTCCCGGACCAGCTCTTTCTTTTCTTGCTCGGCCTTTTCCGAGAGCTCCTAAGTAAGACTCTTCTCCTGGGTCACCAGGCGTACCTTTACGCTCGCCAAGGATTTCTCCAAGGTTTCGTATGAGGACATCTTTTGGCGAAGAGGTCTCAGCTCGGCCTTGAGGTTGTTGATGGTCGCCTCCAGCTCGCTATTCCTCTTCTGGGACGCCTCTAACTGAGCCCGGATAGCGGCGGTAGCCTGCGCCTGATAATAAAGAATATCAATGGTCAGAACTTCATTTTGGGCAATTTGAAACATTGCCTTATCACAGTCAGAGGCGGCCATAGCTTTTGCAGCCTTTACCTCTTTGTTCTTCCAGTCAAGCGGCTTGCGAAGGCCGTTCACTCGGAGCAGGGCCTAAGTAAAAAGGGGAACATGCGTCAGTTTCCAAACAAAAAGAAAACAGGCGTCCTGGAATTCAAATACTCAAAAATATGCTAAGTATACCTCAGCAAGGACCCCTGCAATCCCGTCTAGGTCAAGGGTGCCGACACCCCTGACCGCCTCCCTTTCAGCTGGAGGAACGACCTTGATCATAGACTTGGCCACCTCGACCAAGTCAGGCTCCTGAGGGCCGGCTGCATCAAGCATAAACAAACGGATTAGACCTAGTAAAGAAGGGAGCAAGTCTAAAATTTACAAGGACAATTTCATACTTCTAGGTGGCCCAGCTGGAGTTTTAGAAGAAGTGGCCGGCTGTTTCTCAGCCGCCGCATGTTTCCTGGCAGAACCAGGAGAGCTCGCAACAGTCGTCCTCCGGGCCTTGGGGTCCGGCTATTGGGAAGAAGAAGCTCTTGGAGCGCCCGTCTAAAAAAGAAGAAAAGAGTCAGTATATGCATAAACACAACTCCAAAAAGAGGGTGAAAGGTTCGAAGCCCACCAAGGGTGCCCTTTTGTTGGGGGAGTCGGTTGAAGACTGTTGCATGATGGAGGCCCGCAACATGGCCGCCGCAGTCTTGGAGGCGGTAATTTTGCTCATGGCGTCCGCTGCAAAAACAAATAGCAAAGTTAATAAAAGTCATAACAAGAAATGCACGGAACAACAGAGTATTTGACAGGCCGGCTACCTCTTGAGCACCGACTGCTGAGGCCACAGGCGGCCAAAAAGTACTCGTCGTAGAGCCATTTGAAGCTCGGAACGCAGTGCAGGGGTACTTGCTCTCGTACCCCTGAAGTAGAGTTCACCTTCGACTCTACTTTGAAGAGTCCTTTATCTAGGATCTCTTTCTTAGCCTTGGGGGGAACAGGCGGCATGCTGCGGCCGCCTGCAAGAAGGGGCGGATTCCTGTTCCACCTGTTAAAGTGCTTGTTCAGCTCTGTGTCTGAACTCTCAATGATAAGGAAGGTGCTCCGCCAGTCCTTCCATTTGTTTTCTTTACCTCTCGTCATGAGGTAGCCCCTGTGGCTCGTCAATTGATACCAGCCGGTACCGCCTGCCTTAGGGGTCCGGCTGAGGTAGTTCATGTGGGAGAAAGCCTCGAAGCTCGGCTCCACCCCGTGCAGTTCGCACCCGGCCACATAGCCGAGTACGTTGACCTAGGAGTTCGGGGCTAACTGCCATAACCCCAACTCATACCCATCCAAGATCCGCTGAACAGCTGGATGTAGTGGGAAGCGCAACCCAGCCTTGATGGCCGCCTCGTAGCAGCCAAAGCAGGCGCCATCATAACTGGTACCAGCCGGCCATACGACTGTGTCTTCTGGATCCGGCACCAACACTAAAAAGCCGGGGCCCATTGTGTGGTTTGCGATAAAGCTCTCCACTTTCTCTTGCATGGCCGTGATCCGGCCCCGAGGTACCGTGCAGTAGTAGGGGGTATTTTGCTCTCGGTGAGAGGCGGATGGCTCCGCCCAATCGTCCCCCTTCTCAACTACGTGAGAAAGCCTCGCCTCTTGTAGGCGACTGTTTTTCTCTTCTGTGTCCAGGGAAGCATGGCCAGAAGAGCTAGACTCGGAATCGTCCTCTGACGAGTCCGAAGAGGACGACTCTTCCCCTCTCCCGGAGGGGCCCGCCTCCTCTCCTTTAAAAGGAGCAGGAGAGAATGTAGAATTGTCAACTGTAAAATGGGAAGGGGTCACTTTGACTCCTCCCTCAGAACTGCCGGCTTTCAAGCCGCTTTGTTTCACTTCCACATCTGGCGCCTGGTCAGATGTTTCACTAATCGGCACCCTGTGGGAGGAGCCGTCTGAGTTTGAGATCCTGGCAGTCTTTTTTGTTCTGGCCATCATGCTCTGCATAGACACAGATACAGTCGGACTTTGTATAAAGGGCAAAGATGGGTCCAGAAAAGGGCAGGCGGCACTCCTAGTCCTAGATTCAGCCGTCCCCGGTGACCGGCTGATCACTAACCTAGGTCGTGTCGTGTGCTTCCGTGGTGCCATTTCCAAAAAGAATAAAGTAAAGAGAAAATTAAGAGTAAGAGAACCGACGGTTACCTGAACGAGTGACGATTGATGAAGTTCTGAAAATCCTTTGCAGTCGGCTTGTCAGAGCAGGCGGTAGGCAGAAAGGGTGAAGTTCTGAAAATCCTTTGCAGTCGGCTTGTTAGAGCAGGCGGTAGGCAGAAAGGGTCCAAAATGTCAGAGCAAGTTCAGGGGTCCGAATGTTCTCTCACAAAGTTTTCAAGTGTGAAAATGACCGAAGTCAACACTCCTTTATATAGGCAAAGTGAGAAGGCGAAGGGTCACTTCCAGAATTCAAAATTTTGGCGGGAGAATCTCTCGGCCTCTCGCCGAGTGACACCTGTAGCAGGTCGTCGCCTGTTACAGGGCGATACCTGTCACAGGTAACACGTGACCAGTCACGTGCCACCTGTGAGGGGCAAATGATTAGGGGATTTTTCCCCACCAATCACCATCTGACAAGTGGACCAATCAGGTTCCGCCATGTGTCCGTCACATGGGCCAATAGGAGCCTGCCACGTGTCAAGCAATGATCCGTCCACTATGGACCAATTACGACACGACACGTGTCCTTCCCATGACACCTGGGATAACCGGTCACCTAGGCCCAACTTCCGAGGGAAGCCCAATCAGCCCAAGGTTAACCTAAACCTAGATTGGCACGTTTCCCGAGGTTATAAATACCTCCCTTAATCCTCATTAAGGGGGGGACGCAAAAAAAAACGCAGATTACACACATTAAACACTCTCACCTAGAGAGACCCAATCACTTTAATTTCCGCATTAATTACTCCTTAATCAAGTACTAACTTGACCGTCGGAGGCGGAACTCCAATCATCCGGAGCATCCGTTTGTTTTGCAGGTACAGGCGTCCGGTTCCAGTCTCGGAATTGTAACTCTCCCACAGGACATCAGAAAACCCCGAAACATCAAGACTACCACAAATTTATACGACGATAAGAGATTTCAAGGTATTGTTCATTTTTTCATGTATATTAATGTCGGCTAATATGATTTTTTTTTTTAATGTGTATGATAAATAAAATTTACATATATTTATGTGATTATAATGGCAGATCAGACAATGGATATGTTCAATGTGTAAAGGTGTAGGACACAATTCAAGGACTTGTGCTAAAAAGAAGAGATCTGAAGGGGAGTAATATAGGTATGTAAGAGTGGGTTTTTGTTCAAATTTATAAGCTATATATATATTTATCTTATTACTACGTATTTTAGAGGTATATGCATAATTATTAATACACTATTACCTTCTATTTGCAGCTTGATTTGGATGTCTTTTCTCTTAGAAGAAACTTTGATGTTCGCTATTTCCGGAGCAAATAAAATGATTCTATGGTCTAGAGTTGTATAACTCTAGTTATTTATAATCAAGACTTGATTGGTCCTTTAGACCTTAATATATTTCTATCTTTATGTGTTAAAAAAATAGTTGTATTTTTTTGTTTTTTTTTTCTTTTGTTAAAATGATTCTATGGTCTAGAGTTGTATAACTCTAGTTATTTATAATCAAGACTTGATTGTTCCTTTAGACCTTAATATATTTATATCTTTATGTGTTAAAAAAATAGTTGTTTTTTTTTTCTTTTGTTGATTGGAAGTTTGGATCAATTTTTTGGGTAGTTTATTTTGTGTAATTTTTTTAAAAATTGAGAATTGCTGCATATATATTATGTTAATTGTTATTGTTCAAATTAATAGGATATTTTAAACTATGGCATTAGAATTTTAATAAAACCAAAAAAAAAAAAATAAGCAACTAATTCTTTTTAAATAAAAACCAAAAAAAAAAGAGAAAGAAAGAAGGTGAACCGAACCGGTTCAATGGAAATAATAAGAAATAAATAATATCCTTTCAAATCAATAAATTTAGCTAGTTTGGGAATTAAATTTTATAATTAGCCGTTTTGGTAATACTTTTGTCAAACTAGCCGTTTTGGTAAAAGATCCCAATATCTTTAATTGTGTAATTATAAACTTTTAAAAACATTATTCATTTTGCCATTTTTGAAAATGTATATTGAGAATAACATAACAAAACTTTATAATACTCTTTAGTAAAGGTAGCCAAGCATAATATATGTAGTAATATGTCTCCTATAAATTAGAATGAGACTTAAAAAAAAAAAGTTTGGGAGAAGCTTTAAACTTAGAGCTAGGAAATGTTTCTATATTTTCACCTAAAACCAACTCATCTATTGTACAACTAATATAAATTAACACAACATATTACATAACTAAAACCAAGGAGAGGTCAAGGCCCACCCCAACCCTCCTTGGTTCCGCCTTTAGGCCCATGCTACATCCACATTTCAAGTCCTTTCATATGAGAGAACATGATAATAGAGTTGGTCCTTTAGCACTTGATAAAGTTCTTACCTCAGATTTACTGGGGATAGGAATTTCCTTACCCCTCCTCTACTCTCAAAGTCTCAAGAGCCTACCCTGCAAGTATTAGACTAAAATAACTGTGAGATTTTTTTTAACGCAAGGATTGAGATCTGATTAGGGTTCTCACCGATTTAAAAAAAATAAAATATCACGTAAAGTACTTTGTATATTTTAAAGCAAATAATGGAGATTTATATTTGGGGATGTGTATAAGTCTATGATGAGGGCATTTATTATAGGTGTCCATTGCTTACTTTATACGTGTCACTACTATCATGAATTCATGATTGATGATGATTTGAAGATATCTATCGTTTACATTTGAGGGAATGTCATAGAGTAGGATCAACTTTACTTCCTCTGAATTTCAAGGGATTGTTTGGTTAAATTGAGTGAAGAAGAATAAATGAGACATTATATGAACATGTTTATATGATGCACTATTTACTTATATTTATTTGCTTATTGAGTGAAGAAGAATAAATGAGACATTATATGAACATGTTTATATGATGCACTATTTACTTATATTTATTTGCTTTCGTATCGTACTAATGTTTGATTAGTGTTGTGATTGACTATGATCGACTTCATTTTGTATGTCTAGAGCCTGGCTAGGTTGTCTTGTCATATGTTGTTATACATATTTCGTTCTATAAATATTGTAATACTTCATCCGTCCCTAAATTACAATTCTATTTTTAACATTTATTCCTCACATAATAAAAAGAGGTAGGAATGTAATTTAGAGACGCAAAGAAATATATGATTATTCAAGTATATTATTTGACTTTCTATTATAAAGTACTCTGTAGGATTTATAAGGAATTGTTTTAAAATCAAAATCAATTCAAAGAACACATTCTTTAATTGCAAATATTAGTAATTTAACATGTGCCACCTTTCGATTGGCTTTATATAACATCAACATTATGTCCAAAAGGGTTGTTGTGGTATACAATTATTTTTTTGAGGAAATTGTGGTATACAATTATTGGGTGCTTTAATCCCTTTTACACTAATTAATTAACCCATTTTGAGTCTTGAATTTGAGGCTTCTCAGTTCTCACACCTGAATTATTATTAATAATTCAATCAAATATATAGTAATTTTTGTTGACTTTTATATCAACTTTTAGATATTTGTTTTGTTTCTCATTCTATATTTGTTTATGTACAAAAGGCAAACCCAAAAAAAAAAAAAAAAAAAAAAAAAAAAGAAATGAATGCATAGTTGCGTAAAACCTTATGCACAACCATTATATATGATCACATACTACCTCTGGTTCAAATTACTCGTAATTTGAAGTATTTTTATATCTCACAAATAATACCCCAAAGCTGCGAGTAATTTGGACCGGAGGTAGTATTTTTCTATAAACCTTCAACCTTCTTACCTCCCAAATTTCCACTTTTCATTTCTTTCCACAATCACCGTAGACACCGCCACCTCTTATAATTGGGGACTTTAACGATTGTACCAAATCCAACCCTCACGATTAACAATCCAGATTTTTATGATTTGAGGTTAGAAACTTACCAAAAGAGCCAACAATCTAACACTTTATTGATATGTATTCACATGACTACTTCTTACGATTAAAAAATAACGAAAGAAAATATCTTTAATGCAAAACAACATTGCATCACACAAGCTTGAAAACTTTCCTATCGCAATTTCATAATAATTATTATCTACTCGTACATTCTACGGAATAAAATACAACTAGGAAAATACAAGTACACAAGTCTAAATGTTTAATTTGTGGACATAAAATGGGATTCTGTATGATAATGAAAATGGGGCCCGCCACCCCGACAAGGCATGTGAGGTCCATAGATGTACATGTACATGCTCAACGGTAACCACCTCTCATTTTTTTTATTATTTTTTTATAAACCACCTTTCATTATTTTTGCATTTTTTTTATTCCATATCTAATTTGAGAACGTGACAATTTATATTATTAAATAAAAAAGAAAAGGTTTGTTCTTTCTCAATTAGTTTGACCATTAAAAATAAAATTTGTAGGATATCAACAACTTTACACACGCATTCACCTACTCTTTTTGCCTTGACTCGTGCCGACTACCCATCTTTTTACTCCCTTTTTTAAGTGGTCCTAGTCCTAGCTTAATTATGTGGATTTTTTTTATAAAAAAATAAATATTTGTTGTGTTATAAAAAATTTAAAAATAAACATAATACCTTCTTTTGATATTAATAAAAGTCAATAAATTAAAATCCATATTTATTGATTTTAATTTAAGTGTCAATATGTTAATTAAATCCAAAATAAACATAATTCATGAACAATATGTTGAAAAAATATATTGATTTTTGAACCCTCTCAAACACAACTTAATAAGGTAATTTAATTTATAATCTTAATCACTATCATAGATTAAAAAAAAGTCCTAGGTAATTAGTGGATAATGTTTTCCTAATTTGTGCGAAATGTCATTATCATCAAAATTAAATAATTAATTCTATGAAAAAGAAATATAGTCTACAAATAATTGAGCACAAGTATGAAAGATTATTGAAAGAACATGCTAATGTTGTCAGTTGAACAATTCAATCTAAAAAGGGTCAATTATTAGATATTAGATCTGGAAATTGCCTATGTTGAGATGTATGGATTATGGACCAAAATATCTACTAAACTTTATGATGGTTAAATTAATCTTAACCCATTGTTGCATGGTCCAAATACAAAAAATTATTTATCATTATTGGATCTGAACACCAAGCATTATTATCAAGAATTAAAATCAATAAGAATCAAGACTCTTACGCCTATGTCAACATTTTACTGGCGTATCACTTTTATATTACTTGTACAAAGTATGAGTGTATCGGTCTTAAATATTTTTGTTTGATATTTGAACTTATACTCATGAACTTAACTTGTTTGAATTTCATTTAGTCTCCTAATTTCATGAAATATGCGTACTTTCAATTTTATGTTTTTGTAATGGAATTCTTTCTACTATTTATTTTAGAATAAAGATAACAAAGGTTCATTTGATTGATTATCCAAATAACAAATTAATATATATATATATAAGAGATAAATATTGTTTGGCTAAATTAGCTACACATGAGCCCACATTAGAAGAGAGCTTAACTAGTGTTTGACCCAATGAAGGATTAAAATGAGGCCTTAATAAATCTTGAAAAAGGAGGGCAGAGGGCTCCTTAACATGAAAAATGAAAGTTGAAGAGGAGTTGATATTTTGTTTAAAAAAAAGTAACTAATAATTTTGGGTGAGTTTATTCACATTATTTATTTTATCTTATATTACTCCCCTATTTTGATTGATTGTTCTAATCCAAGAGTTAATGGTCCTTTTCCTTTACATTGTAAAGAAATTTGGCTTTCTCACCCTGATTTCAATAGTTTTTTTTATTAGTTATTGGATGGAACCTTGTGATGATTATGTTTTAGGTATGTCGAATTTTCACAGTAAGATAAAGAATCGAAACCATAATATTTTTGGAAATCTTAAATACAAAAAAGATAGACTTTTGGCTAGAATAGGAAGTATCCAGAAATTTTTAGCAAGTAAAAACTCGGCTTTTTTGATGAATTTGGAGAAAGATTTATTAAAGGAATTAAAAGATATATATGATAAAGAGAGAATAATATGGGCTCAAAAGGCAGGGATTAATTGGCGAAAACATGGTGATTTAAATACTAAATACTTCCATATTTTGGCCAAAATTAAAAAAAGTAGAGGAAAGATTTTGTGTCTTAAGGATTCGAATGATAATTGGACCACTGATGATTCAATTTTAAAAGATATGGCTACTGACTTTTATAAAAATATTTTTCAATCTAAAATTAGGAATAGAGGTGGTTCTGGTTCTTTTCATCCCTCTAACCATATATCTGTTGATGATAATAGGTCTTTAGCTAATTATATCCCAAGTATGGTTGAGGTTAAAAATTGTTTATTTAGCATGGAGCCTATGAAATGTCCGGGTCCTGATGGAGTTCTACCGAGATTTTTTCAAGCAAATTGGGATTCTTTTAGTCATATTCTTCACAAATTATGTGTTGATAGTTTTACTAAGGGTCCGGATATCAATAAATCTTATATTTCTTCCTAAGATTGATAATCCAATTAATTTGACTCAATTTAGACCAATAAGATTGTGTAATACAGTTTATAAGTTGATAACTAAGTTAATTTATTGTAAACTTCGATCTTTTTTTTTTTGAATAATTTGATTAGTCCCTTACAATCCAGTTTCATTCAAGGTAGGGGAATTGAGGATAATGTGATCATAATTAAAGAAATGTCTCATATTTTTCATAAGGCTAAAATTGGGAAAAATATTATGGATCTTAAGCTTGACCTAACAAAGGCTTATGATAGCTTGGAATGGAATTTCATTGAAGACACCCTAATTGGTTTTAATTTTCCCATGAATTTTGTCAATTTGATTATGTACTACATCACTTCTCCTCAAATTTCTGTCCTTTGGAATGGAGAAATGACTAGTGAGTTTACTCCTTCGCGAGGTATTAGACAAGGTGATCCCATGTCTTCTTATATTTTTGTTTTATGCCTTGAAAGGATTTCTTTGATGATAGAAAACAAAGTTAATCATAAACTTTGGAAGCCGTTAAAGGTAACAAAATCAATTTCTTTGTCTCATATTTTTTATGCGGATGATGTTTTCCTTTTTGGATTAGCCTCAAAAAGTAATATTCAACTAATTATGCAAGTTTTGCAGGATTTTGGAGATATATCTGGTTTAAGAGTTAATCAAAATAAATCAACTGTTATATTTCCAAGGAAAATGAATCATAATATAAGTAAAGATTTGATCACTGAATTTAGTTTCACCTCCACTACTTCTTTTGGTAAATATTTAGGAGTTGAAATTCACCCTAACAAAGTAAAAAAAAAAAAAAAAAAAAAAAAAAAAAAAAAAAAAAGTGATTATTTTGGTTTGCTTGATAAAACTTTTAATCAGATTAAAGGATGGCAATCCAGATTATTGAATATGGCAGGGAGATGTACCTTGGTTAAATCTATTTTCTCCACTTTTCCTGCCTATTTAATGCAAACTAGTATTCTTCCGATTGCTATTTGTGATGATATTGAAAGGAATTGTCGAAATTTTTTGTGGAATAAGGTTGATAAAACTAGATATTCAACAAGAATAGCCTGGAATCATGTCACTAAGCCTATGGAAATAGGGGGTTTAGGGGCGAGGAGATTAAAATTGTGGAATATAGCCTTCATGGCTAAATTAGGATGGACTATACTTACAAAACCTGAAAAACTTTGGGTTAGGATTTTCAATGAAAGATATCTCAAGAAAGTAGGTTTATTTGATTGTCATGTTAGTTCTTCTAATTCTCAAATTTGGAAAGATATTTTGAAAGGGAGGGAATTACTTGCTTCGAGTTTAAGGGTGGGGATTGGTAATGGGTCTTCTACCTCTCTATGACACCATCATTGGTTAGGTAATGCTCCCTTGAAAGATATCATGATTTGTGATATCCCTCCTCACATGATCAATTGGAAGGTGTCTAATATAATCAGGAATAAGGCTTGGTACTTGAATGATATAGAACATCTTCTTCCACAACATATTTTCAATATGATCAAGGCCACTCCTTTATCAAGGTTTGCAAATCTAGAGGATTTCATCACATGGGATTTGAGCAAGAATGGTATTTTTAATATTAGATCAGCTTACCATCTTCTTCTAAAGGGGAAGTGTTAGCTTCTTCTAATTTAAATTCCTGGAAAATTTTATGGAAAATTCAGATTCCTTTTAAATATAGAATGTTTTTTGTGGAATTGTGCTCACTCGATTTTGCCAGTGGCTGAAACTTTGGCAGGTTACATGCCTTTAATTTCTCCTATATGTTCAAGGTGCAATCTTTTCTCAGAATCTCACATGCATATCTTTAGAGATTGTTTTGCTTCTTCTTTCTTATGGAATGATATCTTTGGAAAAGTTTATCTTCCTAAAAATTTTGATTTTAATATTTTTAAAAATTCGACTTGGAAGATTTGGATTAATTATAATCTAAGTTTGGATAGGAAATGGAAACTGATTTTTGGTACTGCTTTGTGGCACCTCTGGTTACATAGAAATAAAACTATTTTTGAGAATAAACAAATTGGTCCGATTTCTCTTTTTACTAAGTTCTATTTGGATTATAAGATTTCTATCTCTTTGTTACAGGTGAATAACAAAAGGAAAAGTAACGAGTCAAGTTCCTCTGCTACAGTTTGGGAAGCACCTAGGGATGGCTATTTTAAAATAAATACTAATGGTGCTTGGCTCAACTCAACTGTTTCTTCTGGAGGGGGTGTCATTAGTAGGTCTGATGGTTCTTGGTATGTGGGTTTTTCCTGCAAATATGATGCTATTTCTCCCCTTTCTTACTGAGTTGTATGCCTTGAATGATAATCTTTCGATTGCTGAGGATCTAAGGGTTAAGAAAGTGATCGTGGAAACTGATGCCAAGGTGCTTAGAGATATGCTCATGACAGCAGGGCCTAATCCTCATCACGAGTTAGCTGCAGCAATATGTGATGTTGCTACTGTTCTTTCCAAGTTTGAAGTGGTTGTGTCTACTCATATCCCAAGAGAGGCTAATGAATTAGCTCATCGCCTTGCTGTTTTTGGAAGAGAGATGACGGTTGGGTACAAAACTCACTACTTAGTTCCTGATTGTGTTTCTGAATTGTATGAAGCAGAAAAGGAGCGTGTTGCAGCGGCATCAGCTGATCACTAGTCATGTGGGTATTCTTCTCTTAGTCTTGGATGTCTATAGCTTTTGGGTTGGAATTATGGCTGTAAATAGCTGTTAGTTTAGTTTCTTGGTGGCAGGAAGCTTTTGGGTTCACTACTGTTGTACATATAGCTCCTTGTACAAGCTTTAACTCGGATGTATTTATAGCCTATTGCATAGGCGTTTTTTGCTGCAACATCGATCTTCATTGTAATTATTATGGGATGTTCATTGTAAATATTAAGGCTATAGCCTTTTAATCTATATATCTACTAGTTATGTTAAAAAAAATTATTTTATCTTATATAAACTTATCAAAATTTATTATGAAGTAGAATTCATTTTATTTGTAAATTGAGTTCGATAAATTAAGCTTGCACAATCCCTTTTGCCTTATCAGACCGTATATAAACTTATTTTTTCTTTTTCCCGAACTTATTTGAAACCCCACCCAAATAAGTCAAAAGGTGAAGAACTTTTCTTAATTTAACTTCGGAGTAGGGATTTTCTTACTCTTTCACCCTTAAACTCTTAAAAAATTTTGTCTGTTAACCGGGGTTGAGTTACTTATTTAAAGTCCACATGTACTGTTCTAAATATAATCTATGTGTTTATTTGGAGATGTGTCTATGCATACAAGACATGTCCATTTCCAAATATTGAAGACGTGAGGTGCTCTTTTTTAAAAAAGTTTTGTTTGGGGGGAAGGAAATTGGAATCGGGGGGAATTAACATTTATGGATTGATTTAAGGCGTGCTTAGACGAGGGGTAATAAAAATCAAACCAAGGAAAATGAAGACGAGTATAATCTAGACTCAGTGGTAGTAGTTGAGGAAGGCAAATTATAAGATGCACCATAGTGCATATAGTTCTATGTGAACCACCAATTAAAATATTATCTTTATTCTCTTTCCTTTTCTGCTTTCCTAATTTTTGATTTTTCTCTCTTTTATTTTCTCTCTCCTCTATTTTTCTCTCTTTTTATTTTTCTTTCTATTGAATTCGTTCATCATCCTTTTAATTGAATTCTTTCATATTGTTAATCACCATAGAGTGAATTTCTTCATTACAATAGATTAAATTCAAATTTTGTTTTCTTCAACCTTCGATTTGAAGCTTTGTTAATGGAGTTTTACAATGAAGTGAAGCTAAAAATGGTGTCGTCGTCAAATAGAAGGTGGTTAAGACGATGGTGAGATTATTTTTCATGAGATTTCATTATCTAAATCACCATGGCTAGGTTTGAGTTTTGAAATATGTAGCTTTTATATTCTTTTGATTTTTTAGTGATAATTGTGCATTTTGTTATGAACAGTTCTGTATTTGATTATACTTTAGTATTTTGAAGATTTTAAGTTAAAAATGTGAACGTATGATACGTTTTCTGTAAACACATAACATGTATTTTTGGAATTTCGAACATCTTTATTATAATTTTGAACATACGATAAATTACTTATGAGCTTATTTTTGTTTTAAATCTATGTATTTTTAATTTTATTAAAATATTTGTCATTCTCTACTTTATAATTTATAAATTTGAACATTTGGCATTCTGAGCAGTGTCTTCAAGTGTAGAAGTTTTTAAAGGGTGTTCAGTGGTTTGTGGTTGGGGTTCAGAAGTTTTTGTAGGGGGTTCAGAGGTTCATCTAGGGTGTTCAGTGGTTTATGGTTGGGGTTCATAAGTTTAGGTTTTTGTAGGGTGTTTACTAGTTTATGATTGGGGTTCAAAGGTTTTTGTAAGGGTTCAGTGGTTTGTGGTTGGTGTTTAGAAGTTTTGTAGGGGATTCAGATATTTTTGTACGATGTTTAGTGGTTTGTGGTTGGGGTTCATAAGTTTTTGGGGGTTCAGAGGTTTTTGAAGGGTGTTCAGCGGTTTGTGATTGTGGTTCAAAAGTTTTTGTAGGGGGTTCAGAGGTTTGTGAAGGGTGTTCAGTGGTTTATGATTGGAGTTCAAATGTTTAGTAAGGTTTCAGATTAGAAGTTTTTGAAGGGTGTTTAGTGGTTTGTGGTTGGTGTTCAGAAGTTTTGTAAGGAGTTTAGAGATTTGTTGACTCGAATGAACAATACAAGAGGGGGGGTGAATTGTATTGTGGAGGAACTAGGGTAATTTTTGCGGAATTCTCAAAGAAACTTAAACAAAAAATTTAAAGTGCAAGAGATATTTTACGTGGAAAACTTCTTGGCCCTAATCAAGAAGAAAAACCACGACCACAAGGGATTTTAAACTCAACTCTTAATAATAATAGGGCAAACAACCTATTACAAATTAAGACTCTAAACTCAAGTTCCTCAATGAACTTAAGTTCCCCCTCAACTGATCCCTCAATCAGTTAAGCTCTCGAATCTGTCTCTTTCTCCTTGCTTCACTCAAAGCAATTACACACTCTAGAGTTTACCCAAACTCTACCCCAATACAACTCAAGATAAAACTTCTAAGATGCTAAGTACAAAGACACTCAAGGATTTAAGTGGATTTTTGACTCTTTTAGAAAAGCTAAGAATTGTAATGCTCAAGTGTGCTTTTCAAAACAAAAAACTAATCCTATTTATACAGAAGGAAAGCAGTTGAAACTTTTACGTTTGCCTTAACTCCCACTACACCACAACTTCCATTAATTTAGGAAGTGTAGTTCGTGGATGCTTGGGCAGCAAGCTGAAGCATATACAAGGAAGTAGTTTACTGCTCCCTTAATTTTCTCAACCTCCTTGACCAAGTAAAAGATCCGTTTTTTTAAAAGAGTTTTTACCAAGTCAGATTTTCCAAGATAATAGGA
Organism: Chenopodium quinoa; assembly: GCF_001683475.1. Lineage (NCBI taxonomy): Eukaryota > Viridiplantae > Streptophyta > Magnoliopsida > Caryophyllales > Amaranthaceae > Chenopodium > Chenopodium quinoa. Next base: position 2,167,958 of record NW_018745533.1, on the reverse strand, counting down.
TAAAATCAAAACAGAATATCCTTTGATAAATAAGATATTTTTGACTAAAAAGATAATTTTCCGAAATAGTATTAAAACCAGTTAAAGTATGGAAAATAAAATCTTTTATGAAATTAAATCCACTTAAATCCTATCAATTAACAATGTACTTTAGCAAAAATACAAGAAGCCTAAAAGATATACAATAGAATCCTTGAAATACTGTGAAGCTTCGACTCTGGAGCTTCAGTTCCTCACTCAAGGAACTTGGCTTCTGATTGTCTTCTATACTTATCCACAGCTCTTCCTTAGACCTTGTTCCATGCTCCATTCTGACTCTAGAACCTTGTTGCATATAAGAACCTGTCAAGTACATCAAAGCTAATAGACAAAAATTAAAGCTCCTATGGGTTTGCTTAGGTTCCTTGAGTCATCATCAAAACTTAAGATCAACAATATTCCCCCTTTTTGATGAATGACAAACCTAAGCAAACTCACAAAATAAAATTTAAAAGACAATCAGAAAAAGAGAAAACTTTAAAACGAAAATGAACTAGCAAAAATTAAACAAGGAACTGAATGAAAGTTATAGTTATACCTTCTAAGGAAAATGGATGGAGAGCTTGTCAACAATTGAGTTTGCCTTTCTTTTCCCCCTTTTGGCGTTCATCAAAATTAATGCACACAAAGATACATATCTAAACACAGCACCATGATAATGGTTTGTGTCCAAAGCAAAGAACAAAGCACATACAGGAAGAAATAGTATGCAAATAGTCATAAAGCAAACAAGCATCATCCATAAAAACAAACTGACGTTCCTCCATAACATCAAAAACAAAAGAAAATACCTTGTTTTAAGTGTTTACAGACCAAAAGAAGCAAAATGAAACAAGTTCAAGTCAGATCAAGTGCAAGAAAATAAAGTTTTAGAGCTAAGACAGAAAGAAAACATCAAGCTTTAGGGACAAAGGACTGGGTCTCTTCTTCAACATCATTCTCTGGCACCTCCTCAATGACCAAGTCCTCTAATTTCTTCAACAAGTCAGCCTGCCCTTTGGAAAGAGTTGATGTGTTCTGGTGCATTGCTGAGGTGAGCTCTGTGGAAGCTTTCACCAAGTCTGACACTACCTTCTCAAGAGCTTCAATCCTTTGAATTAACCCTGGTTGAGTATCAACTAGCTTTTGCACTGTCTCCTTGAGAGCCTTAAGTTCCAAGTTGGAACTCACTGTGCTGAAACCAGCAAAACCTGAACCTGTAGGAAATGTTTTTTTCAACAGAAGCTTGAAGGATGCCCTGTTCCCCCTGAGAACCAGTTTTCTCTTCAAGGATCCCTTGATCCCCTGGTGCACTGTTTCTCTCTTCACTCAGATCAACCACTGCAGCAGACTCAGCCTTGTCCTTCCCTCTTGGCCTTATAGCCAACCTAGTACTCTTTCTCTTCCCAGGGCTTTGAGTACCCTTTTGGTTTGACGGCACAATCACCTCTTTCCTTTCCTGTTCACCTTCTTTCTCATTGTCCTCTTCCTCCAACCATTTATCCAACTCTTCGTCCTCCTTTTTCTTCAAACTACTCTCATCCTGTTTAGGCTTAGAAAGGGATTTTGAGAGAAATTGAATAGTTCCCTCAACAACAGTTAGGTTTCGGGCTTCAAGTGTTTTGGGTTGGACATAATGGTTGGTTTTAAGCTTAAGGGATTCATAGTTAGTCATGGAAATTCCACAACATTCAAGAAGAGTAATTATCAAATTTGCATACCCAACCTTTAAATGATTGGCAAGACAATGAGTGAGGTGCTGGATCATCAAGGATGGAAAATTTATCTGTATTTTGTTTTCAAGGCAATACATAAGCACGACATCAAGGTGATTAGCCTCATGTCTATGCTGGGTTCTCGGAATGATAGCTAGGTGAACAAAGATAAACAACTGCTTTTGAATAGGTGAAAACAGATTATGATTGGTTCGGACTTTGGATGCTTTACCCCAATTGAATCAACAATTTTTTCAATAGGAACACCCTCAACGCTTAATTTAGTTTCATCCTTAAAATACTCATCAAATCCCTCATTAGGGGTTCCAAACACAGCAGCTAAATCATCAGCATCAAAACTAATTTTCTTGTTTTTAACTTTGCTAACACAAACACCATTTATATTCTTAAAATTCGCACAAAATTCCTTTAAAGGTGCATGCGCAATCACATTGTCATAACATTCACTAAACAACTTAATCCAATTTTGTGCTTCAAGAATATCAAGAAGTTCAGAGTACTTACTCGATTCGCACCACTTTAGATTTATACAAAACCCAGGAATGAAACGTTCAGAGCTGGCTTCAAGCCTTTTGACAGCAGCGGTCTTCGACTTTTCCCCTTGAATTGGTTCACCCAGTTCCTCATATTCCAATTCTTCTTTAACCTCTATCTTCCTTTTTTTCGAATCACTGCGAGCCATGGGTTTATTTTGGGGGTTTTCAGCAACGGTTTTGACTGAAGTTTCAGTCTCTATTTCCATGGGTGATTCCTTTTGAGGAGAGTTTTGAATTTTGGGTGAGATTTCCATGGGAATTGGAGAGGTGTCACTAAATATGAGTGTGTATTTTACGGAGTGAGGTGGGGAGGAACAGTGGTTAGGGTTAGGCTTCATTTTATAGTGGTGGAATTTAGAGGGGTGAATTTGGTCGGTGAAATGGTGTAGAAGGTTAATTAAATGGGGTAGGTGTTGATTGATGAAGAATGGCACAGAACTTTTCACTTGGTCAGATTTTAATGTGATTTGACATGAAGGGTTTAAGTTAATTGAAGATTATTTTTGGTCAGGAACTTTGAATTGAATGCAAAAGGTCACGGGTATTTAATCAACGATTTCGAGGAATGAATTTGAACTTCAAAAGATAAGCAATGGAGGATAATTCAAAATAAAAGATAAGATTTTAAGAGATAAAATTAATCAACTGATTAGTTAATTAATTCTCAAAAAGATAGAACAGAATCTTATAGATTATTTCGGAGGAACTAGGAAAAAGTCAACATAGTTTGTTATATCACAGACATGCCTAACTGCAATTTGATTTCTTCACATACAGCCACAATCCCATATGCAATGCCATACATTCTAATGCTTAGGACTATGTTTTCACATATACATATTGTGTAAGATACATATAATGCATGCATGATTGACTTATACCTTGGGGGAACTTGAGGTCTTCTTAACTCAATTGTATCATACCAAGTTCCATGCGCATCTTTTCAAATTTGTCCCTGCTCAAAGGCTTAGTAAGAATGTCAACAATTTGATTTTCAGTTTTGCAAAAATCTAACTTAATTAAGCCTTTTTCCACATTATCCTTAAGGAAATGATGCCTTATGTGAATATGTTTCACACGAGAATGATGAACTGGATCTTTTGAAATGCATATGGCACTAGTATTATCACAATAGATAGGAATGCAGTTAAATTTCATACCATAATCTCTTAGTTGTTGTTTTATCCAAAGTACCTGAGAACAGCAGGCAGCAGCTGCCACATATTCAGCTTCAGCAGTTGACAAGGCCACTGTGTTCTGTTTCTTGGATCCCCAAGAAACTAGGCAAGGCCCGAGAAACTGAATCATTCCCGAAGTACTCTTCCTATTCACCAAGTCTCCTGCATAATCAGCATCTGCAAAACCTTTTAAATCAAGAGTATCACTTCTAGGATAGAAGAGACAAAGATGGTCAGTTCCTTTGAGATATTGGAGGATCCTTTTTACTGCTGTAAGGTGTGACTCCTTAGGATTAGATTGAAACCTTGCACATAATCCAACACTAAAAGCAATATCAGGTCTGCTAGTAGTTAAGTATAAAAGGGATTCAATCATACCTCTGTATTTGGTTTGATCTACACTAGTTCCTTGTAGATCTTCATCTAACCTTGTGCCTGTTCCCATTGGTGTATGGTTGATCTTTGCTTGGTCAAGGTTATATTTCTTCAGAAGTTCCTTGACATACTTTTGTTGGTGAATTGCAATACCTCTTCCGTTTGTTTGATTTGTAGTCCAAGAAAGAAGTTGAGTTCCCCCATCATGCTCATCTCAATTTCACCACTCATTAGCTCAGCAAAGTACTTGCACAAGTTTTCGTTAGTTGCTCCAAAAATAATATCATCAACATATATTTGAACAACTAGTAAGTCAGTTCCTTCAGATTTTAAAAACAAAGTTTTATCTACTTTACTTCTTTTAAAATCATTTTGAAGAAGGAACTTAGAGAGTCTCTCATACCAAGCTCTAGGTGCTTGTTTCAACCCATAAAGAGATTTATCAAGATTAAAGACATGATTAGGAAATTGGGGATTTTCAAAACCAGGAGGTTGTTCCACGAACACCTCTTCTTCAAGAAAACCATTTAAGAAAGCACACTTAACATCCATTTAATATAGTTTGAAACCCATAAAAGAGGCAAAAGCAATTAAGATTCTAATAGCTTCTAATCTAGCAACATGAGCAAAAGTTTCTTCAAAGTCAATACCTTCTTGCTGATTATAGCCCTTCACAACAAGTCTTGCTTTGTTTCTCACAATTATTCCATATTCATCCAGCTTGTTCCTGAATACCCACTTGAGCTCTATAACCTTTTTGTGTTTAGGTTTCTCTTCAAGATGCCAGACCTTGTTCCTCTCGAACTCATTGAGTTCATCTTGCATGGCAATTATCCAGTCAACATCCTTTAGTGCTTCATCATGATTTCTTGGCTCAATAATGGATAGGAAGGCTTGAAAGGCACATAAGTTCCTCATCTGTGATCTGGTCTGAGTTCCTCTACCAATATCACTTATAATAAGGTATGTTGGATGAGAGCCTTGATATCTGAATGGCTTTGGTTGAAATTCTCTGGCAGGAACTCATATTTGAGGCACTTCTTCTTCAGTTTCTACTCTATTTTCCTCGTTGCCAGATTCTCCATGATCTTGTTCCTGCGGGTTTTCTTGATTAGGAACTTCAACATTTTCTTGATGTTCTTGCTCAGGTTCCTCTCTTACTTCCTTGGTTTACTTGGAGGTTTCTTCATCTTCTTCCCTGTCTCTAATCATACCAATTTCATAATCATTATTGTCTTGTTCCTGCACATTCATAAACATATTAGATTCATCAAATATCACATGAATGCTTTCTTCTGCACACAATGTATTTTTATTGTAAACTCTGTAAGCTTTGCTATTTGATGCATAGCCAAGGAACACAGCTTCATCACTTCTTTCATCAAATTTTCCTATGTTCCTTTTCCCATTATTATGAACAAAACACCTGCATCCAAAAGCTCGAAAGTGAGAAATATTGGGTTTCCTGCCCTTAAACATTTCATAAGGAGTCTTATTGATGATTGATCTCATCATAACTCTGTTAATAATATAACATGCAGTATTAATAGCTTCAGCCCAGAAGTTCCTTGGAAGACCACTTTCTATGAGCATAGTTCTTGCCATGTCTTCTAGAGTCCTGTTCTTCCTTTCAACAACTCTGTTCTGTTGAGGAGTTCTTAGGGCTGAAAAGTTATGATCCATGCCATTTTCTTTGCAGAAGTCATCGAATCTTGAATGCTCAAACTCGGTTCCATGATCTGATCGAATGTGGATAATTTGATTTCCACTTGACTTTTGTACTCTCTTGGCAAAGGACACAAATTCATCAAAAGTTTCATCTTTGCTAGACAGAAAAATCACCCAAGTAAATCTAGAAAAATCATCAATAATAACTAAAACATATTTCTTTCCACTTCTACTTTGAACACGCATGGGACCACACAAATCCATATGAATTAGCTCCAATGGCTTTGTGGTGCTGACCATGTTTTTGCTTTTAAAAGAAGACCTGACTTGCTTGCCTCTCACACATGCATCACAGATATGTTGTATGAGGAACTTGACTGAGGGAAGCCCTGTAACCAAGTTCCTTGCTCTAATTTTATCCATGAGTGAGAAGCTAGCATGTCCAAAACGTTTATTCCATAATAAGGGATCATCATTAATGGCACTCAAGCAGGCAAGGTTGTTCCTTGGAACGGAATTTAGATCCACAATGTATGTGTTCCCTTTTCTAGTTCCTTCAAGAACAACCCTTCCTGTTTTATCATTTATGATGTTGCATGAATCAGAGGTAAAACTTACAGAATTTCCTTTATCACAAAATTGTGATATGCTCAGCAAATTGTGCATCAAACCCTCGACCAAAAGTACATTTTCTATTGAATGAGAACTGGACCTTCCTACTTTTCCTTTAGCAATTACTTCACCCTTTTTGTTGTCTCCAAAGGTCACAGTTCCTCCTGGATAGGCCTCTAGTGAGAGAAACTTTGATTTATCTCCTGTCATATGCTTTGAACAACCACTGTCGAGGTACCACGTGTTGTTCCCCCTCACTAGGACCTGCAAAAGAACTTATTGGTTTGATTCAGGAACCCAGGTTTCCTTGGATTCCTTAAACGTTGAAGCAATATCAGATTTCTTTACCCAAACTTGCCTAACATTCTTTCTAACAGACTGTTCCTTCTTGTTACACGTGGCAACAAGATGACCAATTTTACCACAGAAGGTACATACTTTATAAATAGGCAGGTCTACATATTTTTTCTTGCCCTTATGCTTAGAACGAATGAATCCTAGACCTTCAGTTCTTTTGGTTTGAGAATTCTCAATCCACTTAGGAATTCCAAACTGACTAATGCTTCTTTCTCTTCGAAGCTCAAGTTCCTTCTCCAGTTTTACCTTTTCAATTCTTAACTTGTCAAGATCATATTTTAATTTTTCAAAATCCTCATTAAATTTAGGCAAAGATTCAGAGGAGGAACTTGGAGACACTTCAGCATTAGCAAGTTTGTATTGAGTCAGTTCTTCATTAACCATGATATTCTCAAACTTGAGTTTCTCATTTATTTCTTTTAAGAGAAGATTTTTGTCAAAAAGTTCAAAAAATCTACTTTGAACATCAGTTTGTTGATTCTCAATCCACGTACTGTGTTCCTTGCAGACTTTGAGAGCTCTTTGACATTCACCTAGACGAATACTAGTGTGAGTCCAGTCATCTTCCAATTCAAACACCAAATCAATGAGAGCATCTTTAGTATAAGTTTTAAGCACATTAGGATCAAGGAATACCTCTTTAGCAAGCTCATCGTTGTAAGCCTTTTCATCACGTTTGGCCATCAGACAGAGATGAGCTGTTTCTTCTTCAGGTTGTTTCTCTTCATCCTCACTTTCAGAATCTCCCCAGGCAGCAATCATAGCCTTCCTAATGTCTGTTTTATTGAAAGGAGTTTTGTTGTAGTTGTTCTTAACTTGTTCCTTTGCCTTCCCTTTCCCTTTCTCTGTATCCCAAAGTGGACACTCACGAATAAAGTGTTCTAGAGATCCACATTTGTGACAACCAGAGTCAGCTTTTGAAGTAGAGGGTTTCTTGGTGAAGTTCCTTGACTTGTTGTTTCGGTTAAACATTCTTTTGAACCTTCTCACCAGCATAGCAGCCTCTTCTTCATCAACTTCGGAGTCTTCTTGATCTCCAGCTTTGAGAGCCAAGCCTTTTCCTCGGTTTCCTTCACTGTTGCTTGTTCCTAGGTGCAGCTCATGAGTTATGAGGGAACCAGCAAGTTGCTCAATATTGAACTTTGTGAAGTCCTTTGTTTCTTGTAAGGCTGTTACCTTGGCTCTCCATCTCTCATCTTGAGGGAGGCTTCTTAGAACTTTTCTGACCTGCTCATCAATAGGGATTTGCTTTCCAAGAGAAACAAGCTCATTAGTAAATCTAGTTAACATTTCCTGAATTGATTCTTTTGGTTGCATTTCAAACCGTTCATATTTTGACATAAGCAAGTCAATTTTAGAGTGTTTCACTTCGTTAGTTCCTTCATGAGTAACTTGAAGTAAATCCCAAATTTCTTTAGCATTTTTACAACCCATAACACGGTTGTGTTCATTGGGTCCAAGACCACAGTGAAGTAATTTAACAGCAAGTGCATTAATTTCCATTTTCTCAAAATCTTCCTTATCAAATTCAGACATGGGTTTAGGTACTACCTCATTTTCACCAGTAGTTTTGGTAATTTCGAAATCATCAACTTCGATCACTCTCCAAACCTGGTAGTTGTCGGCTTTGATAAAAATCTCCATCCTGTTCTTCCAATAGGTGTAGAATTTTTCGTTGAACATAGGAGGACGCTGCATAGAGTAACCTTCTTCCAGTTTCTCGTGATTGTTCATCTTGATTCCAGGAACTTAACTCGTCAGGGTTTCCTGATTTCTTCGAGGAACCAGCTCTGATACCAATTGTTGACTCGAATGAATAATACAAGAGGGGGGGTGAATTGTATTGTGGAGGAACTAGGGTAATTTTTGCGGAATTCTCAAAGAAACTTAAACAAAAACTTTAAAGTGCAAGAGAGATTTTACGTAGAAAACTTCTTGGCCCTAATCAAGAAGAAAAACCACGACCACAAGGGATTTTAAACTCAACTCTTAACAATAATAGGGCAAACAACCTATTACAAATTAAGACTCTAAACTCAAGTTCCTCAATGAACTTAAGTTCCCCCTCAACTGATCCCTCAATCAGTTAAGCTGTCGAATCTGTCTCTTTCTCCTTGCTTCACTCAAAGCAATTACACACTCTAGAGTTTACCCAAACTCTACCCCAATACAACTCAAGATAAAACTTCTAAGATGCTAAGTACAAAGACACTCAAGGACTTAAGTGGATTTTTGACTCTTTTAGAAAAGCTAAGAATTGTAATGTTCAAGTGTGCTTTTCAAAACAAAAAACTAATCCTATTTATACAGAAGGAAAACAGTTGAAACTTTTACGTTTGCCTTAACTCCCACTACACCACAACTTCCATTAATTTAGGAAGTGTAGTTCATGGATGCTTGGGCAGCAAGCTGAAGCATATACAAGGAAGTGGTTTACTGCTCCCTTAATTTTCTCAACCTCCTTGACCAAGTAAAAGATCCGTTTTTTTTAAAAGAGTTTTTACCAAGTCAGATTTTCCAAGATAATAGGATAAAATCAAAACAGAATATCCTTTGATAAATAAGATATTTTTGACTAAAAAAATAATTTTCCGAAATAGTATTAAAACCAGTTAAAGTATGGAAAATAAAATCTTTTATGAAATTAAACCACTTAAATCCTATCAATTAACAATGTACTTTAGCAAAAATACAAGAAGCCTAAAAGATATACAATAGACTCCTTGAAATACTGTGAAGCTTTGACTCTGGAGCTTTAGTTCCTCACTCAAGGAACTTGGCTTCTGATTGTCTTCTATACTTATCCACAGCTCTTCCTTAGACCTTGTTCCATGCTCCATTCTGACTCTAGAACCTCGTTGCATATAAGAACCTGTCAAGTACATCAAAGCTAATAGACAAAAATTAAAGCTCCCATGGGTTTGCTTAGGTTCCTTGAGTCATCATCAAAACTTAAGATCAACAAGATTTTTGTATGGTGTTCAGTGGTTTGTGGTTGGGGTTCAGAAGTTTTTGGTGGTTCAGAGGTTTTTGAAGAGTGTTCAGTGGTTTGTGATTGGGGTTCAGAAGTTTTTGTAGGGGGTTCAGAGGTTTTTGAAGGGTGTTCAATGTTTTATGGATCGAGTTCAAAAGTTTTTGTAGGGGGTTCAGAGGTTTTTGTAGGGTGTTCAGTGGTTTGTGGTTGTGGTTCAGAAGTTTTTGAGGGGGTTGAGAGGTTTTTGTAGGGTGTTCAGTAGTTTATGGTTTGGGCTCAAAGGTTTTTGTAGGGGTTTAGGAATTTTTGAAAGGTGTTCAGTGGTTTGTGGTTAGGGTTCAAAATTTTTTGTAGGGGTTCAGAGGCTTTGTAGGGTATTCAGTGGTTTGTAATTGGCGTTCATAAGTTTTTAACAATTGGTTTTTTCTTAGATACATCATCGAATTTTTTTTTTTTTTTGGTGTTCTGATGTTGAACATTTGACTAATTGTACAATTTAAAAACAAATTGCAAACTTAAACAATAAATTACTTACACATCTTTATCCTATTCGGTAGGAGCAGATAATTTTGATTTTCAACAAAAAAAAAATTTAAAAAGTCAAAAAGATAATTATATAGTAGAATATAGTTTCAATTTTACAATTTGTTGAATTATATTAGCAAATTTATTTAACATAAATATAGGAAAATCAAAAAAGTTAAGTATTGTTTATTTTTTTGAAGGTGTTTTCGTATGTTTTTTGTCTTTTGTCATGGTAGATTGCAATTTTTAGAGAAAGAAAAATGGTGAGAGGGGAGAGAAAATACAAAAGAATTCATTGAGGAAGGTTTTTAATTTATGAGAGGAGAGAATTTTTTTTTTTTTTTTTTTAAAGAAGGAGAGAGAAATTTTTTAAAATGAAATAAAAATAGATATGACATTTTTTTTTTTGAACTTAAATAGATTTGCCAGTTGGAGAGAGGAGGAACTATTATTAAAAAAAATAAAAATAAAAAAATAAAAAATACTTCGTGGGCTTCTTTTGTTTGGGCTTCTTGTGTCAGGTGTGAATTGGGCAAGGTGCACCTATTTCTAGGTACACCATGGTGCACATAATACTAATTAGTTGAGGAACTTTCACTTGGGCTAGGTGCAAAAGTTTCAATGATTTTAGTGGGCTTAAACTTGTTTACATAATAGCTGGGTGATGGCCCAGAATAGACAGCACAATAATATAATGCAAGAGTTAATGTCTATTAGTGCTACGGCCTTATGGGTGTGTTTGGTTTGATGTAAATATATTTATTATCAAAAAAGGGAAAGAAATATTGCATCTATTACTATTGCATCTATTATAAAATAGAGGTAGTGTACAAAAAATAGTCATACAGTCTATTATTAAGTTATACAATATTGTTTTTAGAACACTATGCGTAAGAAACCATGCAAATAGAAATAGAAATTTACGAGATAGAGAGAGTACAATGTTTAAGCACATGAATATAAATTGATTAATAGATAGACTCAAGGATTTACTACACTGGATAATTAATTTTCACTATATCCCTTTTGTTAGGTGTATGTTTCATACTTTGCTTCATGTGAGTACCAAACATAATCTCCTAGACACATTGATGTTTGAAACACCAATTAATTAAGTAATCATCAAGAGTACTAAACTCAAAGGAAACTAGACAAAAACATGAAAAATCATGCCCTTAAATTAGTTAATTACTTTTATTATACTTCACTCTTTTCCACACTTTTCAAAAGATGCAGCCCCTCAAAATTAATGTTTTCCTCAAGAAAACTATTTTATCTTATAAAACAAACAATTATTCTCCATCCATAACAAAGCCTTATCGAATTTATCACTAACACTTGATACCATGATATATTCTGAAAAAGGTTAGTTATGTATATTGACAAATTTTTTAACATAACGTTAAACTGCATAAGGTTCCGGAGCACTAAGGGCATATTCTGTTCAGCTTAATATCAGTTAAGTTTAATTCATTTTAGCTTCAATCAGTTCAGTTCCTAATTTCCTTCTCTCATAAACAATTCATGTAAGCTATATTCAGCTTAGTTACGCCCCAATTCAGTTTAATTTAGTTGCTTTCAATAAATCAGAACAGGCCCTAATTCTAAATTGATTATGACTAGATATTTCCATCGAAAAAATTAGTATAGGAGAAACAATAGAAAAGAGTTACCGAGTACAACAAATTAAATGTGATCCTTTAATATACAAGTATATTTTTTATTTAAACTCTTTCAAGAATTTGAATGATCTAATAAGTTAGTATCTAAAACAAACCCTTTCCACAAAAACCAATATCCATATTAATTTTCAGAAGAATGTAAAATGTTCATAATAGAGAGTGCAACAGCAGACAACTGAAAAATACGATTATTTTCTTGTGTCAAAGGAGACACACCAACTTCTTCAAACCCATCTTCACAAGTTGTTGAAGCTTCCATCACGGAGCTCACCTTCACGTTAGCATCCACAAATCGTTGTGCTCGAAAATCCGATACCACCTCACTTAACGTAGAGAGTGCATCCGAGTAAAGTTCCAAGCAATCCTTCAATACACCCTTGTATCTTTTACTAACCTTTTTGTCCTGCAATAGTTGCTTAATCGAACATCGAGTGTCCGTAACGTTGTGTTTGATCAATGTGATGGAGATTAGGCCTAGACGGGTCGTGTTAGCACAATGGCTAGCGGGGGCAGATTGGAGGGCGTATACACAAAATTTGTAGTTGATGTTTGGGTCGTTTTTCGACGAGTTTTTGCATGTTTGGTTGATTAGATTGCTCGCTTTGATAGCATTGAAGAAGAGGACAAGGGTGAAGAAGAGAATGTAGGGAGAATTCATGGTTTTCATTCAATTACAATGTGTTTTTTTTTTTGTTAGTTATATGATTATTATTATTATTGATTTTGTTACGTTTAAGTGTATTAGAAGGGTGTTATAAGAACAATTGGCCCTTTTTGGTTTGTTGCTTAATTGTTTTGGTGGCGTGATAAATGCGCCTCTATTGAAGTTAGGAAGCCCACATTATTGAATTGGTTGTACAAGTGTACGATTATTATGGGGCATGAGCATGATTACAAAATAAATTCATTAAGAGGAACGGTTTATGATTGAAACTGATAAGACTAATCTGTATTTGGTTATCGGAATTGAATCATACAATAAATATATGATAAGTATAGCTAGATTAGGTTGGTGTTTTTATGAATTTAAACTAATTAAATAAATAAAACTTCAGAGCCAAATCAGTAAAAATAACGGATTACACAGTATAACGGGGTTACTGGTTTTGTCAGGGTTACTTGTATTTTTTTTTCAAGAGTTACTTGTATTTTTTTTTTCAGGGGTTACTTGTATTTTTTGTTTCAGAGGTTACTTGTATGGATTATTTATTCAGGGGTTATTTGTATTTTTTTTTTTCGGGGTTACTTGTATGGATTACTTATTTAGGGGTTACTTGTATTTTTTTTTCAGGGGTTACTTGTATGAATTATTTATTCAGGGGTTACTTATATTTTTTTTTTCAGATGTTACTTGTATTTTTTTTTTTCAGAGGTTACTTGTATGGATTACTTATTCAGGGGTTACTTGTATTTTTTTTTTAGGGGTTACTTGTATTTTTTTTTTTCAGGGATTACTTGTATGGATTACTTATTCAGGGGTTACTTGTATTTTTTTTTCAAGAGTTACTTGTATTTTTTTTTTCAAGGGTTACTTGTATTTTTTTTTTTTCAAGATTTAGTTGTATTTTTTTCAGGAGTTACTTGTATGGGTTAATTCAAGGGTTACTTGTATGAGTTATTTATTCAAGGGTTTCTTGAATGAGTTAATTATTCAGGGGTTACTTATATGAGTTACTTCAAAGGTTACTTGTAAGAATTACTTATTCAACGGTTACTTGTAAGCCACATACCAAACCAGTAACACCCTACAAGTAACCCTTGAGCAAAACTAGTAACACTCCACAAGCAATCCCTAACCAAACCAGTAACACCCTACAAGTAACTTTTGAGCAAAACTAGTAACACCCTACAAGTAACCCCTAACCAAACTAGTAACACCCTACAAGTAACCCTTGACCAAAATCAGTAACACCCTACAAGTAACCTGACCAAACCAATAACACCCTCACCAAACCAGTAACACCCTACAAGTAACCCCTGACCAAACCAGTAACATCCTACATGTAACCCCTGACCAAACCATTAACACCATCACCAAACCAGTAACCCCTGACCAAACCAGTAACATCCTACATGTAACCCCTGACCAAACCAGTAACACCTACAAGTACCCATAACCAAACTAGTAACACCCTACAATTTTTGACGTAGAATGTTTGATCTAAGATTCCACGAAGAAAACGAGCTCACATTTCTTTGGTTCTCATCAATTTCATTACTTCAAATGTTGTTGATGATTTTAAGGATAATTAATCACAATTTTTCACAACAATTTAACACCCAATTTCTACAATTTCGGGCTTTAATTGCAGCAATTTGGCAAAGAGGAGAGAAAAAAATGGGTGGAGTAGATATATGGTTGTTGGTAATGTGTGGTTTGGCTTGAAAAAGAAGCTAAGAAAAGAGGAGAGAGAAAATGGGTATAGTAGAGATATGGTTGTTGGTAATGTGTGGTTTGGCTTGAAAAAGAAGCTAAGAAAAGAGGAGAGAGAAAATGGGTATAGTAGAGATATGGTTGTTGGTGATGTATGGTTTGGAGAAGAAGAGATAGAAGAGTTGTGGTATTTTTGTAAAAATAATAATAATTGTGGTTGGCCACACCGTGTGGCCAGCCACATACAAAAATTTGTGATAAAACTTACCCAATATTAATAAAATTTGATAAATTCATTCAAAATCAAGCATTAAGGGTTTGTTCTCATTGACTGAACTCAGCTGAATTGAACTGAGCTGAGCTGAACTGAACTGAACCGAACTAAACTGAACCGAACTGAAATGAATATTTTATAAGAGAAGGAAATTAGGAGCTGAAATGAATTGAATTTCAACGTATGAGAACAGACCCTAAGTTAACGAATGAGACTATTAGTCTATTAGGGGTCATTTGGTTGGGGTATTCATCAAAGGGAATGGGAATCAACTGCCCTGATTTCCTTTGTTGTTGTTTGTTAGACACTTTTTTTTCATTCCCTTTACCCTCTCCATTACCCCAAATCCTTCTAACATGATTCCCCACCCCACCAGGCTTTTCCATTCCCTTTCCTTAGCCACACCTCCACCACCACACCCACACTAGCCACCACCCTTTTACCATACCCCCACCACCCAACTACCACCCAGTCGCACCCTCCACCTCCACCGCCATTGCCACCCCTTCCCCGACCATCGCCACCCACCGATAAACCCTCCCCTCCCCTAAAAACCTCCCCCCACCGCATAAATAACCCATTTATTTAACTTTCTAGCCACCACCCGACCATCCCACCGCCTAGCCACCACCCAGCTACCCTCGCCGCAACTCATCTTCCTCTCGTCACCTTTCTTCGCCGCCCAAAATCCCTCCCCTCCCATCCCCTCCCCCCGAAAACTTCCCCTACCTCGAAAAACCCTAGAAATCTCGATCTCCTCCCTGTAAAAAACCGTCGGCCACCCTCGAAACCCTAGCCGGCGGTTTGTATAGGGAGAAGGAGGGCGGTTTTTACAGGGAGGATGAGGGAATTTTTAGGGTTTTTTTTCGAGGGCAGGGGAGGGTGGGGCTTTTGGCGGCGATGGGTGGGGAGGGGCGGCGAGTGTGACTAGGTGGTGGCTGGAAATAACAAGAAATGAGTTGTTTATGTGGTGGTGGTCTGGTGGCTCCATTCCTTTTATTTTGTTGTAAAACAAACAATATACTATATGGAATGGTTTTTATTCCATTCTCTTTGAATCTTTGTTCATTCAATTCCATTTATCCCGTACAAACCAAACGGCCCCTTAGAGTATAAGTTCAAGCAATTAGCTAACTCGGCTTTAGTGCTCAAACTCACCATAAGGCCGTATTTCTATATTTCATTCCACTCTTCTATTTTGTTGTAGCCTTGTTGCAATCCCATAGGGCCGTATTCTCTTTCACGGCCCAGATTAAAAGCCCAATTACAATACTACTGCTACACTTTTTTTTTGTTGACGTGGTATCCAATAATTCGAGAGTTGAACAATTCAAATCAAATTTCACGCCTAAAAATCAAAAACAAAGTCCTACAAAAAAAGAAAGTCATCATCATACTCATCAATTATCATCATCCTTTGGATTACTTTACAATTATGGTTTCCCTTCTACCTCCTCCTAACCTTACTGTCTTTCGAGTCGAGTCCTAAGAAATATATCGATATTATGTAGGTCAATTTTGATACAATTTTTTTATAAGATCTGTTTTTCCAAGTGTAACAAATTACGTACAACATAACAAGGAAAAAATTGTACTTGGAGTATCAAAGATAAGATTATAATGTAAATCACTTTCAATTAGCAAGCCAATTGATTGAATTACAGTAAAATTATATATAGGTTGCATGAATAATATACCATAGTAATTTACTAATTCTACAATACAAGATCATTTATAACCCAAACAATACATATTTGGTTAAATATATATTGTTAAATTAAAATAAAAAATAAAAAAATTATACATGTAAAAATAAAAAATTAAAGCATACTCATAATACTAAGAGCTATAGCAGACAATTGAAAGGTATCATTGTTTTGCTTAGTCAAAGGAGAAATAACACCAACATTTCCAAAACCATCTTCACAAGTTGTAGAAGCATCCATAACCGAGCTTATTTTCACATTAGCACCATTAAATCTTCTTGCTCTATAATCCCTAGCCGATTCCCTTAACGTTGGGACCGAATTCGAGTAAACTTCCAAGCAATCTTTCAACCCTAATTTCGTAGAATTATCCACCTTGTTGCTCTCTAGTAACGTTTGTATCGAAAAAGTTGTACGTGTAACGTTATGTCTAACAAGATTGATGGATATTAGCCCTAGACGGGTTAGGTTAGCGTAGAGACTCGAGGGGGCGGTCCTAAAGGCTTTGGTGCAAAAGGTGTAGTTTATGTTAGGGTCATTGGTTGATGAATTCATGCATGTTTGGTTGATTAGGTACGTGGACTCGGCCGTGGTGGTGGTGGTGGTGAGGAGGAGGAGGAAAAGAGGGAGAAGAGTTGAAGAAATGGAGGAAGGAATAAAAATCATGGTTGTTGTTTTGAGGTAGGGACTTTTGTGTGTGTTAGAGATAGTGTGGTATAGATGATTTTGTTAGTAGTGGAAGAAAAAAGGGTGAAACTAACTTTTTGTACGTTGGAAATAAAGAGTGTTAGAGTCGTTGAGAAAACAGAAAAAGGAATATCACAGTCTATATATTATACTATTGTTGCAATTAATTCATCTTGCTTTATTTTAAGCAAAAACATGAAGTTTAGTCTAACGACACTAACGTACACTTAGATTATTAATTATGTTTGGGTTGATTGTTTATGGAATTTTAAAGAATTGATCCTTCTGTTCTTATAATTATTTTTTTATTACGGAATTCCCTTGTGACATTTTTAATAAGGATAACAAAATGAGTCCGAAAATTAAATTGATTTAGACATGCTTATTGTGATTGCATAGTGTTCAATGGTTTTTTTTATTATTCATCATTACTCGTTATCATTATCACTTAATAACTTCACTCAATAACTTAATGGTGTAACTGACTACGTATAAGAATTTATAAAAGTCAAAAGATAAAGAAATTTAAACAAAAATTATTGTGTGGCGACATTGATTTATAAGAGTAATCTTCATTTATATGTAAAGTAATCTCATTTTTTTTCAGAGTAACCCACATAAGTGACTCAAATGCATTATACGAGTGAAATCAAGTAATTTAGAAATAAGTAACCCCATTTGTTCATTCGAGTAACTCTTAATATTTTGTTTTGAAAATGAAAGAATAATTACACTTAATTAAGAAAATAACCCTTTTTTCTCATCTAAGTAACCTACATATGTCAAAGTAACCACATTTGCTCATCACCGTAACCATCGTATTACGGAGTACTTAATTAATTGTCTTATGCGTAATTATGTGAAATGGCCACACCATAAGCCACATATAAGACTTTGTGTACTCGGTATTATTTAATAATATCCAAAAACCTTTGATAAAATGTCGTTTGCATCCCTATCCTGAAAACACAAAAGGATCAACACAATCATATTTTTCTCAAATCTTTTTGTTTTGGTAGCTTTACTAGCTGGATGACTCTTTTTCCTTGTGGTATTTGGCAGAAGATGCACCCTTTAGAAAATGGTGAGCTCTTATGGCTTTTGTAAATTTCAATATTCATCCTAACTTATAAAGAAACATTGGAGGACCCTACCTCATATTGGTAGGTAGTCCATTAATACCAAAGCCCATATAAGTACATATAAATGACATAATCCAATGACGAAATAAGGTTGGTCCATGTAATGAGAACTATTATAAGATTATTGCATATGTAACCCACAATTTTTGGGGGGTTTTCTAGTCAATTAGAATTCATGCTTGAATGATGAGGCCACCATTTTCCAAACCATTGTTTGGTTTACATGAGAACATCTCATGTTTGGTTGATAGTCAAGAACTTGTAAAATTTCAAAATTAGGATGTATCCATGTTGATGTTATTGCATGATATATATTTTTGCCAAAAAAGTTGAGATATTAGTTGTTGGAGAATAGCGAAGTTAGATTGTTAATGGAGTGGCTCCATTATTTTTTAAAAGTGGATAGATTTAAGGGTTTGAGTTTTGGTACAATTAGGTTAATATTAACTAACTTTTATATAGATGTTGGGAGGTAGGAGGGAAACATAAATTCTCGTGTTTTTGGAAGATTATTTGGCCTATAATTTTAAGTCCCCCTAGTTTTTTTTCTTTCTTGTGTACATGAAACATATATTCAAATTAGCATCTCTCATGAGCAAAATTCCGACCAATTATTTGATGATGTATAGTATCAATTAACAAAACTAAAACCACTTACATAATTGTAATATATCATTACTCAATATGTCACTAGACGAAGGTAAACTTAGATTAGTTTAATAAGTGATAGCAGATACATTTTGACATAAAGACATTACCAATAAAATTGATATAAAAAATTAAAATGTTGGTTGATTAGTTGATCTATCTCACAAAAAGAAATTTAATTGATTTAACACGCGACAACGGATTAATTTATTTAACACGCGACAACAGATTAATCGTGACATAAAACGTTACGAAAAAAGGCGGTGGAGTAATAATTGGATTGATTCATTGATCCTATCTCTAGAAAAATATAAAGTTTAATTGATTTAGCGCATGATAGCAGATAAATCGTGACATTAAACGTCACAAAAAAAAAAAGTTGGTAATAATTGGATTTATTCCTTAATCTATCTGCTAAATAGTAAGTTTAATTAATTTAACACGCGATAGCAAATAATTCATGTCATAAAACGTTACGAAAAAGGTGGTAGAGAAATAATTGGATTGAGGGCCTGTTCACATTTACTGAAATGAGCTGAACTGAATTGAACTGATTGGAGCTGAACTGAACTGAACTGAACTGATTAGAGCTGAACTGAACTGAACTGAAATTAAGTAAATATGAACAGATTCATTGATCTATCTCTACAAAATACTTTGTAGTAGTGTTTAATTAATTTAACACACAACAACAGATAAATCGTGACATAAAACGTAACGAAAAAAAAGTGGTAGAGAAATAATTGTCTATCTCTAGAAAAAAAGTAAAGTTTACTTGATTTAACATGCGACAACGTCATATTTTTCTTGACATAAAATGTTGCGAAATGGATTGATTTGTTGATCTATGTATCACTAGAAAAAAGTAAGGTTTAATTTATTTAACACGCGAAAGCAGATAAATCGTGACATAAAGTGATAAAACATTACAAAAAAAGGTGGTAGAGAGAAAATTTGATTGATTCGTTAGTCTCTATGTAGAAAAAAGTAAAGTTTAATTGAGTTAGAACACAACAACAGATAAATCGTGACATAAAGTGATTAAACGTTACGAAAAAATGGTAAATAAATAATTAGATTGATTCGTTGATCTGTAGCTTAAAAAAACAAAGGCTAAAGTTTAATTGATTAACACGTGATAGCAGATAAATCGTTACCAAAAAGGGTGGCAGAGAAAAGATTGAATTGATTTGTTCATTTATCTTTAGAAAAAAGTAAAGATTAATTGATTTATTACGCAAGAGCAGATAAATTGCGACATAAAACTTTACAAAAAATAGCTATTAGCTAGAGAAATAATTTGATTGATTCATTCGTTTATCTATCTCTAGAAAAAAAATATAAGTTTAATTGATTTAACACTCCGCAACTGTTGCACCCAAAAATCAGAATTTTGACTTTTGTATGACCTTCTTGACTTTGACTGAATATAAAAGGTTTTAGAGTCAATAAAAGGTCTTTAGGCTAGCTAGACTAATACAAACATAAAAGGAAATGGGCCGATATCACATAAAGGTCTAATACATTGAGGTCGGGTTAGGGGGCTAATGGATATAATTTTAATTTTTGAAGAAATGTTGGCGCCAAGAAGCATAACCGTACAACGGTTATGGGAATCATCCATAACCACTTCATTTCGTCTATAAATAGAAGTGCAAGTATCAAAGCTAAGAAAGATATCAACAAATCAATCAACAACAAGCATTTAATTTCTTTTAAGCTTTCTTCTTAGCTTTCGTAGTTCCCCTTGCCTTAGTAGCTAAGTTTATCACGTAGCATGTTTTGAAGATCGTTTGTCTTTTCCCAACTGTATGATCATTGGGATAATCTCTCCTTCAACTTGTACAATTGTAGACCTAACTCTATCCTTTAATTAATGGAGTGCATTTGTATCTTTCGTTATGTGTAAATTAATCGTTTCTTTGAGCAATCTAATTTGTATGTTTCAATTCTTTTGGGAAAGCTTCCTTATTATTTTGTTCTTACATTAGTAAGTCTTTGAAACCGATAACTCGAGGGGCAACCCCTTAATACTCTAGAATAAAATATACTATCTAACTTGTTGGTAAAGAGCAATATTTACCTCAATAGCAGCAAATAAGTTGTGATATAAAACGTTACAAAAAAGGTGGTGGCGAAATAATTGGATTTATTCGTTGATCTATCTCTAGAAAAAAGTAAAGTTGAATTTATGTAATACGCAAAAGCAGGTAAATCGTGACATAGAACTTTATGAAAAAGTGGTAGAGAAATGAATCAAATAATTGGATTGATTAGTTGATTTATTCCTAAAAAAAGAGTAAAGTTTATTTGATTTAACATGCGATTGCAGATAAATTATGACATAAAACGTTACAAAAAAAAAGTAGCAGAGAAATGATCGAATTGGTTAGTTCATGTATCTCTAGAAAAAAAGTAAATTTTAATTGATTTAACACGCAATAGCAGATAAATTGTGACATAAAACGTCACGTAAAAAAAGGTTATAGCTAGAGAAATTATTGGACTGATTTGTAGATCTATCTCTAATCTTAAAAAAAAAAAGTTTAATTGATTTAACACGCGATAGCAGATAAATTGTGACATAAAACGTCACTAAAAAAAGGTGGTAGAGAAATAATTATTCCTTCCAATTGCAAGTTTTGTTCAAAGGTTAATAATTCTTTTATTTAATTAGAAACTTATTGGAGAGTGAAACCTATTCTATCTCTTGTCCAGTTTGAGTTGTTTATCCCAATTGTACTACATCTCTATGAAACATTTAATATTTTGCCTAAAACATTATCTTATCCTCATATGTGTGCGGGGTGAAACTCTTGCCCCCAACAATGGGATTTCTTATGAAACGACACATTTTTACTACTTCAAAACTCTTATGTATTGTGTTTTACGTATTAATGACAATGTGTTAGATTCCAAGCCTCTTCCATGTATGAGATACCCTTTTAATGCTTTCCTAGAGTTAACTTTATAATTTCTAGGCCTTAGATCCCGTTATTGTGTTATTGTCATCTCAGTGCTCACTAGAGATTCCATGCATGAACAGATGAACTATTTAAAGCTCTTTAAAGGGTGAATGATTCAATGAAATCTTAAGCCTTCTACTGAGTGTTGCTTTGCTATTATACTTGTTTGTTGTTATACCTTTATACTTTTTTAGATATTGTGCTTTACTTGCATAATAGCTCTTCTCCCTACTAACTTGATGCACTAAGAATTCGTGGTTCGGATTCGCTTGTGTTTGCTTTGAAGTATTGGCCCCCAAGCCCCCAACCGCTCGCACTTCGTCGCCTAATCGATGTGAGTGCTTTTGAGATTTTAATTGCTCACTACATCGCTTGTGTTGCTTCGTGATCACAAACCTCATTTTCGCATTAAGGCTTGCACTATTGCCATCAAAAGACTAGAGCGCGCCGCACATTCTGGTGCTCAAAATCCCGAACTATGACACAATATCTTTTGCAATAGTCCATAACTTTTTTTTCTTTTGTATAGCATTATTAGTTTTATACACTTGGGGGTAATATATTAAGGGGGGTAATAAAAGTCAAACTTGAAAAACATAAGTAATTAGATCGAGTGTTGTAGCCTTGTAGGAGATAAGGTGATTATAAATGAAAAAAAGTAGTTATGTCATGAGGAAAAGAGAGACATGGAACCCTTGATCATTATTAGAGTTGGTTTGGTTTATATATGTTAATGTTGTATATTTGTCGAGTTTATCTTTTTAGTAGTTTGGGCTAGTTAGGTCTTGATTTGTATTGCATATGTATATGTGGTTCTTACTAATACAAAGATTAAGCCGTTTTCTCCAATATTTTTTGACTTTAACATGGTATCACAACCTCTCTAATTTCTAGAGAATTTTTTCTTCGAACTTGGTTAGTTCTTCGATTGATATACTAAAAGGGTAATAGTTACCCACCTTCCCCTAGTGTAACTATTACCATTAAAATGAGGGTAATAGTTCCTCTTTCTTCACTTCATAACACACTATTATTACATAATTTTCCTTACAATCACATAATCATTATTTTTTTTTCTAACAACACAATCATTATTTCTTTCTTCCCTATCCCTATGTTCACTTTCATTTTGCCCAGTTTGACTTTACTACCCTAATACTCTGTAGTATACTTATTATATCCCTTAATCCAAACATACCATTAAACGAGATTGTATAATTCTTATTGCCATTTTATAGAGTACTTATCTACCCATCAAGAGTTTCAAGAACCAAATAAAAGTGGTCAATTGTCTCATTTTAATTCCCCTCATTAATTGGTTATACTAGTACTAGTATTATCACTTATTGATGAGTTAGGGATACCTTTTGATAAAATAGATTTAGTTTATGTTACTAAGATTCCCCACATGAATCTTTAAGAATCTTGGTTGTATAATTTATATCCTTAATAAACCTTTTTTTTTTTTTTTTGACCTCGTACCTCACTTGTTAAATTAACCAAACACAATCCAACGATCACAAAAATAAAAATACCCCAAATCAACGGTCGAAAAACCAATCTCACAACTCCCAAAAATACAACCAACACACACACAATAAAACCAACCTTTTACAATCATCTTCTTCATCAACATCACTTTCTCTCTCCTCATCTTCCTATCATTTTCTCTCTCCTACTCTTCCTTTTTTTCTCCTCTATCCCTCGCTTTCGAGGGCCCTTTTTTTTTGCCATTTTTTTTCATTTTTATTTTTCTAAATCTTCCAATTAATTTTTCAATTTCTTCTTCGATTTTGATTTTTGCTCATCTATCTAATTTTGGGAAAATTTCCCCCAATTTCGACGTTTTTTAGAAACCCTAAAATTCTGATTTTCGTCGGGAAAAAAATATTATGCATCAACAAAGATTGAAGCA
The DNA here is from genome assembly GCF_001683475.1 of Chenopodium quinoa. Lineage (NCBI taxonomy): Eukaryota > Viridiplantae > Streptophyta > Magnoliopsida > Caryophyllales > Amaranthaceae > Chenopodium > Chenopodium quinoa. The sequence goes on along the minus strand of NW_018745533.1, from coordinate 2,144,585 downwards.
ACAACAACAACAACAAGCGATGATGCAACAATCGATCCTTCAGCAGCAAGCTTCTCTTTATCATCCCGGTGTTCTCGCTGCTCCTCCCCAGGTTATTTGATTTCATCGATTTTTTTATATATTTGCGAATTTACCTGAATTTTTATTTTGATTAATTATTGAATTTTGTTATGTTCGAGTGTCCAGATTTGATTTTTATTGTTAAAGTTGCGATTAATATGATCCTTGGTTTTTATTGTGTATTTTGGGTTTGATTGAATGCGTATTTGGTGATCAATTTTATTTCTGGAGATATAATTTTTCTGCATTGGTTTAAAATGGTTCGAAAGTTGATGATTTTAGGGGAATTTGAATGATGGGGTGATTGGTTTTGGATTATTATTGATTGAATTATGTTTATTATTGTGGATACACTAGATAATGGATTAAGAAACTAAATATTGATGATGTTAATTGATTATAATGTTTCGATAATTCCTTCAATATGATTTGATGTGATTATTAGTGTGTTGTAGGAGGGTTAAATTTATGTGAAAATCACCTTCAATCCAAAAGGACAGATTATGTGCTTTTCTTTGAATTTTCAGTGTTTGCAGCTAAGTAATTTGGGTGTTGTTGTATTATGAGGTAAATGAGGATTCTGGAGCACTTTGTTTAGATGTCTTGGGTAGTTGGGTATGTGGGCTGATTTACCGGAATGGGATTGTCGTCTTTTCCTACGAGGCTAAGGAAGGGAGCTCGTTTCTCTAATTGACTGTCGGATGGGAATTTTTTGGAGCTTAGGTGTTCTCTTTTGAGGATAATGGCTGGAAGAAGGGAAGTTCAGAGGATCCTATTTCTAAATGCATGTCTCGGCTTTCTGAATGCTCACTATGGTTGGCGTGCTAGTAGAATTAGATGTTTTCCTAGATGGCATAATTTGTGCCTTGGTATCTTCATAGTTCATATGAGGATTGTACAGTTGAAATTATATTGAATTAGGATTTTTTTATTTTTATTTTTTTTAATTTGTAGGTTTTTTTTTTTCTATTGTTTTTACATTTTTATTTTGCAGATAGAGCCTATCTTGAGTGGAAATCTGCCACCAGGCTTTGATTCAAGTGCTTGCCGCAGTGTGTGAGTGCCTATTAGATTTTTTTTTCTTTTTTTTTTTTTTTCTTTTTTTTTTCTTTTGAACTTTATTCCTATGATTTTTAGAGATTTTCTTTTGCTTCCTATAATCCTATGTTGTTGACCTTGGGGCTGGAGGGGACTCTTTTATCGAGAGTATTAGATGTCTACCCTTTTTAGCTTCCTTGTAAGAGGTGCCTTCTTTTTAGAGTATTATTAGAGGTTTAAGTTCCTTTTAAGATGTCAGTTTGATGCTTAATATAAACCTGTAACTTTGAGTCTGTGCTAAGTATGTGTGCTGCAAAGGACTTTGGGGTATTTCTACTTGCGCTGCTATTGTCATTCTTCAGTAGTCTTATGAGGGAGGCATAATTGTAGGTACGTTGGGAACATTCACCCCCAAGTCACTGATCCACTTCTTCAAGAAGTTTTCTCTAGCACCGGTCTTATTGAAGGATGCAAGCTGATTAGGAAGGAGAAGGTTGGTTACTTTGTGTTTATCAGTTATTATTTACATCTGTTTGACTACCCTGAAGAGCCCTCCTTTTTTTTTAAAAAAGAAAATAATAATATGTCTCTCATCACTTGTGCTGTCAGTCCTCATATGGCTTTGTGGATTACTATGACCGCAGATCAGCTTCTCTCGCTATTGTTTCCCTTAATGGGCGTCATCTGTAAGTATGAAGTGCATTGTATCATTAAATTGTTCTGATTGTCTAGCTTTTAGTTGATTTGACCATCTGTTATGCATTAAAATTTCAGATTTGGGCAACCTATTAAAGTTAATTGGGCATATGCGAGCAGTCAAAGAGAGGACACTACAAGTACGTATACTCTTGTGCTGTTGATTTACTTAGTCTGGCCTTTTCATTTATACTATCTGGATGTCTAATGGGTCATGTTCCTGCTCGATTTCAGATCATCACAACATATTTGTTGGAGATTTGAGCCCTGAGGTTACTGATGCTACATTGTTCGCTTGCTTCTCTGCTTACCAAAGCTGCTCGTAAGCCGCTTTCGTCCCTTGATCTTACCATATAACCAGCTTTGTTCATATCCCTCCTGGTGGTGGTCACTGTAAAGTTGACTTCTCTTGTTCATTGCAGAGATGCTCGAGTAATGTGGGATCAGAAGACTGGACGTTCTAGGGGTTTTGGTTTTGTTTCTTTTAGGAGCCAGCAGGTATATTGCTGTTTCTTATTTATTATTTTTTTTTAATGCTATGAATGATAATAAAGTGTAATTTCATAGTTTATGCATTATTTAACTGTGTTATAACTTTACAGGATGCCCAGAGTGCAATCAATGACCAAAATGGTATGCCCTGTTTATTGATGGTCATCGGCAAGATCCTTGAATTTTTTTTTTTTTTTTTTTTTGAAGTCTTTTAAAATTTATTGTTGTATTTGTATATTTTGTGATTTTCTGTTTCTTTATTCTTTCAATTGTTTACAGGAAAGTGGCTTGGAAGTAGACAAATTCGTTGTAATTGGGCTTCTAAGGGTGCTGTAGGCGGTGATGACAAGCCAATCTCAGATACTAATAGTGCTGTGGAACTCCCAAATGGATCATCTGGTTAGTGTTACTGTCAGACTTACTTTTTCTGCAAATTTTATGTTTGTGTAGGGAACTAGAATAATGTGATGAATAGTAAAGCTGGTGAGAATACCACCCCCCCTCCCCCTCTTCTTTTCCCCCCAAACCATGTCCTGTTTTGAATTGTTTGTTTGGTTCACTCCTTTTCAAATACGATTTCTTTTATTGTATCTATGGATCTTTTTTTATTTTAAAATTATGTTACTGATCAGAAAAAGGGGAAGTATCATAATTCTCTCTTTTTTTTTTCCTTATTCCCAACTCCTATCAGAAATGGGGTATTTGTTCATTAATTCGAAGCAAGAGCTGAGGCAATTTTTACTTAGTAAACGACATTTCTGCCTTTTTCCAGCATCAATGTTCTTTTTGCTTTTCTATTACACCTCAATGGAATGAGTTGCCTAGTTGTTGGAAATGGCCAATAAACTACATCTATGCTATGAGTAATATTTTAAGTATGAAGCTTTGCTACCATAATGTAGTAACTAACATGTCCCTCTTTCACTCATTGTATTTCTATTTTGTTTAATAATCATTTTCACTCCCTTGTTTTTTCAATTTTTTTTTTCTAAACCATCACCTATCTTTGTTTTTATTGGTTTTAAATCCTAATTTCATGAATCTCAAATTCACCCTCTTTCATTGTTTAAACATTTCATTTTTCATTACCGTGATCAATCAATTGCAATTTCACAGGTCATATTATAATTTTTCTGTGTATTTAATATATGTGTTTACATTGATTATTTATTTTTTTGGAAGGTTGCATTGCCTGTTTTTATTTTTAACTTTTATTACGGAGTATTACTTTATATACAATTTTCTATCTTCCTTACCTTCTAAATTATTAATATTTTCATTTTTTTTTTAAATGAAAATGATATATGCAGTAGTTTCTTAGTTTAATTTATTTTCAATTTAAATAGCGTCCTATATTTTAATGAGCATATTAGCAAAAAAATTTTAAAAATATATGTATACTAATAATAAATTCAAATTAATAACTTGTACATCCCTTTTTTGCCACTTCGGTGTAAACTGTAAAGGCTCAAGGTGAAACATGGATATGAAGGATTTTAAGTACGCTGTGGTTGCTGTTCACTTCCCTTTAATCTTTACTAGTCCTATGTGCATGCGATATGCTACGTGCGTAATACCTTATTCTATTCACCTTATACTTGTTGAACTTAAATTTGCTTTACTGAATTTGAATTTTTTACTCACTAAAATCTGTTATTGGTTATAACTGAAGTTAACCAATCAAAAATATTTTTAGTGATTTCATTTGTTATTTGTTCTTTGAAGTTACTGGTTTTCCTTTAGAAATTAAGATATGGAGTAGATTCTTACCAAACATTATATATTTGTAACTATAATAGTTTTACTGATTAACTTTTTATTTTTGTTTTTTTTTTATGATGAAAATTTTAGGGCGTACATGTACTTAATATTGTTTGGAAACATTATAACTATTAATGATCTGTCATAATATGCAATATGTAACATTATTCTAGTTTGCCTATCCTTCTAATACATATATTAATCTTTTATATGAGTACAAATTGATTTTAAATATATTAGGGCTGTTAATTATTGGGTACCACACTACCACTTTGTCGATTAATGGAATAGATGGCCCATGACCTGACCTGAGAACATTTGGTTCTTTCAATTTCTGGGTCTTGCTTTGGATCATTGGGGCATGGAATAATCCAAGGATTTAAATTGTTAATTTGTTGCTGATTTGATGGCTCATTGTTAATTTTAGTTGTCAATATAGATGGGTAAGGATGTGAGATTTTAGTGATTAGGTTATGAGGTGCTTAGGTGCTGCTAGATCTGGTGATGGTTGCTGTAGAGTACAATTTTTCAAGAAATGCAATTATCAAGCTTTAATTTGTTTACTAGAGTTGGATGTGAATAAAATTATACTCTAGTTTATCTTACTTGACAAAAAAAAAAAAAAAAAAAAAAAAAAGGGAAGTGAACAGCATACATAGTCAATAGTCCATCGAAATATTTGGTTAAAATCTTGTTTTTATTATACTTCCTCTTTTTTTTTTTTTTAATCGTAACACTTCTCTTTTCACGCTTGCTGATGCATGTTTTCAATCGTTAATATCTTTAATTAACAATATGTAAAAATTATATACTTTTGATATTGAAATTGTATTAATTGAGACGAATCTAACAATATCCCACATTATTATATTTTTACTCAAGTTAAAATCGTCAAAGCTAGTCAAAGTGAAAAAGATTAAAAATGTAAAAGTCAAACTATTGCAATTGTTAAAAAACGGAGGAAGTATGTTTCCATGGACTTTATACTAATGTGGCAAAGGCATGCTAACTTTTCTCATGTGGTTAATAATAGCCCCGATGGAATAAGTAATTTTACTTTCCTAGTTTTCCATTTAATTGTAAAGGTTACCTGCAAGTTAACTTTTGTGGTGTTTTTTTTTTCACAGTATGTACTTGATTTGTAAAGTCTCTTTTAACAATTAACATTATTATGCAAACTCTGACATAATTAAACTTGAATCTGCGCACTACATAAGAGATAATTTTGTGAAGCAAGGGAAAGGTTTTGACTTCAATATTGAGTTGATGACCTTTCTAGCAAATATACTGAGACTGTGAAGGATACTTTATACAATAACATGGTTACATGGGTATATAGCTATAAACTATTGAAACTTTGTTTTGGACCGAAAAGCATGCAGATTTTTCGTAGAATGGCCTAGTATGACACTTGGACGTGTAGTCATGTTTCACACTGAGCTAAGTCTGAGTGCTTTTATCTGCAGTTCGTGATGGACTTATATTATTTTGACTGTGATGTGCAGAAGAAGGTCAAGAGAAGACAAATGATGATGCTCCAGTTAACAACCCTCAGTATACTACTGTTTATGTCGGCAACCTTGCTTCTGAGGCAAGTTATCTTTGAGTTGATTGAAAAGATGCTATTATATGTATTGATGCCATAGAGATGCTAACCCTCTAGGTTGTGATCACACATTCGCACTCAAGTTATGTATGCGACCATCTATTGTTGCAGCATTTAATATAGTAGTCGCTCTCTAACCAAAAATTGCCTGAGTTGACCAAGCTATATTAATTTTTTGTCAATTGTCTGCAGTGTGTGTGTGTGTGTGTGTGTGTGTGTGTGTGTGTGTTTTCACATACAAATACATCTTTCTGTTCAAAAATTGCACCCCACTCCCCACTGGAATGATGCACGTGCCTCATCCCGTGCTTTAAGATTTCCAAACACAACCTTTATTTATTTGCGGTTGTGTTTGTTGGGGTGGGGGGAAGAAGGATACATTGGAGTTTGAGGGGCTTAGGGTTTGTGATTTACTTGGATTATGAGTGTACATTCATTCAGACAACACCCCTTCTGCCCTTCTGGCTATCTTTGTTAAATAAGCATTTAGTTGAAAGAATATTTACCCCTAGAAATTATTTCTGCTTGACATGTTATGGAGTGTCTAAGAAGTTAAGAGCAAGTACAGTTTAATAATGTTTATATACCTGGACACACATGATTGATTGTTTTAGTAAAGATAAGATGATTGAAGATCTATGAAAATGTGTCGCGGAAGATTTTTCTCTGTTTCTGTAAATTAATGTTTGCCAATTTGCAGGTTACATCAGCTGACCTTCATCGTCAGTTTCACGTTTTAGGTGCTGGTGTTATCGAAGATGTCCGGATACAACGAGACAAAGGTTTTGGTTTTGTGAGATACAGCACTCATGCAGAAGCTGCCCGAGCTATCCATCTTGGGAATGCACGGGTCCTCTGTGGAAAACCTTTAAAGGTAACTATCTAGGTGTATATGATATGTCTTTTCAGGGTAGTGTGGGTAGTTGTTTAATCTACATTGCTTATCTTGGCTTAATGTGGTAGGTGGGTTGTAAAATTTGATGACATTGCTTTGTGACTGCAAGTATGTTAAATTGCCTTTTTTTTGCTTAATTTTCTGGGCTGGAGGGTGTTATCTGGCATTTGTCTATCCAAAGAGATGGCTTTATCCAGCTCCGATGATTTTTTGATTACTTGTTCAAATATTCTGCTCTTATGCTTTCCTTCTGCAGTGCTAATAAATTACCCCGGCTCTCTTTCTTTTTTTTTTTTTGAAAATTAAATGGAATTGGAGTGATGATGGTAAGTTGTTTGCCTTGTTTGTTTGTTAGCCTAGTAAAGCCCCTTTGCCACTAAACGTCTTAAGTATCACTTTATGTTTTCTTTTTGAGACGTCTACCAAAAAAGCTTCTTGTTATTTTAAATCGGAACTTAACCCTACTCAACACTTGTGACGTGGACCCCCTCCTCCCAATCTCTATCTTTCTCTTTCCATATTCCTTGTGATGTGGGCCATCCAACTCACCAACTCTATTTCGATCAATTTTTTATTTATAATTTTCCCGTAGGCCCTTATATACAAAGAAGTCTATACATCTTAATGCTAACTAGAAAATAGAAACCTTAAATTATGTGCCTAAACCTATGAGGAAGGTTTAGACTGAAGGATCCAAGTAGAGAAAATACAAATTTATCATCATGGTAAACAAAAAGGCATGTGTGGGTGAGGAGGTTTTTTGGGTGGGGTGGCATGGCAAGACCAATGCAAAAGAAGACAGAATGTGCATTGAAGGAATTGGAACAATAGATGGTGACATAAATGATAAGTCATAAAACTGATGACTTTTTAAATAAATATACAGAATAAAGAAATTAGTTGGCTCCTTGTTTTCTGGAGTGTTATTTTTTCAATTATGTTTCTCAAGGATTCAGAGTATCATCCTAGGTGAATATTTTGATTATTTGTAATTGCCTGGCTACTTGTATAACCTTTCCGTTATTATATGTTTCAAATTGGTTTTGTCCTATTTTAATCTTTGGATCTAATCTTAGTCATGTATCAATAGTCCAATTATTGTTATGAGTGTGACATATACAGAGAGATGCACATGCTTTATAACTTATTCTAGGAGATTGGTATGTATAATTATATTCATATCTTGTT